>NC_134950.1:51467574-51835422 GCF_965638725.1 Aptenodytes patagonicus | reverse complement strand
TGAGAGTGGGAAAGGTCCCCCTTCTGGTAGGATGGATGTACGGGAGGGAAGGCAGGCAGCGCTGAGAGGCAGCTAGCGAGAGGGGATTTATTGCTGGCGTTGCATTGTTGCCGACGGCTTTTTTTTTTCTTCTTTTTTTTCTTCTTTTTTTTTCTTTCTCTTACCCCCCCCATCCCCCCCCCGCCCCGTGTTGTCCTAGAGATGCTGGATGCGGTTTTGTTTGTAAAGCAACTGACCTGCCAAGTCTCACTCATTACGGATTAACTTTAAAGGCAGTTTTGTTTTGTTTTCAAGAGGGGGAAGTCTCTGAGTCTGGTGATGAAGGATTTTCCAATATGATTTAAACGTCAGTATTTCTACAACTTGCTCATCCTTTATTTTAGAATGTTAAGCTGCTTAAATTACCACGGGCTGGCAACCCCCGAAATAACTTTTCTTTTTTAAAGCTCTGTGTGAGAGGTAAGAAAACATGCTACTCTCAGTAACTAAATAATACATTACCAGGAGAATTGTTTCTAAAATTGATTGCACTGTTTTCCAGATACAGTTTTGTTTACTAAGACTCCCCTCCTCCCAACAAGAACCAGCTCTGTGATTCACTCCGCAGAGCAAGGGTATTTATTTATTTACTAATTGATTGGAGGGAATATACATGACATACAGTACATCAGAAGCTATGAACAGAGGACCTTAAAAACTGCTGGGACCTACATTTTGCTGTATAGAGGCTTAATATAAATTAAGCGGGATGATTAACTGTGTCAGTATCTAAAGCGCGATGAGGAGAAAGCATCGCTCTGCGCTTGGAAATCGAGGCAATCTCACCCCACTTAGAAAGGGAGAGAGATGTACACATGCAGGCACACATGCAGACGTTAACACACAGCATCATTAACCAGCCAAGTCCTTTCACTGAGTTAACTCATTTCCATGCTGATATTTAAAAGTAGCAGTGTAACGCAAAAGCCCGTGATTTTTATTTTTTTCTGATGTTCTTATTTTTATTAACTGAGCTTCACCAGTTTCAAAGTTACAGGTGGTATTTACTACGGTTTACATTCGTGCTGTCAGTCAAACAAGTGTCACTATATATCACTGTGTGTTAAGAAAACATACTTTGTGATTGAAGAATGGAGTTGTGTTTGGACATGTATTTTACAAGTAACAAAATCCATTTAATTGACATGAAAAAACACGGCTGCTGCTAGTAACTTTTGGGTAGAGTCCTGCTCATAGTCATAAAAATAACTCCAAAGAGAACAAAGCGCTTCAGTCCGGAGGAATGGCTGTTTAGGTAGCCGTGTGGGTGCCATGCTTTCACATAATGATTGTGTTTATACATGACAGGAAGCATCTGTAATCCACAGCTGCGGGTGCTCCAGCCCAAAGTCCTGATAAAATCTACACCTATGCTTCTGCATGAATGAAAACAGACTTCTTGAGCAGTCCAGAAAAGCAGCCTGCGTTTCTAAAGTTTTTAGCACTTGGTGGTCACCGTCGGTCTTCTCCCTACTTTTCTGCGCACCGATCTGTGTTCTGCCTACATCTCTAACAACTCTACCGTGCTTGCTCCTATTACACTTTTTGCTCAAATACTGGCTTCCCCCCCCCCCCCCCCCCCCCCCCCGGCTTTGGCCAATGGAAATGCATTTATATTGTCTTCTTTCCCCCTCTCTGTCTCTCCCCCCTGCACCCCTCCGCATCGCAGAGAGGCACAAAACAGCCAAGCGCTTGCATCCTTTTTTTTCCCACTAGTTCAGTGTTCAGTGTTGACTCTTTTGCCAAAGTGAGAAACACTCTTTCCCTGAAGTTACCTTGTTTCAGGAAGCACACAGATGCAAGAAAACCAAGGCTGTATCAAGCCGTCTCAGACCGGTCTCATCGTCTCATCGATAACTCCCCTTTATTTCCGTTGCTGTGTCACACAGGAAAATCCAGCTGGAGCAGAGAGTATACACTGACTTCTTAAAATATTTTTAGGCTACTTCAGCTATCCTTTCTCACTCCCTCTGTGGAAGAAGTGTGCAACAGTTTAAGCTGGAACCGGGCAAAATGAAGTTACAGTTGAACAGGACACGTAATGCCTTCGCAAAGATGACCTGTAACACGAGGTCTACTACATTTCACAGTTAGACCTGCGCCAATAACAACCTGAGGTTTCCAGGCGCTAATGGCATCTGATTTCTGTGGGTCTATTCCTTAACGATTGAGCCATCCTTTAAGAAATCGTACTCCAGCTTCTAATTTATATATCCTGATTTTCTCTCCTGCTGCTGCGTATGAATGTTCTGACACAGAAGACAGCTAAATTGGAATTGTGTAAATATGATTATATGATCTTTTTTATTTCTTTGTTTTTGAGAAGACTGGGTTAGAATAGTGGTAAAGGAAAACAACTGTCTTAAATTAATTACTGTCCTAATTTGAAAAATACCCTTCCTTTTCCCAGTAATTAATTTCAGTTCAAGAATTCAAATAATCAACTGCAGTGAAGTTTAATCCGTCTCTATAAACGCACAAGAATGGAAAAACATGCAGCTTTTCATAGGCTTCTAGCAACACACAGAAATGCGTGTATAAATTTCCAGAAAGCAAATTAAAAAAGCCCATATATAAGAGAAGCAAAAAATCTTGCATTAAAACTCTCCATTTGTTACTGGTGCATGAGTTATATAGTATCAGATGTCACTCACTTTCGCTTGCTCCTGCCTAATAGCATATACAAGTGGGAAATATTAGGTACCTAGTGAAAATGTTATGTGATGCAACTCAACAGCAATTTCATCATGGGAGTCTCTTTACAATGAATAAAATGATTTCTGTATTTATATTTTTCAAATGTTCTAACAATACAAAATCTTGCTACAGTAGATTAAACAGAAAAATAACAGTTTATGAAATATGACCTCCAAAAAACTAATTGCAAAAGAAATATTCATTCCCAGTCCCATAAATCCTTAATTTTAAATGTCAGCTGCAAAACATAAATCCCCTTAATAGATTTCAAACTGTGGTGACAAAGTTGTAATTGTAGGGTCCAGCCCACTCAAAATCAGTCCAATGCTCTCGCTTTGCATTAGCCAGTCTCTGGTTATTTTTTTGTTGTATTTTAATCTCATCTCCGATCTTTTAGGAATTTTCCATTGCATTCCTGAGCCTGGTTCTGGATTACTTTTGGCTCAGATTGAATTGAATCTTGTTGCTATTCCTCAATAGATGTCTGAAGTGCAAAGTCTACTTGATCATAACTTTCTGTGTGGTTTACTGCAGCATAGCATGCACGTAAAGACCCTCAAGTCGTGTGAAATAGGAGCCTTGACCTCAAGACACAATAAAGTTGGCTAGTTCGGTTGTAGCTCAAAAGGTCACTTTTTCTGGGACTGCCTCTGAGGGCTGTTTTAAACTAATTATTACCTTTGATTTTAACTTACCATTTGAGAAAGAAAAAGAGAAGAGAAGAGAAGAGAAGAGAAGAGAAGAGAAGAGAAGAGAAGAGAAGAGAAGAGAAGAGAAGAGAAGAGAAGAGAGAGAAGAGAAGAGAAGAAAAGAGAAGTAAAGAAGAGAAAAGAGAAGAAAAGGAAAGAAGAGAAGAAAAGAAAAGAAAAAGAAAAGAGAAAAGAAAAGAAAAGAAAAGAAAAGAAAAGAAAAGAAAAGAAAAGAAAAGAAAAGAAAAGAAAAGAAGAGAAAAGAAAAGAAAAGAAAAGAGAAAAGAAAGAAGAGAGAAAGAAAAAGAGAAAGGGGGGGAGGGAGGGAGGGAGGGAGAAAGAGAGAGCGGAAGAAAGAGGGGGGGAAGGGGGGGGAGGGAGAGAGAGACCCTCAGTTATTATAATTTCAAAAGTTTGACTGGCATGTATTTAACATTATGGACATATGAAAAGACAAGGTCCCTACCTGAGGAGCTTACAGTATAAATTAGACAGAGAGCAGTGTGAATAATAAAAGCAGAGGAGAGATTTGTATAAGTATGTGGGAAGAGTGGGGAGGTGCATAGAGGAATATGCAGAGTTGAGAAATATTCTACCAATTGACACTGATTATGACACTTTTCTTTCTTGCTCTATTTTCATGTAAGTATGGTAATAGTATTGTTTTTCTCTATTTGCTTGCTTGTCAGTGAGCTATTCCATTGCAGAAGCTTGCCTTCTGATTTCTTTTTCTGTTCTAGATTCTAGTACTATAGGTAATATAAGTACATCTTTATTCTTCTGCTCAGCCATAGCAAATAACACTGAAATCCCCCAAAATGTTATATATACTTCCCTTGGCAGTTTTTCCACAGCAATCCACAGTGACTCAATGCTGAAAAGTACAATTCACTATTAATAGAAAATATAAATGAACTTGAAATTCTGGGCTTCTGACACTATCATCTCCTAAGAAATTTCTGACACATCTTTAGTTTTTTTTGTAGTAAAACAAAAAAAGAGTATTTGCTGTCAATTTATTTTTCCCTATGCTTAGCTGTGTTAGACAAACAAAAATACAAAAAGAAAAAAAAAAGCCAAACAGCTTCTTCGCACTGTTCTTTAACAAAGAGGATGCAATACTACGCAGGCTTTATTCTTTTTAGGTGCTGAAAGTGAGACGCTATCAGAAATAGGAATATCAGAAAAGGTGATGGATCAACCCGAGAAATTAAACTGCAATCAATCAGTAGGACCAGATGGTATTCATCTGAGAGCTCTGAAAGAACCGAAGACCAATGCAAGTGAGCTGCTAACAAAAATATGTAATTTATCATTAAAAACAGCTACTGTACCAGAGGACTGGAGAGTGGCCAAGGTTGTACCCATCTCTTAAAAAGGTGCTAATGATGATCCTGGGAATTATAAACCAGTAAGTCTTACTTTAGTACTAGGAAACTATTCAGAGAATCAGTAAAAATAATATGCTTAGGCACACAGATAGCGAGGAAAAGCTGCAATGCTTCTACCTACATTCTCTCAACCCTCCTAGAACTACAGGAAAGAGTTAATTAAAGTAGTCAATAAAGTAGAACCAGAAGATACAATTTATTTAGTGTTTCCAAAAGCTTATGGTAAGGTTTCTCGCAAGAAAAACATAGCAGCTCCAGAATTAAAGTCCAGCTATGGTGTAAAAACTGGATAAAAGACGGAACACAAGACCCGAAACGTCAGAACAATTAGAATTTTGCCCCCTGAAAGCATTTTATAAACCCTGGCAGATTACCACAACTTCCTAATGAGCTGGTTATATTAGAGATGAAGCAACTTACCTATAACTGTAAAAGCAAGCTGTGTCAGAACCAGGACTTCAGTTCATGAACACCCAGGTTCCAGAGCTGCGTTTAGATGACTAGACAGCATCCCTTTCTCTAGGTACTGCAGAAGAATCAGTGGTCAGTTGAAGCAGAAAAAAAGGTTAACTCTGAATTGCCCCTGGGATCAATAGCCACAATAAAGATGGTTTTCTTCAACTTATTCATTAGCAATCTTGAAAAAAAACCTTCTGAAATAAAGATAGTAAAATTTGTTTTCTCTACAAGAGTCACAGCCTGCTTTCTGGTATTTAGACCCAATGTCTGTTGCTCTAAACAGGAAAATTCATGGGAGTATTTTTGACCGTTTATTAAGTTAACTGAATTTAGGCAAAACTTGAAGAAATTCCAGAGCAAGCCAGTGACTAAGATAAAATAGTGACATGATGGCGTGTAAAATTAAGCAGACTAATACCAAGGAGTGCATGTTGGAAAATGTTTTCAAGAATTGATGGCTATTAATTAGCATGGGAAAATCTAGGCATCATTCACTGAAAAATGCTATCCAGCATATTGCAGGAACTTAGAAAACATACAAAAGCAGAGAAGACACTCAGATGATACACTAAGAACAAAAAAGATGGTTAAACATAAAATATTGCTATATGATTTCATGAGTAAAAGCTGCATATCTGTACATTCCGTTGTATTTTAGTCTGTGGATTATAGGCAAGACACAGCAAACCAAGGAAACATACAGAGAAATGCAGTAAACATGATTAATGAAATAGGGGACGGGACCAAGTTGGAAGGCAGATTTAAAAGAAAAGACCATTTAATTTAGAAACATGAAGAGGATGAGGAGTTTTAGGATCACATAAAATTTCAGTTGATACAGAACAGCTCAGGTGTTCCTGTCTGTTCTCTTTCATTTCACAAAAAAATAAGTGGGAAGCATGTTTAAATGAATATATGGAGATGCTTTTTTCATCAGAATATATAGTTAAATTGCGGGATTTATTGCTGCTGCATAGGATTGAGGAAAACAGCTTTGGGGCAATTAATCAAAAAAAAAAAAAAAGAAAAAAGGAGGGAATAAAAGATTAGAAAACAAATACAAAAGCAAGTGAAAGGAGGAGGACTAACTCTTTGTCATGTCCTCCAGTTCCCTGAGACTCCTCAGCTGCTCCTCCACACAAAGGACACATGGCCAGTGATATGCAGGTTTGGTGAAAGGGCATCTCAGGTTGCAAAGGAAGACCTGAGAAACAGCCATTCCATGCAACATGGTTTCCCCTCTAAAATCACTGCTTTTTCAGACAGAAATCCAAATAGCTGCTGCTGTAGGAGTCCCTAACTCCCGCTCCTCAGTCTAAACAACCCTCTCGGTCCAGGCTAAGGGACAGAATGAGGGAGGAGGAAAGAGCAGCCGAACTTGGAGCCCGACTCCCCTACGAAGCCTAGGACTGTGCTGCTTGACGTCCTTTCCAGCCCTGCCAGCCTCTCCACAAGCATGCAAACTGTACTCCCCTGAGAGGGGAGAAAGCAGTGGGAACTCAATGTGATTCTCCTTGTGGAATTTCTCAGCACTTTTTCCTTCCTCGGGATTTTTCCCGAGAGATGAGAGTATTTAGCCCTTACTTAGCTCTACCGAAGTATTAGACATTTATTTGATTAAGTATAGCATCTGCAACCACACTAGCTAGAATAAAAATTATAAGGGCTATCAATCCTCATACTTCAGGGCATAAGCTGATCACCAGCTGGGGTCGAAAAGAAATTTCCCTCTGTGGTATAGTATTGCAATTAGGTGCGTTAGGGGGGGTTATGCCTTCCTCGGCAGCCTCAGGCATTGGCCAGTATGAGAGGCAGAGAGATACCAGACTAGATGGACCACTGGTCTGCTCCAATATGGCAATTCCTTTGTTCTTAGGGCTGAATGTTTCTGCTGCCGAGCCGCCCTACTTTGTCATAATGTCAAAATCCAGCATTAATTATAATTCTGAAAATGAAGGAATATTCATGAATTATTATGTTGGCAATAACCGCGTGTAATACAATACAGACAAAAACAGTGTCTGCTGCAGAGTAAAAGGAAGTTGACAGCTTCGAGCACAAGGCAGTTTCTGTTTCCAGTTACCCTCCAGAACTCCTTGCACCCGAGAGTCAACACCTTTGAGAATAATAAAGTAATTACAATTTTATTTTATAGTATTCTGACAACAAATTTGATTCAGTAGTGTCTGCACAGTTCAGACAAAGCAAAACACGCCAATGGTTTGACTGTGCAATGCTGATATTTTTTATGAGCTCAAATTTAATCCCCAAAATGGCATGATGGTCTTGGTGAATGTATTTTAAATAAAATTTCCTTCTGTAGTACTGTGGTTCCATCAGCATTTTGATAGAACTCAAAAAAAAGGAAAAGAAAAAATCCAATAGCTGCTTTATTCCTGTCATGTTCTTTTTGTAAAGCAACTCTCGGAGATGATTGCAAGAGTACATTAAAGGCATGCATTTTCGAAGTTAGTCAGTTGTCAAAGTGATTCTGAGGGTTGACAATCACATTTAAGACAAATATAGAAATCTGAAAGAAATGCTTACAAGCAACTCCGTATTCTGGGCAATGATTTAGTTTGGAAATGCATCCAGTTCAAGGGTTAAATGAAAGCAAAAGCAGTCACTTCAACCATGTTTTTGAAGAAAATAAAACAGCTTGATGTAAGCTAAATGAAGGGGGTCTGTGACTTAAAAGGAATGGACAGATAGAGAAAAAGGTCAGAAGAGTAAATTTTCCCTAAGGGAAAAGTCATTCTTTGGAATCATTAACCTCCTTCTAGGTCACTACTGAAAAAAACAGCAGGAAATCCTACTGCTCCTAGAAAGATGGGTGCATCGTATACCGCCCACTGACCTAGCAACTCTATGGCAAACATAATTGTGCTTACAATTTCTCCTCCAGGCGTGCTTGGTTTTACTATGCCCATTTTAAAGCAATATGATCTTTTAGCTGAACTCTGAAGTGTATCCATAAAGACAACATTCTAAGGGCTTGGGATGTTAAAAAGAAGAATCACTTGCTTAAATGTCTTTTCTTTTCACAGAGAGAAATCTAGAAGCGGAGTTTGTGAATTTAGAAGTTGGTCAGTGATATGTATTATCCATTAGCCATTTCTCTTTAGGACTGAAATTAATCATCATCATCATTGTTTTGATGCATTTTAGTGGATTTTTACAGCCTAAAACATATTGTCAGGATGCCAGGATCAACTGTATGTTTCAAAATATCTTGTTGTCTCAAAGAACCCTCATCAGAGTGTGTTTTCCAGGTTTTATTGTAAGCTAATTCTGCTCTTTCCTAGAGAAGCCAGAGAGTAAACGTTACACCAAAGAGGAGGACTGGGCCCTCATATAAGAAATACAATCTTCCATAAAGCATTTGGAGGATATTCTGTAGTATTTATCAGACCATATTCAGATGAACAGTCTTACCAATATCGATGGAAACAAGTATTTTGTCATGGTCAAGCCCCGAAATAAGTGAGGGAAACTACCTCCGGTCAATTTGTACCACATGATACCATGCAGAAGCACTCACATCTTCATCGAAATGTGACCTCTTTTTCTTCCCCTCTTGCAACGGAAATAAAACTCTTGATCAACATAAATGCAAATTAATATTTGCTTCTGATAGAGGCCTCAATCCAGCAAGGGTTGGCAAGGCAGTTGGATGCCTGTAGCTCTGCAAAGACCCTTGTCTACTTGGAGACTGCAGGCAAAGCCTGTATCCTGCTGCAGATTCAAGGACTTAATCTTAAGAATTTGTATTACTGGAAAATATTCTGGCGACTATCTTAAAATCTTTTGTCTCTGGTCAGCAAAATTTCAAAAAAGGCATATTCAGAAGAGAATTTTAACATGGAAGTAAGACTTCAACAACTTAAAAGGATGTTACACGGTAAAAAAACATGAGAATCTTGGGTCATCTATTAAGATGTCTCAAATCTCAGGCCCTCTGAACATTGAGCAATACCTTTTCTTAATTTGATGTTGTCTCTTTCCATTATTTTTACATATATGAAATTGAGAAAAGAAAAATCCACAGAAATTATTACAACCAATTTACTGCCATGGAAGAAGAAGGTGCCTTGATTAGGTTTAATTTCTGAAATTGTGCATTTCATAAAAAGCCACTTTTCACATGTAAGCAAGATCTTTCAAGATTTCAGAAGACAATGACATGACCCCTAGAGAATAAAGGCATTGAAAGAAGTAGCTGAGAGAAAGACAAATAAAGCATAGTTTGTGGAAATTAGCACCCTTTAGAAAGCCTACATGAGGACAGAATCACACGGAGTTCACATTCTTCAAGAACTCATAATTTTTACTCATGTTCACACAACGACTGAATAGCCAATAAGCAAGAATCTCTTCCTAAATGTTAGCAGCCCAATTACCCAATTACCTAGTGTGAACGGGGTACATGGGTAACAATTTCCTGATATGTGTATGGCAAGGAAGAGAAGCATATGCCCCACTTGTTTTCTAGCCAAAATGCATTTCGGAGGCAGGAAATCAAAAACACATCACAAACCTTGCAAGTAGGCTACGCACGTTCACTCGCCGATATTAGTAACTGTCAAGAGGCTGTCAGACTCAGGGAGCCACAGCTACCCAAAGCAATGCTTCCCCAATACCTCCTCCCCAAAAGTGCGTTTTTGGATCATGCTTTGCTAGGAAATGGCGAGGAAATGCTACAGTGTTGTTGCAGCTGCTTAGAGAACTCCCCAAATTCAATGCAAACGGCGCTCCGAAACAAAGCGACCAAGGACTGTTGCAGCAGAGTCCTCAGCTGAGCAGCAAGATGCAAGATTTATTATGACACAGTGCAGGGGATATCTGAAAGGGAAGTCAAAGCATTAATGTGTCTTTTCCTCCTCGCCCCCCCCCCCATCTCCTTTTCCCTTTGTAATTCATATATATATATATATATATATATATAAAAAATTGTTTCTTTTCTCAAGTGAAATGGCATCTAAAATGATCAAAAATTTTAGGAGGTGAGTGTTTCCTAAGATCTTTTCTACTTGTTTTTCCTGTGTTCCAGTGTTTGCTACCCACAGGACTCTGAAATGCTGAAATTTCAGCAGTTCATATGTCTGCCTGCCCACCTCTTTTATTAAAGGGTTGTGTTTCTTTTCTGTCAACACCTATTCTTTAGCACACATCTCTGCTATCATTCAGGAAAATGTTGGCATAGCCTTTTTTTTGTTTTTCTTCTTTTAAATTCATTTCTATAGCTGGGCTTTTCCTTTTAAGTCCCCTTAATTTCTGTCATCGGTTTCAACCCCAAAGTTCTCACTTTCGCAAGACAATGAGCTATTTTCACACATGTAAAATGCTCCATAAAGTGGAATTGCAGATGTCACATTTACATGTTTATGTTTTCTGTTTCTTTTGTCTTTCTGTCTGTCGCTTAGTTCAGCTTTCCAAGTCCAAGGTATTTCAGTGGAGCTGAGCAACTCTGTCAGTTCCTCTGCCCAGACATCTAGCTTTACAAAATAAGCAGGTATCTCAAAATACGTGGCAGCTTCAGTTCCAAGGATAAAAGCAACCGCTGTAAAATCCAACAATGACCCCATGCACAAACGCTCACAGCCTCTCACACACGTGACCCGTAAACCGGTGCAGTTAATTTTCCATACGGTCTTGTCCCTTTCTATGTGGAAAAGAAAAAAGAAAAAAGAAAGAAGAAAGAAGAAAAAAAAGGCTGTGAAAGGTGAGTTTTGAGGAAGGAATTCCTCTGAGGCTCCTCTTGCCGAGATTCCCTGCCAGGATTGCAGGGGGCAAGAGAAGATCTGCTTTTGGCTCAGTGCGGTAGAGGCCGTGGGATCTGCCCCCAAATCTGGCAGCTCGGTGGGATGCCATGACCTCTCACCCTGGCGCCTAGGCAGCTCGGCCCCATTGTTCCCGGGGGCAGGCGGGCTGGCAAAGCTGGGAAGGGGGGGAGCATCGTCGCAACTTTTGTGGCGCTGGGAAAGGAGATCACTTCGACGTGGAGATTTGGAAGACGCGAGCTGGCCTGTATTTATTGATATTATTCAAGATTTCTGGAGTGCTCAGGTAGTATAAAAAAGAGCCATGCAAGTAAAAAGATGCACTCACTGGAAGTGGCACGTGCAAATTTAATTTGCCTCCTCCAAGCATTCTTGCCTTTATGCATAGGAGCTTATGGTATTCTCCCTTCAGCTCAGGGAAGCAGAGACCCCAGGAGTGAATCACTCTACCTTGAGCTCCAGTTACTTGCCCCATGCTAACCTGCAGCTACCCGCTTCTCAGATTTTTCAAAGGCTTCTAATTCGGCCAGATAAGAGTCTTTTTTCATAAGAACAAAAAAAGGCTCATTGCTGTCACCAAAAGTGACACCCTCCCCATACATCTCCCTCCCCCTCCTGCACATCCAATTATCAAGTCTCTTTTCCAAAGTATGAGATCTCTAGAGCTTCTCAATGAAGGGTTTGTAATAATTCTTTTAACATGGCAAAACACCACATTATTCCCTAAACATTAATGTTGCATGAATGCGAGACTTCTTTTCCCCATGAAATTTCCTTTTTGATTTTACAAAACAGAAAGTGCAATTTAAAACAATGCTAATGGAGCGCCTATATTCCATAATCTAACATTATTTGGTGTGGTGCCAATAACTAGCTTGCTAAAATGCTTGTCTGAGGAACCCACCTGACCTTGAACAAGGGCGCTTGAGCCCTTTCTTTCGTGACAGTGTCCTTCTGAGTGCCCAATAAAATACATCACATCAAATTTGGCCACTTGTGTACTGAAAGACCAGAGCTTCAAATTTTAGACCTGTTTTACACCTTATAAAATACTACTCAACCACTTGGCTAGCTAAATTCCTACCCATTAAAATGATTACATCCTACCCATGGTGTCTTTCTGTTGCTGTTTGGGACAGGAACCTTTTTGTCCTCTGTGGTGCTTCATGCAAGCACAAACCTCTAAACTGTTGAACAACCTGAGGTGCTAGAGCATTTGCTGGAGGAGAAAGCTGTGGTACATTCGGGAATGCAGATACAGAAAAGACAGAGAGGCTGTAGAAGTTTTCATACCTTTGAATGCTCTTGGAGATATGAAATCGAGGGCTGGCTGCTTGAAGGTTGCCCAGCTAAACAGATAGCCAAGGGAGGATTTACTGAGGAAAGGCAACATGGATATGCACAATCAACTACAATCAAAATACATGATCTGAGGAACTATATTCTTTCTTGTCAAAACCAGCATCTTACTGTTTCTGTCTTTGGAGTTAATATTTAAAGACTAGAGCTGTAATACACTCCAAGACACTTTCTTACTTCCTTTCATGGGGTCACTTTACTATATTTTCTTGTTTATATAAGTTGTAAATGATGTATCTGATACATCCACCTTGAAAACTGAGTTTTTAACCAGTTCATGTCATTATTCAATCCTAGCACTACATTCCACATTAACATCTCATAAAACTACCTCCATGCCCAGTTTTCTGCTTGGGTGTCATCACTCAGTGACCATGAAAGCATGAAACCAGATACTGTTCCAGCAGGTATGTGTAACTACGATTTGGCTAAACAAAAATAAAATAGCTTTTCATGTTTATTGATCTTGATTTTTTTGGCCATTTTTAAGCTTCGTTGACTATAAGCTCAGTAAGGATGTCTTTTGTAAAAGGAACTGAAGTTTCTCTTAGTGGATTAGACATTTTGCATTTTAGCGACTCCCACTAACATTTCCATTCCCCCCTCCCAAAAGCAGCCCTTTCCAATGACTTAAAAAAAAAAGGTTGATCTTTAAGTAATACATATGATATTAGTTTTTCCGTTTTAAAATAATCACATTATTGCAGACATTTTAATAGCTGTAGAGGTTGCTATGTATTAACATGATTCATGGTCCTTGACAGCAGTGTCTCTGAAAATCCCACAGGAATGCAAAATACAAAACTCCACACACGTTCAAATTTTACTGCCTGCAGCTAAAAGAGGGGAAAAAAACCTTAAAACTGTTGAAACCCTTCAACTTTAAAAGCATTAATAGATGGTCCCAGGGGATTAAATCTAAATCTTAATGTGTAAAAATCAAGTTAATAACCACAGAGATTAATATGGTTGCATTTGATTATTGTGATAATGCAAACAATTAGTACTGCTAAAGTGAGATATATTAGCCTCCTACTTGCCCCACACACATCTGCAAAGCATTGGAAATAAATGGAAATAAAACATTTTGCTCTGAAAGGTTTTTCTTTTTTTCTTTTTGCCTTTGTCTTATTTTCTCTGTAGCTGACTCATTTTTAAATTATAATTGTTACCATTTTATTATTAAGCCTCTTTTTTTATAAGACTCTCATAAAATTGGTTGCCATAATCATCCATTCCATATTGTCAGCAAATTATGCATTCCTTGCCAATACCAGTAAATAAATCTTCCAGATAAATGACATGGCTTTTTTTTTTTCTTTCTTTTAAGGACAAAAAAGCCATACAAATGTATTAACCTGAGAAAAATAAGAACTTCTTCCTAGTCCACTGTGAGTCAGTTGGTTTAATCCAGAATGCCCTGGGAACAGAACCAGGCATCTAATCCAATCTATATTATAGGCGGAGTTGGAAGTGCCACCTATACTTAATGCTTGACACTTCCCATTATAAAACCCTTTTTTCAGTTGCATATGACTGTGCCAGACTTTAAATGTTCAACTAAAATTTCCCATGCTGGATGTCTGGCTCACTTTGATTTATTTGTTGTTCTAAAATTTTAGTTAAAATAGTTCAGCAATTTCCAAGAACAAGATTATAGAAAATATATTATTTTGCCCACATCAAAAAAAAAGTCTTTGCAACCGTTTAATTGATTAACTCTAATATATCCATCCCTTGGAGCACGGACATTACATTTGGCATAGAAAAGGACCTACCCTGATGTCAAGGATGTGAAAACAGACCAGCTTTGGCCAAATCCTTAGCCTTTGCTCAAGTTAAGTAGATACTTCTCAGGAATTTGGCAGCGATGTCTTCCAAAGGCTCTGACTGTACCAAGCACATGCCAGCCCCCAGGTTGCAGGCTCTGGGCAAAACTTGCCCCGCTATTGCTGCTCCCAAATGCTGTGGTTGCACGTGTTTAGGCACGGGATGTGGGACTGCAGGAAAGTGGAGGCAGAAACCTGAGATTAGATGTCAATGATTTGAGAGTGTAGAAGAAAGACTGTCATCCTGGCTTGGTGAGAAGCACATGTGCGGAAGGACAAGGAGCTTGGGAAAGCGGTCCGGGGGAGCAGATTTGTGACTTACTGCCTCATGGCATGGGAGAAGGACTGAAGCCAGGATGAGGAGCAAGGGGATAAGAAACTGGGACTGGAACTGAGGTGGGCAAAAAGCGGGCTGCAGGTGAGAAACCCAGTGAGAAAAACTTAAACAGGCTGGTGGTGCAGGGAGGGGGGGCTGAGATTCCCAGTCACAGGACTGGGAAACCCTGGGCTGAGGTTGGAGGGTTGGAAGGTGAGAGAAGGGGCCGCTGATTGCTTGTCTCCAGAACCTGGGATGGACCCCAAGCATCAGGGGTCATCCCCTATGCACCCATGAAACCACCCACAAAGCAAGTGTCTCATTTCCCTGGTGTACATACAGGATAATATTAGCCTTTTTCTCCCATCTTGAGTGGCTGAGGTCATGATAGGACTTCTGTGGGGTTTTCAGATTGCCTTTTTAGAGGATGATATAGGATAGTGCACACACAGAAAGTTTTAAAAGGCTAGTATCACATGATAAGGCTTTCAAGGTGTAGGAACAATTAAAATTACTTATGCAGCCCTAATTTGCTCTCCCCTTGTTGTTTATCCTCAGTATGATGTGGATGGACTTGTCTGATGATCATTTAGGAAAAGTAGCAGAGAAAGACCAGCACATGATGTGTTGCAAGGCTGGAGGATTAGGAAGAAGTATGCAGGAAGAGAAAGGAAGGTTTCCTAGTTGATGTATTTGAATGTTGTCCTACACAGAGGGGTCTGTCCTTGCCTATTCCTCATCTGCAATGCTGTGGGAACACCAAGACTAGGCTGTTCATTTATGGTCACTGTGTTTTGAGAGCATTTGACTTGACACTTCAGCAGTCTGCCTTCCCAAGTGCCACTCATGACTACATCTGAGCTGTGCACTGATGGCTGTGCAATGCCGAGCGCTCTGACAAACCAGGGTGTAGTGACTTAGCTCGGCCATCTATAATTAGTGTGAATGCTGGCCTTAGTTAAAGTCTGGTTGCCTCAGTTCCCCATTTGAAAAATGGGAATAACACTAACCCATGTCTCACGTGAGTGTTGTGAAAATGAATGAATTACTATTTATGAAGTACTGTAATGATGAGTGCCCATGAGGAGCAGCCCATGAGGAAATTAATTATTCTATCTTTGGAACAGGGTTTGAATAGTGAGCAGTAAATAGGATGTAGGGCCATTACACTGAATAATGAGAATGAAGCAGATGAATAACATCCACTCTGTGCAGTGAATGAGGCAGGGGCTTGATGAAGAAAACAGTAGGAAATCATGTGGTTAAAGACCGGATCAAGGTGTACGGTAGGACAAGGTAACTGCCATATACTGGCCCTGGAGTGCTTGGGTCCGTGTCACGGACACCCCAAACCCTTCCTAGCTCTGACCACGCAGATGTGCCATACAGACTCACATCCCCTGTGATCTCGCCTTCTCTCTCTGATGGTTCCTAACCCAGTTTCTGAGTCCAGCCAGCCCCAGTCTCCTCCCATCTGACTCACAGCTCTAGTTTCCTTGCTTGGCCAGGCCCTGACTCAAAAACCCGTTCAGCTTCCCTCCCTTCATCCACAGCCATTAACCCCAGTTCCTACAAAAACAGGAAAAAGCACATTCCTAACACCGAGATACCTTCCTCTACCAAAATCCTAGCACAGCTCAAAAGCAGAGGGATAGCAGAGCTCCAAAAAAAGACAAGGGATAATCAGAAAATATGCACAAATATGTGCAAGTATGCAAATATACATACATTTTCTAGCCTCAGCAGCAGCTATAGCTTTACAATGTCATCAGAAATTTTCCAAAAATAATTCAATATGATTTCAACCCAGTATTTATCTGGAGTGATATAGGTTTGAAATTACAACTGAAAATAGGTTTTCCCCCTAAAATATATCAGCAACCACAATCGCAATAGCTGGTAGTCCCTATCCTTCTTGCATAATGTTGTTAATATTGAGGTGTATAAGAATTCAAATGCTAGTTTCCTGGGGTCTATAGCTGAAGGACAAATGCATCTATACAGTACACTATTTTTTTCATAAAATTACCTCAGAAGTAATAAGCAGTTAAAAACAAATCCGAATGTAGCTCATCCTAATTCCAGGAATGCCAAACTTTAAAGAAATCAGTGAAAAAAATCTATGAATACCTTTTAGCTATCAAGCTCAGGTTTGAAAGTACGTGTTTTCAGATCAGTTCCCCATTTGTTTCATTACCTTTTAAGCCATATGTCTCTCAAGATAATTTATGCCAAGGGATAAATCAAGATTTCTCATTTTAGGTGCTGAGTTTGTAGCTCATCTCTGACTGAGATTCTCTCTCAAATTCGAGATTTTATAAAGGTTAAGTTTGTCAACTTTGGAATTGGCTGCAAAGGATTAGTGACTATATTGTACCATTGACATTAATAGCGCTATTGTGCTCAGCGAGAGAAAGAAACTGAAGAGAAAAGAGAAACATTTAGGAAGGAATGTCTCTTCATGTTACGCAAGCCATTCGGTGAAAGGGAAGGCAAAACCCCAAGCTTTTGGCTAAAGCTGGCTGGGTGGGACAGCCACCAGACCAGCAGTGGACTTCCTCCTGGCTGTTCAGAGGAATACGCATAGTTGATGCCAATGCGGCCCTTTATGCAAGATAGTTGAGGGGTAAGACATGAGCAAAGGAGCAGAAAAAGAAAAGGGAAAGAGACCTGGCTTCATGTCTCCGAATAATTATTCCTGCCTTGGCAAAGAAATAAACAGAAGGAAGGAAAACAGCAAACCAAGCTGAGGCTCTTTTGTTCTTCCACCTTGACAAGGTTGGAGCCTTGAAGAATAAATATCAACCAGCAGCAACTGTTGCAGCTCACATAGAGCAATGGAGTATACAGTCAGGAGCAAAGATCAGAGGCTCTTTAATATTGCAACATTCTGCTTTCTGGTTGTGCACTGCGAAACCAATAAAGTTATGTGGCACACATGGAGCTTCATGTAACTAGTGTCACAAAAGCAGTGTTCACACCTTCAGCGTGTAATTGGGATGTTGGTATTATTAGCTGAAGTGGAAACCCATGAAATCTGGTGATCAGTTCTTCCACAGATAACCCAGACAGGTACCACTGCCCCGCTTTCACATGCTAGCCAATACCTAGTACAAGTGAGGTGGCATGGTCTGCCCCAAGAAGTATGTTGAATCCCCTACCCTTGTGAATAAATGACTCTGATGACCTGCCAGACCCATCTCCATTTCATACATTTCAGTCTTGTAACACAGTCCCAGCTGGTCACTCCATACCTTGTAGCATTCAGGCAGTACGAGCCTCATGTTCGTCTTTGAATCTGTGACGCTTGCTGCCCTGCTGGTCAGTGATTCGTTGCTGCGGTAAAGGTCCGTGTAGTCCCACGCACAGTAGGCAGAAGGGAAGATACATATCGGAGGGTTAGCTGACTTACTGCTAATGATGGGGCAAGTCTGTTCTAAGAAATTAATCTCGTATTGTTGCAGCATCTCTTGGACTGATCTGCCCAGGAATCGTTATTACTGGGAGAGACACAGAGTTTGTGGATGTTCTCCATGCTTGCCGACCTTTGCTGTGACATATCCTGTCATAATCCAGTACAGAACAAAGACCAATTCATGACAACCATTTAACTGACTCAGCACCTGAAATGTGTGGGCAAGGGCACAAAAGGAAGATAGTCCTTCACCAGGGAATCCTGACAGGGTGAAAACCCAGGACTCCTTTGCATCCAGGGTGCATGACCTTGGCATCATCTAACCCAGCCAATTCACCAGTCTATCAAACTACATGTATTATTTACTCGTTCCAGTGCAGTGGTGTGTTGTTTGATGCAACTGCTGCCAGTCCTTATTTCATCCCAGCTAAACTCCCATTCTGCTTTCCATGCTGCACTGATGTCTGGGGCAGCAGGTTAGGCTTCCTGGAAATGGAAAACATCCTAAAACAGCCAGAAAGTGTGCCCTGGCAGCTAGTAAAAATTGTCTGTTAACCATTATCATTGAGGAATGGGGCACAGCTGTATCACTGGGGTTTGGTTTTGGTTGTTTTTTCTTCTCTCTCCCCTTCATTGTTCAGAGATTTCAGTGGTGAGGACCATCATTCCTTTTACCCTAAGCTGCCAGGTTTCTAGTATTCCCATGGATGGTTTCCTACATCCCCCAGAAGTTTGTAGGAATGAATTGAGCTTGGCGGGGGGACACCAGGGGTAAGTGATGCCTTGGCAGGAAAACTGTCACCACGATAAGGGCTAAGACAGGTGATGAGAGCAGATGGGGGGCAAGGGAGATAAGGCAGCTGGGTGAATGGGTGGCTGAGGTGGGGCTGTCCTGCTTCCGGCTGGGATAAAGTTAATTTTCTTCCTAGTAGCTGGTACAGTGCTGTGTTTTGGATTCAGGATGAAAATAACGTTGATAACACACCAATGTTTTAGTTGTTGCTAGGTAGTGCTTACACTAGTCAAGGACTCTTCAGCTTCTCACGCCCTGCCAGCGAGAAGCTGGGAGGGGGCACAGCCAGGACAGCTGACCCAAACTGGCCAAAGGGGTATTCCATACCATATGATGTCATGCTCAGTATATAAACTGGGGGGAGTTGGCCGGGGGGTGGTGACGGCTGCTTGGAAACTGGCTGGGTGTCGGTCGGCGGGTGGTGAGCAATTGCATTGTGTATCACTTGTTTTGTATTTTTTTTTATCATTATTATTATTATTTTTCCCTTCCTTTTCTGGCCTATTAAACTGTCTTTATCTCAACCCATGAATTTTACTTTTTTTTTCCTCCCTGATTCTCTCCCCCATCCCATTGCAGGGCGGGGGGGAGTGAGTGAATGGCTGTGTGGTGTTTGCCTGCTGGGTTAAACCACAACAGGGGCCTGGAGCAGCAGGTAGTGCTCTAAGCTGCCACGGGTGAGCAACAGGGCAGGAGAGCTGCAGATTCACCGGGGTCTCTGCTGAACAGGGTCCTAGGTCGTCAGTGGGTAGAGGGAGGTGGGACAGGGTGAAGGCAGGGAGTGCAGAGGTATGTATTATGGAAACGGAGCCTGGGAGGTAACACCAGGGGAGGAGGCGTGGGGCTGGTTAGGTGAAGTCAATGATGGAGATGGTGAGCAGTGGTGGAGCGAACAGGCAGGGGCTGCAGAAGAGGTGCTCTGTCACCTTACTGCAGCTCTGCGGTGCCTGTGAGCCAGTGATGGGCAGCGAAGCAGCACGGCACCTTCCCTCAGCAGCCGGCGAGGTCACCGGGAGCAATGCCTTATTGCCTCCTCGCAGCACCACGGGTGCCTGAAGTCCCTTTGAGCTGTGGGTGGAGGCCACAGGCAGAGGCTGGGCTCCATGTCTGAGTACCCTGGAAGATGAGTAACGCTTGGTAACCTGATACACCCCAGTACTGGTGTCCCGAGAATTTGACACTTCTCTTCCATAAGCACATAAGAAGAGAGATGCCTGGATAAGCTGGAAGGTGCTGTGTTTGTGGGAGAGAGTAGGGACTATGAAAGAGGGGGCTTTCTCCTGAGCTGGCGAAGAGGAGGAAAACACTCGGTGCAGAACCGGCCGGGTTCCCAGCCAGGGCTCCGAGCGCGTTCCCTGCCAGAAGCCAGGCGTTAGGGATTTTACACTGGGGAATTTTGTCAGTGTCTGTGTATTTAGTCAGATTTTCCTGTAATAAAACTACATTTTAGGCACTCTGCTTCTGATAACATGGGAACTGACACATAATTTATGTTTCCAGAGCTGTTTTTCCTGCTCCTGAAGGAGCTGCTTTCCCAATATTTTTCACGAACAAATCTCCTTATTTTTGTTGTTCAGCACTTTTTTTTTCTTTTCATCATTTTTGACCACTGTTTCCAGTGCTCTTTTCCCTGGACTATGCCCGGCCACAGTGGCCTGGGTTTGTAATTATGGCAAAAACTTGTCTCATGACTAGGCGATGACTAGAGATAATTCCCCAGAAGAAACACCTACAGATGAATGCCATTTCTGCTCTTTTCCTCTCCTTTCGCTTGGATTTGTCAGGCTGCTGCTCATCCATTGCTTATTATGCTGCTGCTCATCCATTGCTTATTATTTTTAACCCTTCAGCTATATCTTTTCTTCTGAAATGAGATAATTCCAAATATTAGAGTGCATTTACAATATGAAAACATTGCCATATTTACCATAATACTCCCTAAAGTCCTAATGTGACTGTAATTCACAAATTAAAATCAGCTTACTTGCCTGTCTCTGAGTTTGTCAGCAACAGCAGTATGTGGGTCTGACTTATTCCGTATGAACAACGAAAACATGTGAGTCTCTTCCAGCAGAATGGCAGGAGGTGTTGTTTCTCTGTGTGATTTTACATTAAGTTGCATCTCCATCAGAGAGGAAATGCAAAGTCCTGCACTCGGCAGGAAAAATCGTTGCAGCTGTGTCTTTTCTTTTGGGGCGGTTTGTTCCATAGTCTAGTGTCTCAATGGCAAATCTGGATGATGGGGGTTTTTTGTGGTCAACATTTAAGATCTAGGGGTTTAATTCTCAAATATTCGTGAAATAATCTGGGTATAATTAGAATAAGACACTACACTTTTTCACAAAAACACAACATGCATTTTAATACATTTCTCAGAATTTTTTTAGATGTCTATGTTGGAAGAGAAAAGAACCAAATGAAAATAACTTATGTACAGTGAGAACTGGGCTATGGCACTTTCTGGCACGAGACATACCTCTCTGCAGGGTGAAAATCTTCTCACAGGACACATGTTTGGCTGTGACTTATCATTTCCAGGTTAGGGACAGGTTTGCATTCCTTCATATGCTACAGAGCATTAAACATTGCAACCTGAGCTACTCTTGTTTTTAAGCTAACATTTTAGTGTTAGTGAATTTGATTTAGAGACTTCAGCAAAGGAGTGACATGTCTTCCTTTAGCATGGCAAGCGCTGTATTTCCGTATGCTGTGCACATTCACACGCACAGTGACCTCTCCCCTCTGTGTGAATACAGAAGTTCCTACAACGTGCCGGTCTTTACGTGTGTGTGTGTGCACGTGTCAGAAAACCTAGGCCAGAATGGCATGCCTGGGTTTGTGAGCCAGCTGACGCACGAACTAAAGGTGGAAAAAATGCTATTGCTCCACTTAGGAAGCAGCAACCATAAGTCACCCTTAGGCATCCTCGTCTGGGGAGAAGGGAGAACGACACCGTAGCTGTGGAACGACCAATTCTCCTTGAGCTGTAAGAGCAGAACTGCTAAGGTGTCCTCTGGGGAATCCTCAGCAAACTCAATGGGTACTTTCAGCTGGCTTTCAAGTGACTCTGTGTAACTGCTTAGCCATAGCTCCTCTGTGGGATTGAGACTAAAATGTGTGTGTGTGTGTGTGTGCATGTGTGTGTGTAGCTTATATTCACAGCAAAATTAGCAGTTCCATAACATAAACAGGGATTAGCATTTCACTTTTTTTTCCCTTGGGAAAAAGCCAACCTGACTTTTTTTGGGAAAAAAGAGAACAGTAGCAGACATCCTATCTCTGCCATCTTCACCTCTGCCCAGGGCTCACACATGTGATCTCAAGTGCAATGTAAGCATTGCTGTTGTGGGTATACCTCTAAGTGATATGACTGAGATATTCCAAAGTATTCATTAACGTTTTGGGCTCTGAGTCAACCTCAAAGGTCCACAGAGGAGAAATGGGAGTCCTGAATATTTTGGTCATCTTGGGGGGGTTAACTTAATGTGATATTTTTAATACCTCTATACATCTAAGTAGTGTTGGATATTAATTGTAGTATTGCATCAGTGACCTTAATCCTAGTAACTAACAAAAAGTCTGCTTCCCATTGATGGTGTTGCACCCTCAAAACCCAGGTGTGCTGCACCTTGCAGGTGTGCCTGGAACAGCAAAGTGTTGAGCCATGAGCAAGTGATCAAGAAATCAAGGGCTTGATCATCTACTAAGAGACAGCCTATTTATGCTGCTGAGATGTGGCAAAATGGCTGGAACCTGTAGTTCTCTCCCCTTTTCTTTCAAGCCAGTGATGATGCTTCTGCACCAGCTGCCATCTGTGATGTAAAGTGGGGCCACTGGGCTCTCCAATGGTTACAATGATGCTTAGTCTCAGACTGAGTCCAGGATCAGGCCAAGGCTGCTTCAGGGACCCAGGAAGCACAGCATCATTTCTGGCTCCCACACAGCCTTCACCTGCAATGCACTGAGTGGAGTCCAAAATATATTTTGCATACAAATTAATGAGATACATTTATAGCACCCCTTAGACAGCTTTATTCTGTTAGTGCTTACCTTTATTACTGTGTAACATACTCAGCTCTCATTGTCATAAATTGTGCTCTACTTTTGAAGCGGGAAAATAATTCCACATAAAAGATAAATAAATATGAAGAACAAAATGTTGCCAATTCCTGTGTGGCTACCAAAAAAATGGCAAAGTCATCCCATACATAAGTAAAACATCAGTTCCTGACACTTAGTAATTAGAATCTTTTGACCGACTTCGACGTGCCCAAAGTCAGCACACCCGGGAACATCCCTGTGTCTCACATGTGCGCAAGGTAGTAGGACAGGGCATGCACCATTGCAGCTTAGGGGCTTCTGCAGGCTTAGGAGCCTCTGGGGAAGGTGGGGTGGTGGCCTTAAAATCATCCGTATAAGCTAAGTAAATTTTTATCTACAGCAGTATCCAGATGATTCCACTGGTGATATGTATTTTGCTTCCAAAGATAGATAGCAAAGTTAAAAAAAATGGATGGAAAATAGCTTTCCGCTGCACTTGGCCAACCTAACCTGTGGGTTTCTGCCCTGTGATATGAAAGCGTCTGCACTGTTGGCAGGATATTTGCAGTGTTTGATTTTGTGCATTTTCATACACACATATTTAATAGCCAAGGGCCACTGGTTCTCACTGTGCCCAGGCCATTTCCACATTGCTCTGCCTCTCTTGACTCAATTTGTACTGGAGTACGTGACAGCAGAAGCACGGCTCTGCCACCTAGTCAGCCCCTCGCCTGTCTCCGCTAAATCACAAGTCACATCCCAGCAGATTAAGGTAAATTTCAATCAACAGCAGTTTAAATGAGTAAATTGGGTGATGAACTGCAACAGCTGAGGAAAGGTGAACGCAGCCATTTCGCCACTTCTGAGGTACCCTCCAGGTGGGGAGAGGCGCAGGGGACCTGGGGGTAACCTCCCGCCTCACCCCAATGTGATTCACCAAGGTTCGTGAGTCACAGCCATTAGACATTAGGGGAACATCTTCTGTGAAGAGGTGTTATTTGATGTGAGTGAAGGTTGCAAAATTAGATTCTATTGTAGGAAGGCTTTTAAGTTATATTAGCCTATGTCTGCAAAGCATTTGTGAAAAATTTCACTTTTTAAAAAAAAAAAAAACAACTATTTGATTTAATTTTTTACAAACACACAGAAAATCTGAACCACCTGGACTTTATAGCAGTTCCCTGAACACATCATTTTTAGTACAAGTTCCCTCATTTCGTGGAAGTTTTCCTGTACTTTGCAGCAGTACAAACTGTGGTGATGGACACGGATGCCGGAGGTGACCCACACTGGGGACACAGGCATCTTCTGGGCCGTGTCACAGAGACCTCTGCTCTCTACAGGCAGACTGGCTGTTGTTTGGCCACACACGGTGGCTATTAGTGAATGCTTTTAAATAGCCTGTCGAACTCAGTATATTTATTAGACAGTTTAGTCTTTGATTGTAATCCTGCTCTGCTCAGCACGGGTTCTGCAGTGTATTCAGATATTATACCCTTCTCGCCTGTCCTACAAATGTTTAATGATACATAGTCAAAGTATCAGAGATGATACCCCAGCACAGAAAAGGTAGACCTGCATTTACAGCAAAAAGGCATTCTTGGGATACATGATAGCAAAAAAAAAAAAAAAAAAAAAAAAAAAGATTTTTCTGTATTTCCTTACAGACTCACTTCTGAAAAGGGTGCTGTTGTCTACCATTCATAACTAACTGCATTTATAAGTAATAGAATAATTCCTTACATGTGAGGATAAATGTACAGTATTATGGCATAATCAGCTAGGAGGTATTTCAGCAGAGTTTTGAGTAAGTGAAACATTGCAATTCGGAGGTTACCTTGAAGATCAAATCCCCAGTCAGAAAGCTATATTGTTGTCTTCATTTTCCTTTCTCAACCCCATGAAGGCTTAATTGGCAGCTAGCTTACATTGTGATCTCCTAGCTGCTTAGAATTTTCTTTTTTGCAACAGATTTTTTTTAATGAGCATTTTCTCCAGGGAATTAATTATTACTTTGACTGGTATATTCATATATTTCTATCAAGAAGTTTTATAAATTACCAAACTCTTGACACGGTGTGCAACCATAAAAATCACAAAGAGTATCTGTAGTTTTTTCTAATCCCATTAAATCATTTTTTTCATCTGAAGCTTATTGTCCTCTTTGTTAAATGACAACATTCAGATTCAATTGCAGCTAATGTCTAACGTGCATGTGCTGTGACACTGCTATGGATTTATAGAAGCTGCTCCATAAGAAGAAATACATGTCACAAAGTGAGACGAGCTCAAATGAATGAAGAGTTTCATCACTGCGTGAGCATCATTTCTGCTGAGAGAATGCTCATTACAGACTTGACTTTCCTACCTTGTTTACATTTTATGCAGAGCTTTTAGAAACATGCTCACTGCGAGGCACTCTGTGGGAAAATGTAGTTTCAGTATCAGTCACCGTATTAACAGGGGGCCATATCCTGGGGCCTCAACTCTGTCTTTAGACAAGCAAACTTCAGTCAGGTTAAGGACTGAGACAAGCCCAAAGGCTTCGGCAGTGACTTAGCCGCAGACCCTTAAGAAAGAAAATACTGCATAGCTGTGTTGCTCCAGAGCCGAGACCAGAAGTCGAACACAGCAGCCACAAGCCTGTTTATGAGTCCATCCTTGATCCACACGGAGGGTGCTCTGTGCCCTCCCTACACCTAGCAAAACCTCTCCTTTGCCTCCAGGTGCATCTCTTTTCCTGGGCTCCTTCCTGCCATTGCCTAAAATTTGCACCTGTTTTTTTTCCTGGATGGAAGTGAGTGTCGCAAACAACTTTGGGTTTCAGATGTGTTCATCATCATTTGGTGCCTTCCACAGATGAGGGTCTGGGACAGGAGTCCCATTTGCTTTGGTTTTTCTTGCAGTAAGCTCTCCATCTAGCTGGTCAGCATGAGGAGGAATGTGGGGATGCAGGTCCTGCCGACAGCCTGTGGGGAGGGTGGGCTCTCCCTACCAAGGCCCTTCCCCACCAGTGCCCCTTCCACAGAGAGGACTGAAAGCCACCAACGTGCCTGAGTAAGGAGGCACCTTGTTCCCTTCTACTTTCTCTCCTTTCTGCCTGAACTGGCTTGCCAGAGTTAAGGTTACCCTCAGTGTTCAAGTTACAACTTTGTAACAAATGAAAACAGCAATTAAGGCTGCCACTTCATTCCTAAGTCACACCATTTTGTCTAATTGCAATATATATAATACATAAGATCATGCTGTGCTGGGGGATATATATGCAATAACTGAACACAGTGGCATGATTTAGGACAGACTGGCTTTGAATTTCTTTGTGTGAGCAGGTGGTGTTTCTACACTGCCTCAAATATATTCAGCATGACACTATAAGGTCAAACTTACCCCTTTTGAGGGCTTGCCTTTATTAGTAGCCCAAATAATAAATAACAAAACACAAACTTCAGCCAAAGCTCTCTTTCTAGAGTTTCCAGAAGGAATTCCCTGGATTTGCTCTCAGCTTGTCCATCCAGCGGGTATTTACACAGGTCTTATATTTTAAGGGGCTTCCCAGGACCACTTTAAGAAAATTGCAATAGGTAAACTAGTTCCTGCTAAGAAGTTACTGTCCATCAGCTGAGCGGGGGTAGCTGTCGGTGCGCTCCTTGCCCACACCATCTGTCAAAGAAAGTATTAACTTACACCCTCATATGCCTTATAGTGGAAGAAAGGCAAATATAGTACCCATAACACCCACTTTAAGAAAGGGGAGAAAGTGCTGGCGGCAACTACGTGCCCTATTTTAGCATAATCTCAACAGTATGCAGTCCTCTAGGACAAAGGCACTGAGGTAAATGAAAGATGGGACAGACTGCAATGTACGTTTGCCAAAGGCTGATTGTGGCAGAGTAACTGGATAGCTTTCTTCCCTGAGATAACAGATTTTCTTGACTAAAGAAATGCAGTAGGTCTCATCTCTATGGACTTCTGAAAAGTAGGTAATAAGGTGCCACATGGGAAATCATTAGTTAAGCTGAAGAAGATGGGAATTAGTTCAAAAAGTATAACGTGGATAAGAAACTAACTAAAGGGAGATGCCAACTGCTTGTGTTGAAGAAGGAGATTCAGTCCTGGAATGAGGTTACCTGTTGCAAGGATGTTGGCTTACAAGGTTACTAGGACCTAGCCTTTATTTGAGACCTTCATTTTGAAACTGTGGTGCAAAAAGTAGGACTGTGCTAAAAAAAAATAAAATTACTGGTCACAAAAATCTGGGAGACATCACAAATGCAGAAAGAGCTAGAAGAACAGAACCACACCCGAAGTGCAGAATTTGTGTACTTGGAGGTCATTTTGCTCATCAGCTAGAAATGGTGTTGGGAAGAGGGAAGACCGAGAAGTTCTTGTTGGTCACACCCTGGCTCTAAGTTGGCGGACTGATGGAAATGGTAGCCGTAATTCCCACATGGATGATAGCTCCCGTGGAGGCACAGCAGTGTCAGCAGCACTACAAGGGGCCCTCCTCCAAGTTCAGCGAGTAGCTCTGGGTCCCTGTGTCCAGGAGGGATGCCTGCCACCTGGGAGAGGGGCACGGAAAGGCTATGGGGCATGAGGGGAAATGAGAACCTGTCTGACTTTGGGGCCACACAAAAACATCACCTCTGCAGTCTAGTAAAACACAGGCTGAAAGGGAAGCTAGTTGTTCCCTGTTAAAAACATCAAGGGGGTAAACGTCAGGCAAGAAAAGCGGCTATTTCACATAAAGGACAATGCTGTCACAAGTATGAATATATGTATACAAATGGAATAAATCGAGATTGAATATTAGAAGCAGATTCTAACAGTTAAAGAGCTTCTAAAACAGCCTTTTGCCTGAAGTTGTGAATATTTTTCTGACTACTTTTAATAGGGAACCTGATCAATATATGAAATGTGATTACATGACAATAACCGTCTATGTTATAGCAGGGAGTAAGGCTTAGTGACCAAAGACATCTTTTCTAGTTCTCTGCTTCTATGAAATGTTTGATTTTCCCAGGTTTAAGATTTTATTTTTCCAGCTAAGACTGTTTGACAGACTCAATCCAGAAATTCTTTTAAAAATACATTGCATTAATTAAAAAAAAAAAGTTAAAAATATATCTGCTTTTACCTACATGCTTGTTTGGTGATGATTTGTTTCTTGCCATCTCTATGCTAAGTTACTTGTGTTAAGGGGATTCTTAGTCTTTTACTTCTACCTTCAATGCAGCATTAAAAACTGAGGGCCCAAGGGGAATAATGTCATTCTACTATGAAAAATATACTAAATAAGGGTGGAAATATTCATGGAGATAACTCTCCTAAATGCAGATGCCATGGAAATATCTCCTTTTAACATTTGTGTCAAATGTTTCAAAGTTGGAGCAGTGCAACTTCATGACCATTTTTGTCATTTTGAATTATCATATTCTGTCTTTTGCTATATCTGTACTAATCTTTTCCTTCCCAGATTGGCTACCCCAGTTCAGGCTGATTCAGATCCTGTCCCCACACATTGCTGAAATGAGCCAACGTCAAGCCAGAACTTGCACAAGGAAATGAGGTGGGTAGAGACATGCTGAAATTTTAACCTTTCTGTGCTGGTACTACCTCTAGTCAAAAATAAGTGGAAAAAATGTTCAAATATGTGCTTTTAGCACAGGTTGATTGGTGGACATTTCAACACAAGGATGGTAAATTCAGTCCAAAGGTTTTCACTACGTGCACTGTCACCAAGACTGGCTTTTACACAGTGGTGCGTGCTAATGAGTGATTAGGGAATAAGGCAAGCATGACTGGTAAAAGATAACTAGAGAAAGCCCTTAAAAAATTCCAGGCCCCTTCCCATGTGTGATTTTTCCTAAATGACTTTGGCTTGCTCCTTCCTGAGGTGCGTTGTAGGGGAAGGGTTTGAAGTTCTCTGAATTTGCATGTCTTTGCTGGTCAAAGTCAGAATTCTTTGTTTCCTGTACATTATGGGAGCACATAAAGAAAAAAAAAACCCTGCCCACTCACATACACACAAAGTGAGCCTAGGGCACTTAATATTTTATTCTCATGAACCAGCTATATATATATATATATATATATATATGTATAAAGCCATCCTGTGATGCGAACCAGTCAGTTTGCCAGTTTGAGCTGAGGAGCTGGAGTGACTGAGGCAAATTGGTTTCCAGCAGTTGCGAGAGAAACCTCGGGAGATGGCTGGCTCTGCACAAGCAAGCTAAGCTGTGCTTTACAGTTATGGCATTCAAGTCCAAACCTCACAGAAGTGAATGAGCATCTGAGGAAAGCTAATCAGAACTCCAGGTAAAGGACCTTAAATCTGCACTGCACAGACTTTGACCCGGACTTTTCTCTGAAGTAAGTCTTGAACGTCCACAATGTATAGCAGAGTAAAATTCATTATACGGTGGTAAAGGTAATGAGCAGAGCATCTGGTTAAATTGTTCCAGGCAGAAGGGTGAAGGTAAAATATAGAGGAGCATATTAGGGTTTTATTTCATATTGCTCTGTGTAGGCTGAACACAACTTAAACTGCTTTATCTTTTGCATGTTTTAATCTTAACTCTTTCAAACCAGTACGTGGTGACCACATCTCTTACAGAATGATACAGGGTGAAATACGAATTCATTGCTACTGACTCTACAGAATCACCATTAAATGAGTAAACCTATCAAATTTATAATCTATATGCATAGAAAAATCATTATTTTACCACTTAGTTTGATAGCAAACATTCATTTGAAAGAGCACTGTTATTAGCAGCCTGCTTTCAATTAAGAATCTGTTCCTTTATGACTGTTTTTTGAAGACTTAACATCATGGCTGTTACATAAGTCTCATCAGCTTTTTGGCATAAGCATTCTTAGACCAGATGCAATAAGGTTTCATTTGGGTGAATTGTGCTTTTAGTAAAAGACACAGTTAAAAAAATAAAACAGGTTTGGGTTTCATCCCATCTTTCTCACTTTTAGAAGAGACAGAAAAAATATAAATTTAATAATGGAAAGTAATGGTGATATTTACAAAGATAATGCTAATTTGTGCTGTGCGCTTGAGTGGTGGTGTGAGGTGAACATTTGTCTTTTATAAGCAAAGCAGAACCATTAAACCTATTTCACACAGGCTGTCAACCATCCATCCAGTGGCAATGCCTTTTAGTCACAATTAAGCAGGCTACTTTAAGCTTGTCATTTGTTTTACTTAAAAAAAAAAAAAAAATCGAACTTTGCTTGCTAAAATGAATTTAAGTAGGAGAAATATTTCATTTAATTTTTGGGTGATACATCAGCCTGTTACAGCTGAAGACAGAGTGAAGAAATGTGGAGAGGTAAGGCCAGCTCAGCTGGGGAACAGCATGAAAACCCACTGCAGAAACATTCCCCCCCCCAGCCTCTTTCCCTCCTCCACACCCCTCCCCATCCCACAGTTGCATCCTCCAAAGCATCCTCCCACCACTGCTGTGGGAGTTGCTGGGACTTCTGACCCATACACCAGCTGTGCCCTCCTCCCCACTTCCATACCATCATCACCAACCCCCTCAGGAGGGGGGACAGCCACCAGAGGGATGAGGGTGCAGAGCCAGCAATGCTGCTTTGTGCATTGTGCGACTCAGGAACAGCAGAGAAATTCCTGTGCACCTGAGCAAGGCAGCTCCCTGGCTGCTCTGCCCTGCCTGGCTTGCACAAACCCTCTACGTGGAGGCAATGAGGGAAAGAGGAGGCAGAAGGAATGACAGGGACTCAGACGCGCAGACTAATGCAGGCGTTATTATCATCATGATTTTATTGACAGTCTATCAGGTTTGGATGAAAAATTCAAAGATAATGCAAGTATCGTGTTAATGTGAAGTTCTGTAGGACGTATTATAGGCATTGTAAGGCTGCCAGAGCAAATCCCGTTTCAGTGGTGAATTGGGTAATCTGTTGCATTTTTAAAGGCCATTCGTCCTGAGAGATTATGAATTTATATTGCCTAAGGTTGTATTCCATCATTACAAAAGTGCTAGAATCCTCCTTAAAATTTGTTTTACCTGTAGCAGCACTGGGAATTTTGTCTCCTGCACTACATTCACTAACACTGGCGTTTTGACATTTGAGAGTTATCTTTTGGTTTTACCTGCCGCAGGAAAAAATTAGAGACACAACTTCTTTTAATAATGCAACTAGTGGTTCTACTTTTTCAGTAGCCTCAAGCCAATGACACTTTTCTTTACTTTCTATACAATCATCTTCATGTATGAAGGTCTACTGTTAAATGATTAAATCGGTGATCAAACTGTGATCCGTTTAACTTAACCGAGACTTTTCTCAGCAAAAGGGAGATGTCACTTTACACTTTCTCCCACAAAAATTTGTATATGCTATATTCCGTTAGTAGAAGGAAATGTAAAGATAAAGGTAAATGTAATTACGGTACAGTACTACTGTGCAGTAGTCTACTATTTCAACCAAAAAATGCCACGTATCCCCAGCGTATCTCTTTTCAGCATAGAATCCCTTTTATTTACAGTCATTCTGAACCTGAGCTTGGCAACTAACTCACTATTGTTTGTGTGAATTCAATTTTGGAAGAATTTAAGAGCTGATGTAACTTTGCCTGTATGCCTGCCCATTTTTCTGTTACATTTCCCTCTGCTATTCTAAGGAATTCTTTTGTTGCCAGGAAAGTTTGTGGAAAAAGTACCTTTTGAGCAAATGGAAGAAAATACTGTAAGGAGCGAAGCTTAAGATTTGGCTGAGAAAGGGTAGAAAGGACGTGCCCCCCAGGAAGGAACAAGCCCCAGCTGTGGTGACTCACTGGTAGAAGTGATTTGCCAGGAGGACTGATATTCTTGCATGCTTATCAACAACCCACATTCTCTTCCTCAGCCTGGCTTCAGACAAAGGATCACTTAACATTTCTGTATTAACTCTAAACAATCTCAGCATTCCTGGGTGTGCTGGACCTTCTAGGCCATCTTCTGTAGGATCTGAGGGTATCTGTTGAAACACAGACAGTACATAGACCTATTCAGAGACTATTCAGCTAAACATAATCTTCCTAGGCACTAAGTATTTAACAAAATACTCTTTTAAGTAGCACAGTGAAGGCACTCTGTGTGTCCTTGATTCTCCCAACCGTGCTTAGTTTTATTTTGTGTTTTCTTTCCCTCTGGACTTCGGTTATTGGTTTATGGAAAATGATAGGCTATATGTTTCACTTATTTTGTACAAGTACCTATTATTTATGTTGAGATGGCAAAGGAAAATTCTAAGACATCCTAATCTATTCAAATCTTTACGAAAAAAGGGTTTTGTTTGCTGTATGTCGGCTAGAAAACTTAGGAAGGTGTTCTTACACTGTCTTTTCAGAGGACATACAGCAGAGATTTTCTAGTAAACCCTGACCAACTGCCAAAGATGGCTTGACGAACGAAACAAGCTTTTGTGAGATGAAGCTCAGTATGGATGGGAAGTGCTCACATCTGGAGGAGTCCTAGAAGATTTATACCTGAAAATTGTGGTGTGGTCCTACAGAGGAAGGCTATGAATGTGCTGACCCCCAAGTGCCATTTGTAACCCACGTCCGACCCACATGGAGATTAAAAGTTGGTGCCTTCCATGCAGGCTGAAGAAGCAAATCCTCAGTGATACAGAAGTGATCTCCAGCATATCTCCAGTGCATCCCTGAATCATCCATTGATAAAACGGTGTTTTACAAGTGGGGCAAAAAAGAATTTGTGTTGGAATTAAAATGGTTGGCCAACACCTCTGCAACCGCCATCTCAGCTAGAGATTCCTGTGAGTATAGTCATTGGGGAATATAGCACAGATGACATCTAACTGGAATCACAGGTTTATGTGAAGTTTGAGTACAATCTAAAACTGGGGACTATGAAGGTCTTTTAGCTATTACCTGGCGTTACTGAAAGTGAAAAACACAATGGTAGAAATACTTAACATTATTTTGAATAGGATATGAAATACAGATTCATCTAAAGCGGGTGACAGGAAGACCATTAGATAGAAGAAAAAAAATAGCTTTCAGGCAACCTAGAAGTGTAACCTATCTTTGGCTCTGTTCTGCTCAGCCAGTTGAGAAGTAGGGTTTTGCTGGGGACATTAACCATTTTGGGGGTTTTAGCCGTGTTTTATTTTTTTGTTTATAATATTCTTGGGTCTGCAGAACCTGGCTGTTGTGAAAATGGATGTATGTGATTTGTAAAATGGTGGGCCTTCATAAAAGAAGTGATGCCTTTGCAAGAGAATATTTACCAGGACTCAAACAGGATCTTGTAACACTTATACTTGATAAGGCGTTAGAGGTGGGGAGACACATAAAACCCCAGATCTCTGGGATGTTGTAACAGTCTTTCTGACGGTCGGGGAGTGTTAGTGACATGAGCCTGTTTCTCATCCTCCTAACACCAGATGGAAATGCCAGAAATAAACAAATATTTCAGTTCTGTATAAAAGTCCTTGGGAAAGGCCAGGACAGATAACGTACTGGGGAGGGGGAAGAAGCACAATGGAGAATGAACCAAACAATAAATGTGACCATGTGCACTGTGAACCACCTGACTAAACCAGATGCCTCTGGAGAGGAAATGGCAAAATACCTTTATATCCCCTGGAGCCATCAAAGGAAGCCTGCAATGCGGGGCATCAGCGTTATCCTCTCAGGTTTAATGTCTGATATGTTTGCATCTGTGATGGGGGAGCAAGGCAGAATTCCTGTTACAAGAATACAATAGTTATAGCTCTCCTACAGGCTAACACTGTGCAGGCCAATAGTTATATTGGGGCATATGCTGGACTCAGATGTGTCAGGAGAAGGCTTGGGTTTTTTTTCCCTTGGTATTGGAAAAAGCAGTGAACGGAGTCAGACTAATACTCTGTATCTGCTGCACCTTGAGAGGCAACTTTCAGCCTTCTGAGACAGACTGCTATTCATAAACACTGCTGTTTGTTAGTTCAATTTCATTCTCCTTCTGGTTCATTGTTATTTTAATAACTCTTTTATTTGCAATATTATTTTAACACAGCGAGACAGCCGGTAAATAACTTGACAGTCTTCATTTAAGCTTTCTGGATGCAGAAAGTTTCTAATAACTCTACCAATGGGTCAGTTCATTCCCTACTCACAACAAAAAGCAAAAAAGGACAGGAAACTCCCTCGAGGAATTTTCTACAGACGGTTCCATCAGGAAGGCATTAAGTGTATATTTATCTCTTGCCTCCCCCTGTTCCTCTTGGAACAGGCAAAGCGGTTCGGATCTGGGAACCAGGATATCTCAAGGGATCTGCCAGAGGTCAGGCATTTCTGCCTAGAAACCCAGAGCCTCTGTGCTACCCATACTCCCTGTGGTTCTTTCTTAGTCCTGGCAGTGCAGCTCCAGATTACGGCCAAGACATGGAGAGGACTTCACACAACGTGTATTTACTTTTGGGTAGATTCTTGATTATTTCTGGATGAGAATCGCACGAGACATACCAAACCTCCTGGCCTGCGTATGCATCCCACCCTTTTTTGACAAAGTGAACACCTTCAGACTCAGGACTGGGTTGGGGAGACAGGACCCTGCAGCCTCCTGTCACAGTCTGATTCACACAGAAAATCACTCACAGTTTGTGAGGGGTACATGACCTAAACACGTGATACCTTTACCAGCTCTCCAAAATCTCAAAGAAAGAAAAAGTTATGTAAATGACTGTGTTCTTCTCATATATTCAATAACATTGATTTGATTGGAAATTAGTCAGAAATTACTCATGCCATTTGTCATTGTCTCTTTGTTAGCATCACTGAATACATTTGCAAGTTGTTGACCCAGTTAAACTTTAGTTTTCTATGCCTCACATCACTGGGAAAGAGGTTTGTCAAAAGAAGGAGAGGAACAAATGCTCCACAGTGCTTCGTAAACCTGAGGCACATGGTAAAGTCACTTAAAACAAAATAATGCAACAGTAAGGTAGCACGGTGGCTAGAAATACCGATAGAAATAGAGAATAGACCTCTTTTATATGAATTGCCAGGGGTCACCTGAGTAAGGAGTACAAGATTTGTCCCTTGGTCATGGTAAAGCTAGAGATTCCTCAAGAACCAAGAACATGTGGATGAAGGGTTGTATCACCAGAGGAAAAGGGCTATGGCAAACAGTTGAGGTGTTTTCTTCCTCTCCAAAGGCAGAGTTCTGCTTTCTTGAGGCTAGTCTGTCCCTCATTCAACTTAATTTTCTTTTCTCACAGTAAAAAGCTGTCACAGGTACCTTATCATCATATAAAATGCAACAAAGAATAGGAAAAAAAAGTTTGGGGATAAATAATTGATTGCTTGAGGAGATACTGACAAGGAACAAGTATTTTTTCTGTAAATACATTATACGTTAGAAAGAAAGAAGGCACTGCTCTGGAAGGACAAGGACAAGAGAGAGATCCCAGCAGAGAGTGGGGGAGAGCACTTACCAGTATTTTGCCTGAGGGGCAAGAAGTTTCTCCCTATAGGTGTCTATAGGAAAAAGAGTACTTTTGTTTGCTCTGTGATCCTCGGTTATATTCTTGTCTAGCAGTTCTGGGACTGTCAGCCAGGAAATCACCACGGGGGCAGCATGCGATCTTCCAGAGCAAGGAGGAGCTGGAGGAAACCCTCTCACCACCCACTCCCTTGCGGTTCGGAAGACAGATGTGTAGCTGGATGCTTCTCCCACACCTCGTTGGCTGTGGGCTGAGGGATGGAAAGCAGTCGAGGGAAGGGCAGAGCCCGGGCAGCAGCACAGCCCTCAGAGGGAGCGCTCCGGGGGGCAGACCAGGGTGCTTGGGACATGTTTGGCCATCAGCATCCTGGAGTTCAGATTTCAAAGTGGGACCTGGGGACAGGTTTTTGCTTGGTCCGGTCCAGTACCAGCAGTCAGAAAGTGAACTATTTCTTTTTATCTTGCATCCACAGCTGAGCAGTACTTGGCAGTCGGGACAGACTCTTAGTATTGAATTTATCTAAAGGAAAGCTTTGGGGGCAAACTTGCTTAGCTGTGGGGACATAGCAATCACAGGTTGCTACCATTCCCCTCTCCTAATCTGAATAATTTATCTGGGGGAAAAAAAGATATAAACTATAATGTGCATTATAATACAAATACTGTATTTTAGAAACAGGTAAATTCACAACTCACAGTTTAGCTGGATTTTTAATTCAGGAAAAAAATGACCAGAAGTAAATTTCCTGGGCATTTTCCAGAGCGACTTAGTCATTACCTCCCTGCTACAGAATGAGAACATCTCATTTAGTTTCACCCACTGCATTAAGATAAACTGGAATATTGAGGTCTTTTTCTTGGAATAATTAGTCCAGTGAATTAAACTTGAAAGGGGAAGAGGGCACTCTGCTGCCAGAACTAAAAATGTCTACAACAGGGAACTATTCAAGAAGAGACATTGCACTGTTGAGTCTGAATTAACTTGTCCCTTGACTTGAGAAGGTAAGCACCCTGACAGGCAGGAGGAGAAGTAAAGATCAGAATCCGGCTCTTGTACCCGAGTAAGCCTCCTGGGATCCTTCCTATGAGTAACGTGTGTGTAGCCACAGAGCAGGGGCGGAAACGCCTCAGTTCAGGTCTGTAGGTGCTGCGTGGTGGGAGGTGGGAGCGCCCTGGCATGCCTGATGGGAAGCAGTGGGGTGAGTCATTTCACCAGCGACACCCTGGGCACTTTGTTTCTCTTTGTTTTTGCAAAGGTTTATGTTTTATTTGTTCTTTCCTGGTTGTTTTCTGTAGTCAGTCATCAGCCTGAAAGCGGCTGTTTTGATCTTGTTAGGTGAAAGGAAACGCATTTGGGCTCTTCACATGGGTAGGGATTACTTACCTGAGCTGAAAGAAAAGCCTGACTGGCTCAGGCTTGGATCCCCCAAGGAGAGGCTACTTGTCAAAATTAATGATAATGATACCTTTCAAATTAAGGCGACAGTCAATGAACATCCTCTGTTGTAGCAACTGTTTGCCATGTAAGGGCTTTTTCGGGCAAATGCCTTTGACTCGTATCTGTTCCTCTTTAATCCTTTAGTATTGGAAATAGGAATTTAGTAGAGGGCAGAATTCCTCTTTTTTCACTAACCTCTGAAGAATACAAAGCCAAGACTAGGAAATCCCAGTGCTGAAACAAAATATTTCATCTTTTATTTTTTCCTGATCCAGCTTGCAAAGTGTTTGGTGTCTTCTAATTGCATTTCTCACTTGCAGTATTTGCATTATTGGCTGTAATTATGCTGTATCTGCTAAAAGTATTAAAAATCAATAAAGCGCAGTTGGCGTATAGACCATAAAAAAGTGGTATTGTTCTGGAGTGCAAAGAGAATAGGAAAGCAGCTGAAATTCTTGCCTTCTCTTTTGGATAGAATGATGGCCCAAAGATCTATTTATATTTCACATGATTATTGGCTTTTCCATTCTTAGATTAATATTCAAAATCAACTCACATAAGGTGGGGATGATACTGCTAGTGAATGTAGTAAAATATCTGCCACAGAAAAAATTACACCTCTCTTCTTTGAAAGTCATAGTTAAAGGTGCTGATAGCAAAAGGGTCTTTGGCAAAGTGGAAATCTCAGCTGCAGATGGGACATTTATTGCCTTCCTTTGCATTTTATAGCATATTCTGTAAGTCAGCTGGGGAAAGCAATGGACATTTGCCAAAGCAGAACCCCATTTGTCTGATCACCAAGTATACCCACAAGCTCCGCAAGAGAATATACCCGTGAAGCTCTTTACATGACTGTCTGGAGTGTAAAACAGAAGAAATGAGGGAGCACTAGAGTTACTGTAAATGCTTGAGTATTTCTGCAAGCGTACTTTTTCTTTTTTCCCTTGAAACGGTGCATGACACACTCACACTGTTAAGATCTCTGCACTCACTTTATCTTCCCCCCCCCACCCCCCCAAATAAACCTCAGAAGATACTGAGGAAATGGCAAAAAAACATAGACAAGGTCTTTCTTAAGGCATCTAACCAAAAATTAAAGAAAAGACACACACGACCCCCCTTCTTTCCCTTGTCCCTCAGGAAACCTCATTGAATTTAGTGCTGGGTAAATTTACTGGATCCGAAAACAGAGCAGATTCTGCTCAGCACAATGCATGCAATGGCAGAAAGGCATCCTCCAAAAGCCCTGGACATCCTGAGCTGAAGAGACCATCTCTAGGGGTGAAACAGTGCTTTGGTCTCGGTGCTAATTCAGTCCTTGTCCTCTCTGCTGTGACTGCCAACAACTGTATCAATTAGTCGTACCAATTGTGATGGTGATTTCTGTGATGTGAACACCTGTCCTCTAGGAACTGGGCGAAGGCGACCAAACAGTTGTCAGATGGTAAGTGTAATGCTAATTGATCCAATCCATAGATCTGTCTCTATATAATGCTTAGTGCCAGAAAGTTACACAGCCAGACATCTGGCAACTAGATGACCATCTAACTCTCTATCAGTTTGACTTTGGCAGGCAACAAAGTTGGTCTAGTTGTGTATGCTGTGGGCAGCTTAAGAAAGTTAAAACATTGTTTTATGCCTGTTGAAGGCCTGTCTCTGTCTTGGTCTTTATGAAAATTATAATGCTAAAGTGACCTTCGGTCAGTACCAACCTGTCTCAGATGTGAACTGATGACCTAAGAGTGAAAGGTTCCTTATCTAGTTAATCCAGTTGTGCTCTATCTGCTAAAATACTGAAAAATCAATGAAGTAGTGATAAAGCGTAGACTGTAAAAAAAAAAGCTGTTTCATTGTTTTTTGCCTTGAATACATTCACTGCTTGTCATGACTGTAAAGCAAATGGGGCAGTGATGAAACCTGATTACAGAAGGAATACTGGATTAATATTCACAGTTTATTAGCAGTTGCACTTGCAGCTTAATGTTCATGAGTCCTATATTGGGGAGCAGAGCATTCCTTATGTTAAATGCAGTCAGAGTAGTAGCACTTGCCTATTACATTCAACGCTGCGCGTAGAAGTGGTGTGAGCATCGTTAGTAAAATGGAAAGACAAATATGATGCTTTTTTCCATCTATTACTTATCCTCCTAGTTTAAGTGCTGGCAGCTTTCTTGGAACGCTAGATGGCAAAAATAAAGGTAGCTTCTATCCCAAGGAAATTTGAAAGACCAGTAGTAGCGCATGAGTTTGGAGCAGTCACAGGAAAGACTATTACAACATTTTATTTCATTCCTTCCTTTATGATGTTGAAATAGAGTGTGGATTGGTATCAGTGAGCTTTTGTGGACCTTAAAAAAGAAGAACCAATACAAGGAGACAGGTTCATAGTTTACACATGGAACATGCATCCTCTACATAGACTAGAGCATGAGAAGACGTGTATGAATGCAGAAACGACATTGCAGGGTTACAAGCTACACTGAGGGAGGCATTAAGAAAGGAAATAGAGAGTGTAGACCTGCACGGAGCTGTGAGCGCTCATGAAGGCAGGCATGAGAAAATGGAATTTGTTGTGCTCAAAGATACTGTGGAGGAAGGTAACACAGTTTAAAAGAGGGCTTAACAAGGTAATATTGGCAACCAGGTTTTGAATGGGGTGAACTGGATACAGGCTGCAGAGAGGGCAAAAAGGAAGGAGTTACAGATAGCAGGGATGTGGTTATCAAAACCAAAAGAAAGTAACTTAATTACTGGAGACAGTGGCAGAAAGTGTTTTTGAGAAGCTGAAAGTCTGGGCGAAATAAAAGAGAAGTTTCGGAAATGGTCTTGTTATGGCATGAACAGTGGTAGAGCTCAAAAGAAAGAGAGGAAGGCAGAGACAGGAAGAAAACTTAGAAACACTTGCTTTTAGCAATGTGTTTAATCTAATGACAATAATCTACCAGAAAGACATGTACAGAGACCCATGGGAAAAACGGACAAGTAAATTTGTGAGCTGTCAGCACTGAGATAAATCTTCAGGAGAGGCCAGTCTGAAGTCACACAGATGTGTATGCACATGCACAGAGTGCCCAGAGTAGGCGGTGGCCCTCCCTGAGGCTTTTTCCCAAATGATCAGCTCCGCATCCCCACCCCTCCTTAGGATGCACTGTGACTATTCGAAGGAACTGAGCAAGAGCCGGTGCTGCCCGGAGAGCAAAGGTAGACCTGATGAACTGCTCCATTCACAACACCCGCTCTCATTTCTGCTCTGTCCCGGCAAACAACGGTTGACTGACTGATAACATCTTGCCTCTCTGTGAGGCACTGGGTTTTGGCTCTCACCAGCTTGAAACCATAGCCTCAAAACCCAGCAATTAACGCAGACAAAGATAAGAAGGAAATCAAGGAGTCATAAAAGATTCAGTCAAAACGGGAGAAGAGAAGAGAAGAGAAGGAGCAAATGTAGACCAGTGCCTTTTCAGACAGGCTACTGTTTGCATTTCAACTCTGCTTTCACAACCTTTACCAGTGTTTTAAGGATGGAAGAGTAGGTTTGCTGCTTTGCCTGAGTCAGAAATCCGCAATTTGAGGCACAACTTACTGTTTCAGCGTGTGCCAACCTGACTGTCCTGTCTTTGGGATAGCTGTTGGAGGAGAGAGATTTTCATGAAAGTTCATTTTGCTTCAGAGACTCCCCAGGAAGGCGTCACGGCCAATGTCCTCTCCTCACCTAACCGCGAACGGAGTATCAGATACCAGTGAGCTTGGCTTGCAGAAGGTACTCAGCGCCAATGGCTGGAAACCACTTTTATTAGAAAGGGGATGATCCAAACCATGCCCTTTGTAGTCTCTGCAAAACACAGATAATTTGACGGGAGAAGTGAGTAATCTTTAATGTATTCATCCAAACCAAATATTTGTCTCTGTGGTTTTGGAGGCTCTCTCTCCTACACCATCTGCTGAATAAGAGCTCAGCAAAGCTTGTACTGAAGGAGATGAGTAGTCCAGGGAAGAGGATTCCCTCTGGGTTTGCAGCTTCACACTTCAGCGGTATTTTCGCTGTGTGACTGGCACAAGGCAGTAGTGGGGTCAGCCTGTCCACCATCCCCAAACAGGAGGGAAAAATACGGTTTTGTTTGCACAAGGTTTGAAGGTGAAGCGATTTTTAAAACAGCAACCTGCAACACTGCTCTGACGCAGGAAGTGGCAGACATGATTCCCTGAGTTTATAGTGCTGAAGATAATCTGACTTCCAAAAGCTCTTGCACTGTAAGGAATGGATGACACCGTAATGATTCTGCTCCATCATTGTTAAGTCCCACATAGGCATAGTGTTATGAAAATAAGACATATTCAGACATGTTGAGGATAAGTTCCTATATTTACCTCCAATATGTGAAGAGGAAGCGACACGACAGTATACCTTTTGCTTACTCGAGCTTCAGGACTGATAGATGGAAATATTTTGCAATCACCTTCACTGAAACTATTCTCCCTGAAGCTGTAGTGTCATCAGTTAAGATTATAAACAAAGTACCAGGATTGGGCTGGGCCAGTCTTTACATGGGAAACAACAAGAAAGACCCAAAACACTATAAGATTCAGAAGGTAAACACTCCTTGCAATGACTAGTGAACCATTCTGCTAAAGCATATTTTTGTTCTCATTTCTTGAGGCGTTTGTTACGACGCTGTGGCACGCTTGAGGAAAGGAAGATGTTAACTCCAATGCCCTGACCCCTTCTCCATCTTTCATCTGCTCCAATCCATCCCTCCTACAGCCTGAATGAATTTTTAATGCTTTTTTTTTGGTGTCCTACCCTGAGTGCAGCATGTCTGCATACTTAAAATGGCAGCCACCGTTCTACATCACAGACTGCAATTGTCACAGGCCACTGAAGACCTCTCAGCTGACAATAATTTTCAGTCATTTCATTAGCCATTCAGGCTCAACTTCAGCCAATGACTTGGACGTGACAGGTTTTGTAATATCACACTAAGCTCTGGAACCACCTAGCCCTAGATATTTTGGAGGTGTGTTTTGTCAACAAAGAAATTAAAAATGGTGGACTTTTTCTCTCTCTTTGATCTATAAGGCACAGTCGGTACATTTTTCTTGAAATTTTGAAATTATGCAGAATAAGCAATAATGTAGGAAGCATTTGGTATCACCTGATTCTCTCAATTTTCTCTTCCACTTATAAAAGCCTCAGTGCAAAGCCTTTCTCTCTTCAGCTTGACTGAAGCTTAAACTTTGTTCAATATTTACAAATTGCATTGCTAATCTGTGCTCAGTTTAATTTTAACAAACTTCTTATGTCCTTTACCTTTCTACCTTCACACAGGTCAAGTAGTGTAGCCTCAGAAGTAGTCACGTTGTAAGTCATATCATTAGTGACATTAGTTAGTCTGGAATACAATGATAATTGTCACCTGCGTTCTGCAGAGAGCCCTGGGGAAACCTTACTCAGAAAACGTGCTTCTCTTGTAAGCACTGGGGTCAGTGTCTGAAGCAGACTGTGTACCCATAATACCTCAAGGAGGGTGGAAGGCCGTCTTGTCCAGCGGTCCTTGGTGGTCACATGGTTTTGTATCTACTAAGTCCACCACGGCAGCAGCAATTCTTTTTCAGGTTCATCTGGATAGCAGTGATAAACTCTGTATGTAAAGTGAGCACAAAAACTTTTCAGGAGTAAGTGAATGGGCAATCTTTTGTGGACTTTACACTCAGCTTTACAAGCACCTCAGTGAGGTTTAAACACTTCACAGGTGGTCTAGTGGCCACAGCCACAGCAAGACCAGTGTGCTCATCTCTCTTTTTCCAGGGGCTGAGTTTTCTTAGCACAGAGCTGCTCAGCCGTCCTTTTGCCACGTCCAGAGGGAGTCGTCCTTTTGCCACGTCCAGAGGCAGTCTGCAGGAGCAGGTTCACGCACTTCCCCGGCAGTCTCCTGGGTGCAGAAGGAGTCCTACTGCACAGGGGCGATGGGCGGACAAAGGGCCATTTTCTCGGACAGCAGCCGGGGGGGGGGGGGAGGAATGTTTTAGGAAAGGGCACTACAATGGGGCAAGGCTACAATGATACCCACATATCCCAGAACTGACCTCATTATCTCATTATCTCTCATTAGCTCCTCAAAAGCTGAAGCAAACAGCTCAGTTTTCTTCTTGACTCACAGCTGTGTGTGGTGCCGGCTCTGACTCAGGGCTTCCCAGGTAGGGCTCCCTCCTTTCTGCTGGGAAGATGGACAGGGCCTGTCACCAAGCGCAGTGGCATCCCAGGCTCCAAAAGGTTTACTCATCATATGACATCAAGTTTGAGCAACCAAGGTCATGTCTATGTGAGGGTTTAATTTTTTTTTTTTTTTTTAATTTCCCAGTGCTCCTAATTCTGGCTTAGCTCCGCCAGCACTAGCAACATCAGGGTCCCGGAGGTAAACCAGTTGCCAGCACAACTAATACCACATAATTTCATCCCACTCATAGCAGTTTAATCAATATAGCATTAAAAATTTTGGCAGCAGACAGGCTACAGTAGGGCTCCCCGTATTACTTATATTGATGGAGATGAAATTGTGGAGAGCAGGAAATCTTCAGAGGCTCCTCTGAAGATAAACAAAGCCTAAGGGACAGCACTGGTTTGGCTAAGGGAGCGAGAGCTGGTTTGTAGGGGTCTTCTCATATCGAGCATGGCGTGCATTAACCCAGCTTTGGTGGGTAGGACAGGGAGATCACAGCCATAACGGTGTCACAGAGGGGGTGGAATTAGTGTTGTTCTGTGTTCATGCTCCTTTAGTGTTGCCTAGAATTTTTAAGTCAGGAAAAAAGTCACTTGTCTCCAAAATGCTGAAAATTGACTATCATAGGACTACATCTATTAAGTGATAATATACTATCTTAAGTTCTGATTTACACCAAGACATTCTAGAAGAAAGGAAAAAAAAAAGACAAAGGAAATAATTTGGAGTGGAAAAAAAACCCCAAACAAACAAATGAAGCAACTCTAGAAAAAGCCCCTGTTGTTTTCTGTGTGTCTCAAACTTCACCAGCCCACAGAGCATGTGTGATGGGCAAGTGAAAGAAGACCATCCCACATGCCAGCTATTCACAGTACAACTCCAACAGCAGTTTTTGTCTGAGAGCATTGATGTCCATTTTATTAGTATGAATAAAGGGAGTTCTTTCACATTTAGCTATATCCAGAAGGGCAATAGTCCATAAATCAATACATGGCATGGCTTTGCTTTTGCAGTCCATCAGTGTAATTCTTTTGGCTGCCAGTGCTACTCTCAGGAGTCATCTCTCTTCCCATTTATTCAAATTATGTAGCGAGTTGGTGAATTCCAATACCAGCACTGTTGCAACTTTGTCTAAATTGATTTCCAGGACTAACTCCATTTATCTAAGAACATCATTCCAGAAACTGGCTGTTCTATAGATGTTTCACATCTAAAATATGAGGGTACTTTTGTCAGTGCTGAATCTACAACTCTGAACACAGATTGAAGTCGATGAGTATGCGCAGATCTTGTAAATTATTTTTCATGTTGGGCCCTACTGTTTTGGTCAACAGAGTTCTTCTGAGAGGCGGAAAACAAATCTATTCCAATCTTATGGTTTTCTCTCTGGCTTTTGGAAGCCAGAGTTTGGTTGGGGTCTCTGATCCCAAACTTGGAGACTGAATACAAGTAGCCAGCAGAATGCGAGCTTGCTCAGTATCCTTTATGGTAAAAGCACTGCTACACCTCTAGGCGAGTAGCTAATTATGTCACATCTGGTTGATCAGTTCTGGTGAGGACGATCAGAGTACCAACTGAATAGAGATAATTTGTTGTAATAGACTGTCTAATCCACTTGCTGGCATATTTTATTAATATAGACATTCACAGATCTGTAAATGTGTAGAACATACAACACAGGAATATACAAATTTATCTATAACGTATTAGAAATGTGATTTTTATGACTGCGTGAGATTACTGCAACTTGAATTATTTTCTTTCAGATTTTATTAGGATTCTGAGCTCTTCTTAAAATAGCTGTACATGTAGCCATGTAACCACTGTTGTTCCACTGTGGTAAGATTTCAGAAGCTAAGTTCAGGAATAAGTCTCCTGGACTCATTATAGAATATAGTAAATCAGGCAAATATTTCAAAGAATTATTAAAAATGAGGATCATCATCTTTAATTTTGCTTGTAACTCTGAAACTAGTGAAGCTAGTGAAAGCTCCATTACATAGCATATGATTCTGTGCAGGCTTATGCTTGGTTTCTCTGGCTTCTTGTACAGTAGGTGTTTGTCTAGTATTGTCATTGCAATTTTTATTGCACCGCATGATGTGTGCAGATGTGCTTCATCAACATCCCATGAGGAAAAGATTCTCTGCTCAGTATCGTTGCTCCCAGATGACGTCTACCTTATAGAATAACTTTCTGGGCTACCTCCTCTGGGATCAGGTAACCATTTAAATTCTCTGGATTTTGGTGTTTCAACAAGGATTTAATTACAAAGGTAAGTGTATGCACCTGCTAAGGCAGTCCTAATTATTTGATAATGGGGCAATCTTTCTCAATACAACCAGGTTTTGTGGTGGTAAGCTACACTAATGAAGCACACAGAGAGAACAAATCCTCTCTATGCTAAAAGGCTTATTTAAATTAAAGAAATCTGTAAAGATTGAGAAGCTTTTTTTTCATCACAGATATTGACAACTATGGAGCTAATGTTCATGGAGTACACCCGTTACTGCTGGAGGATGCTTGGTAGTATTTTTGCCTTATGTGACTTCATTAAGTAATATATGGCATCAGCTTTTAATGGTTTCTGACATTTTTATCTCATCTGTTGCTTTTGAAAGCTGGTTTATATCTAGAGCTACTCAGTTGGAACCAATCAGTAACATTTCAACAGAGCTACTGTATTTCCTTCATCCAATACATCTGCTGCAGGCCTGTGTGGTCTGCACTGGGTCAGTATCGTATTTTAGTTTTCAGAAACTCACACCTTATAGTTAGCCCTTTGCCAATTTACAGTTGCAGAAGCCAGAAGTTAAACTACAGTGTTACAACTTTATAATGTCAGGCTAATAAAAAAAGTGGGGGATCCATAAGCCAGATGGGTTCCAATGCCCCTGTCAGAAGCTATGTTGATCATATACCACTTGTTTTTTTTGTTTCTTAATAACCAAAAACATGTTAGCATTAAAAAAGCAAATGCACTTGACAGCATCAATTCCATTATGGTTCCCAGTCATCTGCTTTATTGGGTTTGAAGGAATTTAGCCAGAGTGCTTTATTTTCACTAGAATGTCATTTAAAACTTTGCAGCTTAGGCAAATGGTAAGCAATTTTGAGGGAAAATATTTTTTTAACTCTCTCATTTTGTAGAAGGTTTTTCTTTTTTAATTTATTTCTTTTTAAAATATTTTTGCCTTTTTTCTTTGTTCTTTTGCACTAGAGAAGCATCACTTTTAAAAACTTCAGTGTTTTTCAGCAGTCAGATGAAAAATATTGACAAATTACAGATGATGAAACATGGCCAAATTTTATTCCATTTGCTGCTGAATGGTAGTTGTGCCTGTGGAATGGATGAAAACAATTCAAAGTTCTAACCCTGAGGCAGACTCCAGGTTATTGGAGCCCAAGCAGAAATTTCAGTATTTGGCCCATAAATATCAGAAGCTAAAAAAAAAAAATCAATTAATGCCACTGCTTAGAAACCATGTACAAAATCCACAGACTAAACCTTGGACCCCTATTCTTTGACTCTTCTTAGGCAATGCGTATACAGTAAGTCCTCGCTTCTTCATCTGACCTCTTTTTGCCCATCTTAAAACAAGAAAGTGGTAAGACCCCCCCCTCAAAATAGACACGCAGGGAAGAAAAGGAATTTGTCTTCCTATGCAATCCAAGTAGCAAAGTGAATCTTTTCAGCCAATTCCTCAGTGTCCTAGAGATTGCTGTTATTAATGTGGCTGGGGGTGCACGCTGCTGATAATTACTGTTAGCTGGAATAATTAATAAGAATAATTGCTTGGTATGGTAAGAGAAGGGGAAGCTCTGGGAAGGGGAAGGAATAGGCTGGAAGAGTGATAGACTCCCTGAGCGCATTTTTATAGACAGGAAGTTCAGCAGAAGTCATCCTGAGAATAGAAGAATTGTCTGGATGCCAAGGACAAAAGTTAAGACATATAAGGCTTAAGTGAGATAGGGGTAGCCTGGAATGCTGCAGTAAGATCCTATCATGGATGAGTAAGAGAAATGAACGGCTATAGGTTTTGAAGAGGTACAATATATTAGGGATTGTAAGGTGGTCTAAAATTAGTACTGTAGGCTTTATTTCTGGTGCAGGACCACTTAAGACAGCCAGAAGTCAGGCAGAATAGAGAGAAGTGGTGCCTGTGAGAGAGTTTTTGTGTAGTTTATCCCAGCTAGAGAGAGGACAAACTAGTCATTAGAAACAAAATACAGGTGCCAGGGGTGTGGAGAATGACCGCAATTTTGGTATAATAGGATAAATTTCCTGCACGTTTTGCACTTAGGGAATGGCAGGCACAGCTCTCAGTGCTGTTAACAGGAGCAGTGCCTGCAGCAGGGCTGGATGCAGCCCCTGGCGACGGGGAGGCTGCTCGGTGATGCAGCTCTGCCCTGCCATGCCCCCCCGCAGTACTGGTTACTCCAGGTGACGCTGCTGCTGGACCACCACCTCCTCCGGGAGCATACCCAAACACCCCCCCTGCAAAGAGCCATGCTGACTGCAGTGCTTGCTGCCCCCAGCCCATCCCCAGCTGCCTGCTGACTCCTGCCCCAGCCTGGCCAGCTAAACTCCTCATGCAACTGCTCGTGATCCAGTCTTGAAGCACGTGAGCTTCAATAGCAGCTTGTTACTGGTCTTGATGGCTACATGAAGATGAGCTAAGGAAGGATCATGCTGAGCTGGAGGGGCTGGAGGGGAAGTGGACAGAAGCTGTCCCCAGAGAGATGGTGACAAGGTCCTGGATTATATCCTCTTTGTCCAGTTCAGCTGAGACCAGGACAGAAGAAAGAAATGCCCCTGAACTCTCTTCTGACACCACCAGCCACAGCCCAGAGTCTTCCACGGGCAGAGGAAGTCTCTTTATTTCCTAACCCTCAAAGGACAAACCCGGGAGCTAAAAATCCAATCCTTTTTATTTATTTCGGTTTTAATCCTTGTAGACCTTTAACAACAAGGATTTTCACAGCTCTGCTATGGTTTGTGTGAAGACATATTCTCCTTTCATTAGTTTAGAAGAGCACCTCTGTTCTCCCTCTCCTCCCCTGCTCTTTTCTGAGGAGCTTGGTGCTGTCTTTACACATATCCTATGCATAAATAACCTCCCTCCCCGCCATACACTCAACAGGATGTACCTGTAGAAATCAGAGTAAACATGGATAGAGGAAATGCAAGTGAATATGGGACGGCAGAGGCTATCTAGCAATCACAGCAGTGATAATGTCACAAAGAACAAGCGTGCTTAGAGTGACTTTTAGTTTGGTGCTAGTCATAGGGGTATTACCGTTTGCTAGAGACAAAGTATACCATTTAATTCTGTCACAGGAGATAAGAAAAGCTTGTATGGACAAGGTGTGACTGTGTATGATTTCACCTTCCTAATATAAATCTTTTAGGGAAGAGCAACTGAAACTGAAAAAGATAGATATAGTTAATTACTTCTGTCTGGCACAGGGTAAAATCCCATTACAAAGGCTTCAGTCTGGATCTTGTCTTCCCCCATGACGCATACTACATAAATTAATTAGGGTCATACGACAAGAAGAGATGCCAGCCTACCAATGCAGAAAAGTGACACGTTATCTTTCCTGAAATAATGCTGAAATTGCTGCTGTCACCATGGGCCCCGTCCTGTTCCCATTCCTGCTTTAGTGGCTTCTCAAGTCCGAGGTCAGTAGAAATGATTTTAAAGAGGTATTACCCAAGCCTTTCCCCATTCCTAGCAGCCAACCTCCAGAAGAGGATAGAAAATGTTAACAGCTTTTCCTTCAATGATTGACAGGAAATGTTGGTACAGCACCAATACAACTGGGTCTTGGTCTCGGATGGAGCCTCCTGGCTGCTACCCCAGTATGAATAAGGGATCTTATGACTGCTGCCAGCTGAAGGAATTCCTCCCTTAACTTAAACAGCCACATTTTCTGTGTACAGTCTCTGACAAATAGAGAAGCCTCTAGAGAGGTAGGAACGAGACCGACATGAAACAGCCTTTATGTAAAGACCTTTCAAGCCTGTACCTGTGAGGAACACCAAAATGACTTGTCCAGGGGAACATCTGATAGTTTATTTCAGGCCTATCCCATTTATTTAGTGATGATGGTTTCTTCATCTGTCCAGGCCTCGGAGAAAACAGTGTCCTAAGGATTAACTGGCTTGACAGAGCATGCAGAACTGCCAGCCAGCTTGTTCACAACCTCCCAACCAGCACAACTAGAGCCAGATAGTTTAGCTGATACAGGAGTCTACGATGCGCAGTTTTACAAAGCATCATTTTAAGAGGTTCCTATCTATCTACAGAAGCCTTTCCCAGACGCTTGAATGCAGTCGCTTTTTCAGGTTAACTTCTGAGCACCCAAACTGCTACTGGCAACCTAACTTCCCTGGTAAGTGCATGTCTTTTGGTGCCACAAAGCAGCTGCAGCAACAGCTCGGTTCTCAGGCAAGTGGAAGCAGCCAGGAGAAATCTGTGACGGGGTAGTGTTGCCATACCAGTGTCCTCCCTCTGCCTCGGGGCAAAGGGGACTTGGCTCCTGTTTTGGTCCCTTGGTCTCAAGCAGTTGGAAGAGCGCCCTTTTACTCTGGATGTAGTGGGTAGAAACTGGAGCAGGCAATGATGCACTGAGCACCTGGTGAGGGTGGGTCATCTTCCCACCTCTGAGCAGCAATGCAAAGAATATGGGCAGCTGAAAGAGGTAGGCTAAATAAATACATAAATAAGACCAGGTTCTGATTCTGCGAGATGCTGAATATTTGCAGGTAAGGATTGAGCACACAAGGGTCTCTCTGAAATCAGCGGGGGAAGACAGTGCAAGAAGCTGCATGTCCTTGTGAGATCAGACCCGTACGGCTGTCTTTGCATCATCTTTCTTGTTTCATCTGTTTTGGTTCCTCTCCTCCGTGTCCCATGTCTGAATCACTTAAATCGCAGATGCCTAGAGGTCAGAAGGTACCATGCGCAAAGGCATGCGTTATAGTAAAATCAGTAATTGAAAATAAAGATATTCTCCTAAAACTTTTGGGAGGATCGTGTGCTGCAGGATCCTCTCCTCTCTGTTACAATGCCTGCCTCCTGAGTGCAGCAAGAACACCCGCCCACTGGTAGCTCTGTGCAGGCTGTTGGTGAAGAGGTTCCTGGGGGACGGTGTTCTGCAAGGCCAGCCAAACAAAGCACTTAATCATCTGCTTAACTTTAAGCACCTGACTAGCTCCATTGAGTTCAGTACAACCGCTCACGTGTCTGAAGTTAAGCACATGCTTAAAAGATTTGTTGGATTAGGGCCCAAAAGATTAGAGCTCTATAAAAGTAGCTGTGATCTTTAAAATGACAAAATGGCTTTCTCAATGGTAAAGAGAAAAATATTAACAACTCTGGAGAAATCTGATGGTAAAAAAAAAAAAAAAGCCCTTTAAGTCTTTCACATCTATGTTATGTATCAAGAGGTAAGGAAAAGCTAATAGAAAATTTTAAAGGAGCTACAGCAAAGAAACAAAAAGAAAGAAAACAAATACTAAAAGATTTTTCTTGTTACCTGCAAGAGAGTGGAAATCAGTCAGGGAGAAAGTTAGAATACAATGGCACAGGAAATGAAAACGAAGAAGCTAGTGAAGGCTTTCCTTCGCTCCCACCTCCCCCCACCCTCTTTAAATGAGGTATTGACTGACTTCTTCAAACTGAATCTTAAAAAGGGAGACAAAGTTAACTACAGGTCAGCCTGTGTCAGGGTCACTAAGGCCAGTGGAGGAAATTACCTAAGGAAACTAAAATCTAGGACATATCCAGGACCTGGAGGAAATGATGCTAGATGTTAAAAGACATCTGGAAGGAAATCTTTGATTTATTGTCATAATTTAAGTGAGTTCTTAGAAAACAAGCAACCACAGCATAAAATACAGGCAGGAGAAACTAAGCCCTTAAACCATCACCCTGCAACCTTGTGTAAGATGCAGTACAAGGTATACTCAGAGGTTTTTCCCATTTACCACCAAGGCAGGGCTGAAGGCAGGAAAACAGAGCAGTGAGAGCAGGAGAGGCTTCATCTCTAACCTCCTAAACTTTCAAGCAGGTTGCGATGCGTGGTGCAGGGGCATGGCTACTGCAGCCCTCTGGACAGCCCATGATAAAGTGCCACATGACAGTCTGCTACTGAAGCTAAAAGCAGCAGGAGCTCAGAACAGAAGAGGGGAGAAGATAAAAACACAGCTGAAAAACAATGTCACGCTGCAGAGAAGTGCTGAGTGGGGGCCCCGCAGGGACCATTGCGTGGACCTTTAAGGATTTCATGTTCGCATGATTAACTAAGATGAAGAGGCCAGCTGCAAACTTTAATTTCCTGATGACACAAAGGGCCATGAACAATATATATATAGGGTTTGAATTTGTAATGGCACTGGGCTAATACATAGCAAAGGCTATTCAGCGTAGACAAAAAAAATGCTGTTCAGGTTTATTGGTGCTTCATAACCAAATGAGGAGGGTGTTTCCTAGATAATTTTGCTTGTGGTCAATCCCAGGGAGACACAGACAAAAAAAAGAAACAGTGAAAAATAACAATGAAACCAAAGAACAGAATGTAATTACTAACAAATCTTCTGTTATTATCAGTCTCAGGTAATGATTAAAAATTATAAGTACTTCTCGAAACTGACAGGAACAGACACTTATAATTTAAGAGAAGTAAAGGCTCCTACAAGACTGTTTCCATGTGTTGGTCCATGGAAAGAAGAAGCTGGATGAATGATTATATCTGGCAGCTTTACATAAAGCTCATGCCTAAACATACTGGGGCAGATACTAACTCTACTCTGGTGGTTCAAAGGTGCTGTAATGATGGGTTAGACACATCTTTGGACCTGCAGTCTCCAAAGAGCACAGCAGGTTCCAAGTCACTGGAACTGGCATACAGGAATAGAAAACATACTCTTATTTTATGAAAAAACAGGTCTCATAGTTATACACCATCAGTGTCAGGCACTGTTTGCCTTCTAGATTCTCTCTCCAAAATCAGTTAGCATTCAGTATCTATTAATATATATGTATTCAGTATAGTGACTCCATATGCAGAGTCCAAGGTTAGGAAGTCTGCTAAGAAAACTGATATTGGTAAAGGCTACATCTCTCTGGTATTTTCTGCACTTCACTATATGAACTTCTTTAAAACCCCAAGGAAAAAGCAAACACTACATTTTTTTGTACATAACTAGCTTCATATAATTTAGTATTATCTGGGAAGTGACAAGAAACAATTAACCTATTTTGAGAAAAAGCAGGAATTTATAGGAGCAACGTAACTCATGAAGCAATAATTTAAAACTGTCCTTCTAATGCATTTCACCAACCCAGAGATAAACACTGTGGAATGTTTCAAATTATACAAGAGTCTGCCTCGACCTAAGTAGGTTGAAGAGTCAGACTAAAAGCATCTCGCATAAATTCAAACCACAGTTACAAATATTCCTACTGCAATATTGATACATGAGTAGAAAACTTTTGGCTGGAAATTTTTAGAAGGAAAAATGTCAGCTGATAAAAAGCAAACACTTTTGCAGCAGTGTGTTGATTTCAGTGAAATGTTGTTTGGCAAGAATAGCTGAAATATTCCATTAAACTTTTTTGGAATGGTATGTTACTTTTTCTTTTTTTTTTGTCAAGGCACTTTTTCCTCCATTTGAAAATCTTCTCTAACAAAATAGCTCAAATCAGAACAGTGCATCCCAGTTAAGTCAATTTGTGAAACATTGTTTTATAAGAAATGGTAGGCCTTTTCATTTTCATTGTGTGCCACAGCAGAAACAACAATTTATCCCTTAAGACGACAAGCCCTGGTTCCCAAGGTGCCCCAGCAGCGAGCGTGGGGTTTCTGCTTGCACTGGTGGCATTTTCTGACCACCTGAGAGTTCCTGAAGACTGCAGGTAGCTTGTCCGCCTATGAGTATGGTCTGCGTTTCTCTACCAAGAAGGTTGCTTAGAGACTAAAGTACCCAAACAAGCTGGAAATGTAGCGGTTGTTAAACCAGCGGCCATCTATGATAGAGAGCAGGTACCTGTCAAATATTTCTTGAACGGTCCTTGAAACCATCCATCAGGCCCTTTCTGAAATTAGGCAATGGGTGGGTGTGCTAAATGAGAGACAGAAGCTCATCGTATACTGAAGCCTAGAATAACATTTTAATTGCCACTTAAATCACACTTAACCAAGTACTGGGATTTGGGGCAGCAATCTTAGACTCTTAACCTATCCTCCTGACCGAATTATAAGATGAAAAACAAGAGCTCTCAGATATTTCCCTGGAAAGTATTAAGGATAAATAAAAGGTACCAAGAAGGGGAGAAAATATTATCTTTCTATCACAGGTTAATAATTGGCTGGAGATGTTTACCTGAGTTGTTGGTAATGATAGCCTCTGGCGCATCAATACAAGTGGAATACATGCTGTCTCAAAAGAAATACTGAAGAAAAACGTTTTATAGCTCCCCCTACCCCCCAAAAAAGGTGGCCTGATAGCAAGAGGCTGCTAAAGGCAAAGAGCCTTCCTCGAGCCATTTATTTTCAAGTGGACCAGCCTGAGCACCCCAAGCGTGGTGTCAAGAAACCCTGTGCCGGTGTTATGTGCATTCGCATTGAAGGTGTAAAATACCCAGATGCTCAGGAGGAGTGGAGCAGGGGAGGAAGGGAGCACACTCCTGCATATTTTATTTTCCCTGGGCCCTTTTGCAGGGCTTTGCCACGGCATGTTTCCTTTGTTTGGAGGGGTATTCCCTCACACACGGCTTTCTGCCAAGGCATGTCTGTGTGAAGCTCAGAAGAAAATGGCCCATCAGGTCCTGAGTTCCTATCACTATCAATACTCTCCATATAATGGAAGTGACGGCAAGACTCCTGGAGTAACAGATGCTCCATATGTATACATGAAATTGCATCAAAGAAACCGCGCTGCTCTAGCCCTTCCTCACATCCATGGAGATTGAACTAATTGACGAGAATGAAAATAGCTGAACTGCGAATGTGAGCCAAGGAAGTGTTGGGGGTCCAAGAAAAACGGCTCTTGGCTTATGCCACTAAACAGCTTAAGTTTCAATTTTGAAAATTACTTCAGTTTTACTTAAATAATTCTGTCTGCCAAGCAGCCAATTTGGGGAACTGATGAATGACAATGTCGCCCCATCTGCACTGAATGCAATATCCATTTTATATGACCTGTAGCAAAAAGGGAGGAAAGCATTATATTCCCAGCTTCTCCCTGGCACTCTCTATAAGACTAAATGGGGATAGGGTAGAGAATTAATAAAAGACTAGTTTGCTCATAAGGGAAAGGAACAAAGGAAACGATTGCCTCCTGCACTGGAGCTGTGCTGAATGCATTGCTGTGCAGTTTCTTTTATCTGTGTGCTTTGGGACTAGCATGGCCATACGAAACAAGTCTGATACTTTTATTCAATACAGGTCTTATATAATGCTAAAAAAACAGCAGATGAAGTATGAGAAGGCTACAAGTGACTGCTTGAAAAACTAACTGAACATGTGTGTGTGCAAGAAGGATGGGCAATCCAGTAGCAGGCTATCTATATACCATCATGCCAAAGGTCCAAGAGCTCAAATTAAAATTAAAATTTGTTTAAACCAAATTTGCCAGATTCTGAGTTGCCCCTTTCCAACTACCAAGGTAGGGCATAAGCCAGATAGTCCAGTCCCAGAGATTGTAAGTGCAATATAAATACTCAGCTAGCTGAGTGAATAATTTTTACTTAATTTATGGGTTAGCTGGGTTGGGGTGGTACTACTGACCTTCCACTCAACATTCCCACCTAAATTTTTTCTTCGTATTTTTGTTTTTCCTCTTCTTGAAGACATAAAATATTTCAACATCAGGCCACCATCTAGGAGTGCAGACAAAGGCTCATACCTTAATGCCTTTCTTCCCAATCTCTACATTGGCCTCGGTGCTGGTGTGAGAACACCAGAGGTTTTTTTTTCTGCTAGTGTGTGCCATCTTTTTTGCCTTGGTTTTAATTTTTTTCTTCTTTTTTTTTTCATTAGAAGAAGGGTACTAGCATCTTCTCACATGTCAATATGATTGGTACTATGAGATGCCTTGAAAATATTTTGGGTTATACCCTTGACATTAAAATTTTAGTAGAAAAAAAATTAAAGCTTGTGTGCTGAGATTTACAATGCAATAAATCTACCCAAGGTCAGGGAAGACAGGCACCAGTTTTGGACCAGGGACTATTGAGATGTATTCTTATTATAACTTTATTTGAGTGCAATAAGCAATGAGTGGAGAACTACTCACTATGAAATAGCGAACCCCACGTGTAAATCAGATGACCGCATTAAAAAGATTAAAATGTCAGTGGCTGCTGAAGTCCGAAAAAGGAGTCTACAGAGACCTATAAAATTATAACTAAGAGAGGGAGGTAGCCCTTAAACTTTTAACCAGATATTCTAGTGTATGAATGACCACATTAGTTAATTTTCATCATGACAATCTAATTTTGTATTGATTATTTGCTTTTATTAGTTGGCTCTCCTAAGAGATTAATAAAGTCTGAAAAGGCTCTTCCCCCCCATCCTTGGAATACTCTTTTTGAAAACCAAAGATCAGGCATTACAAAAAGCAGGTGGCCATCCTGGTTTTCACAGCGTTGCATGGGAATTATGTCCGTGGGGCAGCCTTGTGCCGCTACATCTCAAGGTTCTCACTCAGGCAACTGGGAGTTTTATGAGGAAGGATGGAGAGAAGACTTCAAGAATTGGCCCCTGGTGAAGAACCTCATACAACGTGAGCATTGTGCTGCATGCACTGCCAAGGGCCCACAGAGAGCTGTCTGAAACAGCAATAGACACAAGGATTTACGACAAGAAGCAGCAATTGCAATATCTGGCGCTAAACATTTAATCTATGGTTACAGTTTTTACTTCGGATCAGAGCTGAAGTCAGCAGAATTAAATCTTCAAGTGTATTTCAGCAGCCCTAAATCCTTCTGATACTGTTAACAGTGGCAAACTTCCAAAATGCATTCTGTTAATAAGACAGTAAAGTATAAAACCGAGTTGTCTTCTTCAAGGAAAAAAAAAGGAAAGTAAGAAGAAAGAGTCTTATAAAACTGCATTTGTCGTGTCCTGGCCATTTTCTAGCTGAATTTCTTTCCAAATTATTTTTTTAACCTACTGTCCTTGGTGAATAAGAGAAAATTCTACTAGGAGAGAAATTCTGCCCCCAAAGCTTCAATTTTTCCTCTTATTTTTACAGGTTAGAAGAGGTTAAGAAATCACCAATCAGCTGGTAACATGCAGTACCAATTCTCCATAGGCCAGCAAAAGGGATTCAGCAGCTGTTACCTTCACTTTTGCACTTAACATAACTTTTTGTTCACCTGCAGCTAAAGAAGATTTATGCAGAGCGCACTGGGAGGTTGCTCAACTCCCCAAGGCAACTCCATTAGCTTTCCCAGGAGCTATATTAAATGTGTGTTAAACCACACACACACACACACACACAATGCCTTCAGCTAATGCACTGGTTCCAGCTTTAAACTGGCAAAAGTGAGGTTACTCACAGTAAAGGCCCAGATACCATCCTTAAGTCCCTGCTTTATGCCCCAAAATTAGAGTATACGGTAAATGAGACTGCCTGCTGCTCTGAGGTCCCTGTGGGCAAAACTAGATGTTATGTATTTCATTTCATCCTTTGGTGCAAAAGTCTTTGCTTCTGTGAGTTTCACTCAAACCCTTTTTTTGTTCAGCCAATGTGGATCGCCAAGGACATTGCATTTGTAAGACCTGAGTGCTCTATGTATGTGTGTGAGGGGTTTTAATAGGTGATCAAAGAAAAAAGGAAAGGCTAACATCTCTCATTTGGAGATAAGTGATCATATGAACCATTATCTCATTTATATTGTGCTGAATGAATGGAATTGTGGTGTACCTTGACAACCACGCACCTGAGTCTCTGAGGGCTGCATTATGGTCGCATTAGCAAACACTCTGGAAAAGGAGCTGTGGAAATCAATGCCCCAACACCATTTGCTCCAGGCCTCCTCCTTGCAGAGGGCTCAGGTAGCAGAGGGCCACTGGGAGCACACATGGAGAAGGAGCAGCTGTGACACTGGCCCTAGTCCACCAGAACAGCAGTTCTGGTGAAGAAGTCCTTGAAAAAGTCAGGTGGGATTTAGCAGCGAATGCTAATCTCATTGCTGCATTTTAAGTCTAACTGGTAGAATTTGTTGCTATATTCCCTGGCATGGTTTTAAGATTTACCAGAATGCACATCCTACTGAGCTTATTGTATTCTGCAGAGCTTGGGAATAATCTTCTGTGCATTTCAGTTTCTGAAGGATCCCACTCTGTCCAGACTGGGAAAAGCTGTGCTCAAATGGAAACCATCACCGAGCTTGCTAACTGATGTCATTGCCATGATGTCACATTAATCCAGCATATGAATGCCCCCAGCATGACCTCTGCTTTCCAACAAGGTAAACCCATGCAATGGGATTTTGTTAAAGGAAGGGAAATGGGAAGTTCTCTGAGCTCTGACTCTCCCTTTGAGCAACCACCAAGATCAGTGAAAAGATATACGTTATGCCAAAAATTGTACTTAAGTTATATTACTAAGCTTGTAAAACTATGCAGTAAAAAATTAGGATATGGGAGCCTGTCCAATCTTTTTTCCACTACCACAGGTGGGTGCTTGCACATGATATAGTTTTCAATTACCTGGCCAGGTAAAATTTTTTTCCGCTAGCTCTCTCCTTCCCTTAACACAACCCTCCCAGCAAATGGGAACACTATAGTCAAACTAAAAGAAATTCCTGTCAATTGAAACGTGTATTTTGCTTAAGTGTATTTCAGAAAATGGCTAATTTCTTCTGGAAAAGTTGCCCCTAATAGTTCATTTGAAGCAGGCAGCCACCATGGAAAATTTTGGTCTACAACATTAAAGCTTGACAGATTTACAAAGAACTCAACATGGAATTTTACAAAGTGAAGTGTTGGCCATTTACCAGCCTTATAATTTTATTAGTTCTTAATAGAAACTTGTTTCCTGCAGAGAAATCATCAGAATCATTGCAATGCCTTATAGATCTTCATGCCAACCGTTTGATACAAAAGCGTTTTGCTATGATGGTGAGAGTCAGATCATACTGCAAAGCCTATTCAGATTTTAACTGAGCGATATCACCTAGATTAGCCAAGGTCCTTGGAGAATTGCTCGGGGTCAGTCAAACTTTCTGCTTGCAGTATTGCCTATCAGCTGCTGCGGTGGGAGACATGGGGCATGACAAAGTACTCCAGAGGAAAGGTAACTTGGGCAGATGGTGATGTCCATTCAGCATAAGGGTCCTAGCAGCTCTGAGGTGGGTTGAGGCAGCGTGGATCAGAACCAGGGAGCCAGAGCCAGCTTGATGACAACACTTCTCTTTGCTGTGGACACCATGGATCTAGAAAATCTGCTCACTCGTTTGTTTGTCTGGACTTCCTGGCTTAGGACAAACTTTCATTAGAGAAAAGGACACAGTAAGTTTCAAAACCTTGGTAAAGGAACATACTCAAGCCTTTACTCAGTTTTCTGCAAGTACTTAAGTCTCAGTATCTTGAATAGAAATCAGAGGTATTCTTGCAGTGAATCTTGTGATGAAATGCTGTCCTGGGTTACTAGTTTTTAAGCCATAGGTAATTTAAGGAAACATTAAGTAGAGGCAATTTTTTTGTTTGGTGGTTTGGACAGTGGCCTTTATAAGTTTGAAAAAAAATCTGCCAACATTTTGTCTGTCTCTTTTTCCATTTTTCAGTGAAAAGTTGTCAGAATTATGGGGTTTTGATATATTTCTCTGTTATGGGTGCAAAAGAATAATAGGAGATGTTGTGGAACAGCTGGATAGTTCTACATGGTCCTATTTCTGTTCAAACAGCAAAAGATGACTCCTGTAGAGCAACACGCATATCGAAAAAAAATTAAAATAGGCTTAGGAAGGGAGAGGAGGGGAACACAGCAGGAGAGCCAGGTGGAAAAATCTGGGGTTGTTTTTCAAAATGTCCCATCTTAGAGCAAAGATTTTAGATCTGTTATCACCGAGGCAGAAGGAGCAGATTTCTACAAGAAGCTCTTGTTAACAGTTTGCACGAGTCACTTCAGCCTTTTTCCTGGAAGCATTTTGTGTTTTGGCGCTCCTGCCCTGAGCTCGGTTTCAGAATAGCAGCCCTGAAGACCCTTAAATAGAGCTAGGTTTGTGGGCATGGATATAATTCCTACAGCTGTGCAAACAGTAAAACAAAGATAGCATCTCTTCTGTTGCAACCCTGCAGATCGCTGAATGATAACAAGGCAGAGGATTTACAGTGGATTCAAGGTGCTTCTCCGCTCTGGAATTCTTTCTGACTCGTCAAAGAGATGACAAACAAGTCCCTCACTCCTGAGGTGTCGCGCACAACTTTGAGGAGCATAAATATCCAGTCACATTTCCCCTTTCAGCAGTTTACTGTGTGGCATATTTCAACCATGTATGTGGCATATCATTCACTACACCTTTCTCAGACCTATAGATAAGGTCCAGTTCTCTGGTGAGGGAAGTTCTGGGATGTTCTTCCGTGTTCTGACGGACTTCAATTAAAAATGAGCTTTTCTAATGAACTAAGTGAATAGAAACTAGTTCTGCAGTACATGCCATTATCCTTCTGTTTTTTATTTCCATATGGATTTCTGCAGGTCTGGCTCTTTTCTCTTTTTGACAGTCATACAACTCTCTTGAGTTAATAGAGTTACTCCTCAATGCTGTCTCAACGTTTTCAGTTTTCTGTATGTTACCAATTTTATATTAAAAGAACCTCAGGGCATTGTTGGTATTGGCAATGGAAAAACTAAGGTTTTGGCAGTTTTGTGAGGTAGCTGGGTTTTGGGCCACAAGAAGGTCTTATGATTTAGGACTGACGAACAGGCACATTACCAAGAGTTTTCTATTACAGTTATAAGCAAGTAGCTAATAGTGCTGACATTTACATGGTATGTAATAGCTGAAATCTAAGCTAGAAAAAGATACTGACTTAGAGAGAGAGTCATAAAATAACACCAGGCCACCTTCCATGGCTTGGTACTCCACATGTGGCCACTGTCTGTCTCCACAGATGACAGTATGCAAAGTCCGTGTAAGCCATCGGGGAGAAGCCTGTTGACGTTAACACCATGTTGCGAAATGCTCCAACTGTGGTGATGCCACGTTCCTGCCTGCGGTGTTCGTAGCATTTCGCAACAGAGGGGTGATGAGTTTAGGTCTTAAGATACTGCTAGATGCAGAGTGAAATGGGTGGGAACTGGCCAGTCCTCACAGTGGTGGTGAAGGTGATGGACAACTGTTGATATACCCCAAATGCGATGTAGCCGCTCATCTGAAAGTCACCTAGCCAAAAAGGTGACTCATCATGTGCTGTAGATTTTACCTGACACTAAGCTATGCTATAGCGTTCTGACAAAGACTGAGCCACTAACTTACAATTAGGTAAACTCCAGTTTCTAAGTAAAATAAGTTTGATTTCTCTTTGCAGAGTGGTAAATAGAAATTTGCCCCCCCCCCCCAAATCGCTATTACCAAACTGTAGCTTTCTAAACCCAAATTGCCATGAGGATTTTTGATAGTTTGTAAATTAAGAACAGAATATAGCCTCTAAATGTTTCAAAATAAAAGCAACCTATTGAAAGCATTCACTTCTATTAATCACACTATATAATGGGCTGAATCGAGACGCTATATTTATTTTACTCCAGAGGAAAGATCTCCATAACTCAACTGCATCTTTGCCACTCATGAATTATCAAGTCTCGCTTTGCTTGTGGGATAAATATATCTCAGTTATGTATGCTCTCTTTTCCTCTCAGTGTATCTATATATTTTTCTGTGTCAATTTTTATTTATATGCATATACCTGCAACACTCACAGTGGAGATTGTTACTTTGCAATAAGTCGAAGCAAATCAATTTGGTTTACAAACACAATTTATTTTCCTACTGCAGCGTTCTCCACTATCATCACAAAAGATACCTCCACAGCCTTCACTATAACTGCTGAAGCGTGCCACATGGCAAAGATGTGAGGGGGTCTGGCATTTGATCATGTTGACAGGGAGTGTCAGGTTCCTGCTGTTAGCTGAAGCACCAGCATGATGACATGTATTTGATGTCGTTTCAATGCAGATTCTGACATAGGCCAATTTATGATCCAATTTATGTCTTGACTTTCATACCAAGGCCAAGCAAGCTATAAAATGTAATAAGAATTTCTTCAATCAATGTCCAGAGGAAAAACAAATCACTCGGTTACTGACACAATATTGCATCAACACTCTGGTAAAGTTCTCACAAGTGTGTGACATGCCCCTAAGCTCAGCGAACATGCAAAGTAAAAGGTTGGGCATGACAACATCACGTCCCTGAAACAGGAGCTCCTCAACTTCACAGCCGTTGCCAGGTCAGTCTTTCATCCTTGCAGCTCTCCAGTTTGTTAAGAAAACCCTTCTCTTTTTGCTTCCCCTTCTCTTCCCAGCTTCAACCTTTCCTCCCCACCACTTACTTATTTCTTTTACTCTGTCTTGCACACTGTAGCTAGTTATCTAACAAGTCTCAGCACAAAATACCCAAACAAGTTTGTGGTGGCCGGATACTGATCACATAGCCTGGCCAGCGAGTCTGTTAAAGGTTTATATTTTTTCACTTTCAGATGCTCTCAAATCAGATAGAAACTTCTACCTTCCTCTTCAGCCCTTCACAATCAAAACACTAACCCTATTTCAGCCAGCTGTTAGAAGAAGTTGTCAATGGCAAATAGGCATGTACTGCACATATTTTTAATTGGATATGGGATACGGGATGATATGTTTTTTCAAAAGCAGAGTTACTGCCTCTATAATGTGGAACAAATGGTCTTGCCCTGTGGAAAACATAAAGCAGGCATAAGAAAATGTGTGCGTGGTCTACGCTGTATACCTTCATTCCAATATTCCTCTGATTTTGTACATTTAAGACTGTGAGAATGAGTATTTTTGGTTTTCTGGTTCTGAACCAGAACAGCTGACAGGGGACTTATTTTGTTTGGGAAGGTCTTTGCTCTGGTAATTTCAGGAAAGTTGCTGTGCAGATGGGACTGACTCTTTAGGTGGCTGTGAAAATGAAAACAAGGTGAAGGGACAGTATTCTACACCTGAACATTTCTCTGCACGCAAAAAAATTGCCCTCTGAAGCTTGCCCAAGTATACCACAGGTACACCTACACTGCAGTCACACTGCCAGCAAAATGTCAATCCATTCGCTGTGCAACAAATGGGCTCTGACCTGATGAAGGGTAGGGCGTGGGGCTTCGTGTAGGTTGTCCTGTCCCATTTCAGAACCGTTGTGGGGCAGGGGCTCGGGCTCATCCTCAGCTGGCAGAGTAGCTGCAAGACCCGAGGATTCCAAGTCACCGAGGATGAGGAAAAGGCTGAGGTACTTAATGCCTTCTTTGCCTCAGTCTTTAACAGGCAGACCAGTTATCCTCAGGGTACTCAGCACCCTGAGCTGGAAGACAGGGACGGCAAGCAGGATGAACCCCCCATAATCCAAGAGGAAGCAGTCAACGACCTGCTATGCCACCTGGATGCTCACAAGTCTATGGGGCCGGATGGGATCCACCCGAGAGTGCTGAGGGAGCTGGCAGAGGAGCTCGCCAAGCCACTCTCCATTATTTATCAGCAGTCCTGGTTAACGGGGGAGGTCCCAGATGACTGGAGGCTTGCCAATGTGACGCCCACCTACAAGAAGGGCTGGAAGGAGGATCCGGGGAACTACAGGCCTGTCAGCCTGACCTCGGTGCCGGGGAAGGTTCTGGAGCGGTTCATCTTGAGGGCGCTCACAAGGCATGAGCGGGACAACCAGGGGATCAGGCCCAGCCAGCACGGGTTCATGAGAGGCAGGTCCTGCCTGACCAACCTGATCTCCTTCTATGACCAGGTGACCCGCCTAGTGGATGAGGGAAAGGCTGTGGATGTGGTCTACCTGGACTTCAGTAAGGCCTTTGACACTGTCTCCCACAGCATTCTCCTCGAGAAGCTGGCGGCTCACGGCTTAGACAGGTGTACTCTGCGCTGGGTCAAAAACTGGCTGGACGGCCGGGCCCAGAGAGTTGTGGTGAATGGAGTTACATCCAGTTGGCGGCCGGTCACGAGCGGTGTTCCCCAGGGCTCAGTACTGGGGCCGGTCTTGTTCAATATCTTTATCGATGATCTGGATGAGGGGACCGAGTGCACCCTCAGTAAGTTTGCAGATGACACCAAGTTGGGCGGGAGTGTTGATCTGCTCGAGGGTGGGAAGGCTCTGCAGAGGGACCTGGACAGGCTGGATCGATGGGCCCAGGCCAACTGTATGAGGTTCAACAAGGCCAAGTGCTGGGTCCTGCACTTTGGCCACAACAACCCCATGCAGCGCTACAGGCTTGGGGAAGAGTGGCTGGAAAGCTGCCTGTCGGAAAAGGACCTGGGGGTGTTGGTCGACAGCCGGCTGAACATGAGCCGGCAGTGTGCCCAGGCGGCCAAGAAGGCCAACGGCATCCTGGCCTGTATCAGCAATAGTGTGGCCAGCAGGAGTAGGGAAGTGATCGTGCCCCTGTACTCGGCACTGGTGAGGCCGCACCTCGAATACTGTGTTCAGTTTTGGGCCCCTCACTACAAGAAGGACGTTGAGGTGCTGGAGCGTGTCCAGAGAAGGGCAACGAGGCTGGTGAGGGGTCTGGAGAACAAGTCTTATGAGGAGCGGCTGAGGGAACTGGGGTTGTTTAGCCTGGAGAAGAGGAGGCTGAGGGGAGACCTCATCACTCTCTACAACTCCCTGAGAGGAGGTTGTAGCGAGGTGGGTGTTGGTCTTTTCTCCGAAGTAACAAGCAATAGGACGAGAGGAAATGGCCTCAAGTTGCGCCAGGGGAGGTTTAGATTGGATGTGAGGAAAAATTTCTTTACTGAAAGAGTGGTGAAACATTGGAAGAGGCTGCCCAGGGAAGTGGTTGAGTCCCCATCCCTGGAGGTATTTAAAAGACGTGTAGATGCGGCACTTAGGGACATGGTTTCGTGGGCATGGTGGTGTTGGGTTGACGGTTGGACTCGATGATCTTAGAGGTCTTTTCCAACCTCAATGATTCTATGATTCTATGACCCCAAACAGCTTCTGCTGCCACTATGGTCCTGGCAGCCAGAGAGGAAAGTGGTTTGCAGAGCTCTTATACCTAGACATATAAATTCTGCCAAACCCTGTTCTCAGCATGACCTCAGGGAAGCTGTATGGCTTGCACATGGTTCAAGCATCTCATACTATGACTATTCACACCTCCTTAGGTTTGGTCATCTGGATATCCGCAAAGGTGTTCTCTATATATTTCCCTGGTACTACTACTAAAATCTCTTTGGCCATAATTCATGTATGTTGTCCTTCTATTAGCATCCCTTTGGTCTCAAAGCTAGCTCTTGCTGCTTGTTCTTACGTTTTCCTCCTTTCCCTGCTACTTTCTTTACTAACTTTCTTATTCTGCCCTCATCACCTGAGTATGTCAACGTAGCACCTCCCAGTAGTGCAGTAAACAAAGTGAGCAATATCTGTTAAACATGATTCAGTCTCTCTCCGCTTCTCCCAAAGAACAGAACTGTAAATGAGGAATTTTGTTTTAACAGAGATTGCTACTTTGTTTGTTCTTTTTAAAGAAAGATTCATATTATTTACTGTTTTTATGTTATAAAGGGCAAGCATGTGTGTTATATTGGAAGAAAAAAGGAAATGACTGTGAAAAGAGTAGAAATTTCTTTTTCCTGAAGACTGTAAATTGTTGATATTTGATTTTGTTACATCTCAGAAGAGCCTTCCAGTTTCTAAATTGCTTTCAAATGAAGATGGTTTGCTTTCAAAAAGACAAATCAAACCAAAAGTTTTTGTAATAATAATTGCAGATGGGTAACACAATACATTTTTTCATGAAAAGTGTCTCATTGAGAAAGATTGAACCAAACATTCATGTTGTTGCTAGAACTCTCAATTCTCTCCTGCCCCAACATAAATCCAAATGCTGGTGAAATTTTGATCATCTCAAGCTGTGTTTTGATTGAAACAGGTTTGCCAGACACCATTACAGAATAGCTTTTCTCATCGACTCTAGGATCCCTGAAAATGGAAATGGTTCCTAGCTCATAGCCCTGACTGAACTCTGCCTCTTTGAATCCTGTACAAGCAAGCCTTGCTCTTCTGGAAAGTGTTGCTGGGTCTGGGAGCAAAAAGGTTTCCTCTGTTTTGTCACCCATCTACTCCTTACCGCTGCTTGCTACTGTATCATTACATGTCATCTTACATTAGTTTGCACATTTCTTGGAGAAGAGGCATTGGGCCATATTCAGGCTCTCTGCTGTGGTCTCTAAATTTAAAAAAGCAAAAGACAACTGGGACCATCTGTTTACTCTCCCTAAAGAGAACTGGACAAGGTTTGGTTTGCCCAAAGTGGTCAACACTCCTTTGAACTTAAGCAATGTTGTAAGCACCTAAGATGTCTCAGGCTTCATGATGTGACATCTGAATATGTCTCCCTGTGCTTTTATATGTTTTTGTAATGACCCTGTCACTGTGCCAAGGTCTATCAGTACATTTTGGTCACTGTACAAATAATAAATGATGGCAAAAATAGGCATTTTTACATAATACAGTAAATCTTACTGTAACCATGGCTAAAAAACCACCACGGCATATGATATGCAGTTCAGTTCAGTGTTACACCTGATATAACTGCAAGCACTTGTGTGGGTAGTGGTGCACAGAAAGCTCTTGGTCCAAAAATCTTTCTTTTCTCTTCATTGCAGTTTCTAGTATCATTATGCCGCACGTGGTTCTAAAAATCACATCTAAAATGTTGTGCCATGTCTATATTTACAGTGCCTGATATAAAAGTGATTATCTACCCATAGCTTATATCACTGTGAGCTGGGGAGATTGTCTAATTGGCCCATTTCTTTTCCCACCATACAGTACCAATTTAGAGGGCTCTCCTGTATACAGTAACAACAGGGACATGGCACATAGACACTATGAGCAATATTGGATCCTATGTGAACTCCAGGGAGGAATCTGCCCTGGGAATTAAATTGTGCTGTCAGTAGTATCCATGCATCCTCAGTGAATGCATGATTGCAGCCAACCTCCTTTAAAAACTGAAACTAGTCCAATACAATCAAACATCCCCAATATACCTAAGAAAATCTGACAAAACTAAATCTAAGAAGTTATTTTTATAGCCCTGTTTATAGTCCCTTCGTTTATGTGGAGATAGGTCAGCTGAACTTAAATCTTTAAACCCTTAAGTGTCACATACAATGCTAGCTTGCAAAAAAAAGTGTAAAAAAACCCGATCAGGACTTGTTATGCTTTCCCTTCCAAGCATGAGGTTCAAACAATCTTTTTTAAAAGCACATATAATTGATATCCACTTCTATTCAAAATCTAAATTCATTTCCTCTCTCTCTGTAGTGTACCACCACTCTGAATACTTCCATCAGAGAGCGGTAAACCAGAAGCTTGCTGTGTTTGCGCAAAATAACTGCTGCACTGTGTTGAAAAATATCCAACCTGCACTTCCGCTCAGAGTATGTTGTTTCACGCTGTATGGTCAATAAGTGTATGGATAATCAGGAAGCTTGGCCCTCCTGTTAACCAGAGCTGTTTTTTCCTGAACCAAGAAGCTTCTGTATAAAAACGTGATTTTTCACTGATGAAGAAAGGGCAGTGTGAACTGACATTACAGGAAGCTCTTTGCCTCCTGGGATTAGATGAGAATGTTTCATGATATAAGGGATGACACTATCAAGCAACATAAATATGTAAATATAAAACATACTAATGATGTGCAATGATAATTCTGTGACCTTCTGTTTGCTTCATCGAAAGAGAACTGCAGAGGACTTCAAAGACAGTTACAGCTCCCTGTCAGGTCAGGGTGGAGATTATGTGAAGAGTGCCTTTTCCAAACACAGAAGAAAAGGAAATAAATTGAACTAGTGGGGAAGTAAATTGCAAAATATGTGCTGTGTGTTGTTATAGAGTCTCATTGTTTGAACGGCGGTGCGATAAACCAAAGATTTGCTGACACTTAGGGAGCTGCACTGACAAGGTAATATTGGTCTTCCCACCCCAAAAGTGGCAACCTGACCAGCTGGATGTTAATTTATCAGAGCTGGCAGAAAAGCGCTGGGGGAGACAGTAAGAAGGGAGAAACATTTTAGTAGAATATTCACTATAAAGAAAACCAGAATCATGCTTTTTGCAGCCACTGGGGCAGTATGGTGGAAAAGAACGAAGATATTGTTGCTTGGGGAGTCTTGTCTTTTCACAGGCAGCTTGGCCCAGCTTCAAATAGTTGTCCGTACAGTGGTGTTTGAAACTACCTGCTTGCATTCACCTTGAGTGGTTCTTTCCTGGTATTGAGCCTAAATACCTTCCTCATGCAGTAAAGCCTTTTGAAAGTTTGTCTTACATTAAACTATCTTGATCAGGTAGGGGAATAGGATGGAAATATTTTTCTTCTATTTCCTTTTACTAATTGGGTGATCTTTGAACTCAGCCTCGGCTGGGGAGGAACTGAAGTAGTAAGGGGAGAACTGAAGAAAACCAGGGTGTCTTCAAATCACTTTGAGACACAAGAATGTAATGTCATGGTAACAGCCTCCTTGTAGCAAGCATGCATGTTTTGCATATACAGTCTCCTAAAAATGACCAGATCTGGTTTTCTTCTCTGTTTAAGCATGCACTTTGAAAACCCTCCCAGGCTGCTCAGAGTTGCTCCCCAGCAGAGCCACCAACTTCCTCGCCTGGGATTTTCCCTGAGAGGATGTGGAGTAATCTCAGTATTTTGCCATGCTAACTGGACAACACAGAGCTTCGCCAAAATACGTATGCCAACTGAACTTGATTTGTTGGGATTACCTTGGCACATATCTCTGAGATTTGTCTCCTTTTGTTGTGTGCTCAACTGGAATCTGTGCCATCCCTTTGCTTGCTGGCTCTGTAGGTGAAACCACAGCAAAAGCAAATCAAGATATTCCCATCAGGTCTGCTGGTATGCTAAGTGCACCCACTCATGAAACCAAAGGGGGGCCCAGCTGTGACTGTGTCTGCAGGTTCCCCTGACTGTGTCCATGCTTTTCCTTTTCATGTGGACACTAGTACAATAGATCATGATGCTGACAGGAAACTTATCATGAGGCTTCAGTGATGGACTTGAGATAGTTTGAGGGAGTCCACATCCTCAGGATGACTGCCTCAGGCTCTCTGCTAACTCAGGAAGACAGTTCATGCTTCAGGGTTATCTGGAGTCCCAAAAGATATTTTCCTTTTACCTATTGAAGAGATTTTGGAGCGAACAACCGCATCATGAAAAAGGTAAGAAAAAATAGACAGATAGATTCATTGCATGTGATTCTTAGGAGTTTATTATGTAGCTGAGCATATTACTCTAGAATGAGGATCCCCGTGTAACCCATTTTCTACAGGAAATTGCTGATGGTCTAATACAAGGATAGTACACAACACGATGCGTATAGGTAGCTGCGCAATGATACAGTGATCCAGAGTGCTCAGGATCTGCCTCTTCTTTGTTACACTCATATCATAGAATCATTGAGGTTGGAAAAGACCTCTAAGATCATCGAGTCCAACCGTCGACCCAACACCACCATGCCCACGAAACCATGTCCCTAAGTGCCGCATCTACACGTCTTTTAAATACCTCCAGGGATGGGGACTCAACCACTTCCCTGGGCAGCCTCTTCCAATGTTTCACCACTCTTTCAGTAAAGAAATTTTTCCTCACGTCCAATCTAAACCTCCCCTGGCGCAACTTGAGGCCATTTCCTCTTGTCCTATCGCTTGTTACTTGGGAGAAGAGACCGACACCCACCTCGCTACAGCCTCCTTTCAGGTAGTTGTAGAGAGTGATGAGGTCTCCCCTCAGCCTCCTCTTCTCCAGGCTAAACAACCCCAGTTCCCTCAGCCGCTCCTCATCAGACTTGTTCTCCAGACCCCTCACCAGCCTCATTGCCCTTCTCTGGACACGCTCCAGCACCTCGACGTCCTTCTTGTAGTGAGGGGCCCAAAACTGAACACAGTATTCGAGGTGCGGCCTCACCAGTGCCGAGTACAGGGGCACGATCACTTCCCTACTCCTGCTGGCCACACTATTGCTGATACAGGCCAGGATGCCGTTGGCCTTCTTGGCCGCCTGGGCACACTGCCGGCTCATGTTCAGCCGGCTGTCGACCAACACCCCCAGGTCCTTTTCCGACAGGCAGCTTTCCAGCCACTCTTCCCCAAGCCTGTAGCGCTGCATGGGGTTGTTGTGGCCAAAGTGCAGGACCCGGCACTTGGCCTTGTTGAACCTCATACAGTTGGCCTGGGCCCATCGATCCAGCCTGTCCAGGTCCCTCTGCAGAGCCTTCCCACCCTCGAGCAGATCAACACTCCCGCCCAACTTGGTGTCATCTGCAAACTTACTGAGGGTGCACTCGGTCCCCTCATCCAGATCATCGATAAAGATATTGAACAAGACCGGCCCCAGTACTGAGCCCTGGGGAACACCGCTCATGACCGGCCGCCAACTGGATGTAACTCCATTCACCACAACTCTCTGGGCCCGGCCGTCCAGCCAGTTTTTGACCCAGCGCAGAGTACACCTGTCTAAGCCGTGAGCCGCCAGCTTCTCGAGGAGAATGCTGTGGGAGATGGTGTCAAAGGCCTTACTGAAGTCCAGGTAGACCACATCCACAGCCTTTCCCTCATCCACTAGGCGGGTCACCTGGTCATAGAAGGAGATCAGGTTGGTCAAGCAGGACCTGCCTCTCATGAACCCGTGCTGGCTGGGCCTGATCCCCTGGTTGTCCCGCTCATGCCTTGTGAGCGCCCTCAAGATGAACCGCTCCAGAACCTTCCCCGGCACCGAGGTCAGGCTGACAGGCCTGTAGTTCCCCGGATCCTCCTTCCAGCCCTTCTTGTAGGTGGGCGTCACATTGGCAAGCCTCCAGTCATCTGGGACCTCCCCCGTTAACCAGGACTGCTGATAAATGATGGAGAGTGGCTTGGCGAGCTCCTCTGCCAGCTCCCTCAGCACTCTCGGGTGGATCCCATCCGGCCCCATAGACTTGTGAGCATCCAGGTGGCATAGCAGGTCGTTGACTGCTTCCTCTTGGATTATGGGGGGTTCATCCTGCTTGCCGTCCCTGTCTTCCAGCTCAGGGTGCTGAGTACCCTGAGGATAACTGGTCTGCCTGTTAAAGACTGAGGCAAAGAAGGCATTAAGTACCTCAGCCTTTTCCTTGACCTCAGTGACAATGTTCCCCCCCGCATCCAATAAAGGATGGAGATTCTCCTTGGCTCTCTTTTTGTCATTAATATACATTAATATGTAAAAATATTTTTTGTTGTCTATAATGACAGCGGCCAGATTGTGTTCTAGCTGGGCTTTTGCCTTTCTCATTTCCTCTCTGCATGACCTAACAAGATCCCTGTACTCTTCTTGAGTCGCCTGCCCCTTCTTCCACAAGCGGTAAACTCTCCTTTTTTTCCTGAGTCCCAGCAAGAGCTCCCCGTTCAGCCAGGCCGGTCGTCTTCCCTGCCCGTTCTTCTTACGGCGTATGGGGACAGCCTGCTCCTGCGCCTTTTAGACTTCCTTCTTGAAGATCGTCCAGCCTTCCTGGACCCCTTTGCCCTTCAGGACTGTCTCCCAAGGGACTCTCTCAACCACCATCCTGAACAGGCCAAAGTCTGCCCTCCGGAAGTCCATGGTTGCGGTTTTGCTGGCCCCCCTCCTTACTTCACCAAGAATTGAGAATTCTACCATTTCATGGTCGCTAAGCCCAAGACGGCCTCCAACCACCACATCTCCCACCAGTCCTTCTCTGTTAGTAAACAGCAGGTCGAGCGAGGCTCCTCCCCTGGTAGGCTCACTTACCAGCTGTGTCAGGAAGTTGTCTTCCACACACTCCAGGAACCTCCTAGACTGCTTCCTCTCTGCCGTGTTGTATTTCCAGCAGACGTCCGGGAAGTTGAAGTCCCCCACGAGAACAAGGGCTAGCGATTGAGAGACTTCTGCCAGCCTCTTGTAGAACGCTTCATCCGCCCCTTCATCCTGGCTGGGTGGTCTATAACAGACTCCCAGCAGGATATCTGCCTCGTTGGCCTTCCCCTCATCCTTACCCATAAACACTCGACCGTTTCATCATCACAATCGTTGAGCTCTATACAATCGAAATGCTCCCTAACATACAGGGCCACCCCACCGCCTCTCCTTCCTCGCCTGTCCCTTCTGAAGAGTCTATAGCCATCCATTGCAGCACTCCAGTCATGAGAGTCACCCCACCATGTTTCTGTGATGGCGACTAAGTCATATCTCTCCCGCTGCACAATGGCTTCCAGCTCCTCCTGTTTGCTGCCCATGCTGCATGCATTGGTGTAGATGCACTTGAGCTGGGCTATCGATTTCACCCCCGGCATCAGCACACCACCCCTAGGCTCATCTCTAGTGAGCCTGGTTTTATCCCCTTCCCCCTTCGAACCTAGAAGTTCATCAATTGCATAGAATTTCATGGAATTAAGCCAGTGTAAAATTAGTCTGGGATTATAATCATGCAGGGAGACTTTAAGTAAGTTACGTTCCAAATCAGTACTGAAATCTCTGTAACAAGAAAGTAGTTTTCTGCAAAACCATTTCTTCATATTTGAAGAAAAACATATCTCCCTTTCTATAATTTTTTGCTGAAATTCAGTTTGGTTTACATACTGTGTGAATCCTTGTGTACTGCAGACATCCTACACAGTATATGAACTGTTAATATTTGATTTTAAAATGCATAGATCCTGGGGCTATGTTTTAGTATTATTATTTATGAGGGGAAGGGGGATGCAGCTGCATGATTTAAAAGGCGGGTGAGTTTCCTGGTACAGTTCACAGCTCTGTCTCACAAGCAATTGTGCCAGGACATCTGAAAAATGGCATAATTTGCAGGGGGAGTAAGAAATGGTGGTTGGAGACAAAGGGTGTGGGTTAAGCTAATACCAGTGACCAACACTTTACACTGTGAAACCAAAGCCCGAGTCTCAGGAAGAGGTTGCAGAGACACAGGACCCTTGGGCAGAAAAAGTGCCAGAGGGACATGTTTTCAGAGGAGAGAAGTTTTAAACTCCAAAACTATCTCAGGGAGAACTAAACTATCTGCTAAGGAGGGAGATAGATTTCTATGACTTGGAAGGGTACCCATCCAAAAGAAAAGGGAAGAAATTGGTCTTAAATGACATTTAGCCTAAGATGGAAAGATACTTCGAGGAATCAGGAAACAAACAGTAGATGTTATTTGTTTCATTAGAATTGAAAACTTCTCATGTTAGTCAGATCAAATAGTAGTTGTTTTGTGAAACCTTTTGTGAAGTCTCTGTGCAATTCTACTATCAACTAAGAGGTTAATTTCAAATCCAGAGTCCCCACAAATTCGGAGTTCTGGAAAAAGAGGTACTTGGGGTATGGGAAATTAGAAGTGGCACTTCTACTCCTGGGACATAGGCCGCATGAACTGCGAAGTCCTATGTTTTGAGAGGATATAAAAAGATATTCTGGGCCCATGATGGGCAGCAGAGAAGTTGAAGAAAGAGCCAAAGCTATACCTCCTCAAACCACCATCCATGGGGCCAACAAGTCAGTGTCAGGGACATTTAGCAGGGACACAAGTGACAGGTTCCTTTAGGAACATTTTTGAAAGCTACAGAACAAAGCTGTATTAATAATAGAAAAACTGGCACATGGATTGTGAAGAGCAAAATTATACAGCAACCCAGTATGTTACCAGTAGTCCAAGTATCTGCAGTTGTGTGAAGATTACTTCATTCAATTTTCTTCAGATAACACCCATTCCTTTACATATCTTCCTGAATCGATGGAAGAACTATTTTTCACAGAAGAGCTTGAGAGAAACAAGCATCCGTTGTGGCCATTAATTTTATGAATGATTTGTTGGAAACTGCATTAAATGGCAACATCAGCCCACAAATGAGCTTTGAAATGTTCTTATTCTGAGTCTGTGCAGATGGGCAATTTGCTGTGTAATCAGTTTTCACAGCCACCCTTTCAATCAGGGTCACTTGTCTTATAACCGTGCTCTTGTTTTGCAGGTTTATATTTCACAACATCTCAGAAATACTGCATGTACAAGTCCAGTGACCAAAAAAAAGATAACTCAGAAAACACAGCAAGATTATGTCCATAGGCACTTTGAACAGGGATTTCAACAAATATAATACTCTGGGAGTGTCAATAAAAGATAGAGATATAGCCGAAGAGGAGCTATCTAGAAACCAGTAAGTGACAGAGCTTGAGACTATTATTCTAGCTACTCTATGAAACTTACACTTGTGCTGTAACCCAAGTAAATTACAGCAGTGGTATTCTTGTATGCAATTAAAAAGAGGTCTCATATAAAAGTAGGAAAGTGGTATGGCAACTATGTAAATCTAGGATGATGCCATCCAAAACACTTTATGGTTCTTCTAGCGTGTAGCTACCACACTGGAGAACATAGAGAGATTAACCATCAAAGTGATACAGAGAGCAGAGTATAAAACATATGGGAAAATATCAGAGGAACTGAATTTATACAGAGATCACTCACTGGGGACATTACCATTATGTAGAAGTGCGTTTAATGAAGTAAGGGAATTCTTCACATTAGTACAAGAAGGTAGAACAAGAAGCAGCAGCCTCAAACAAAGGAAGAAAAAGTTTAGGTTAGATGCCATGATTTTTTTCCTTAAAACAGACAAGCTGGATATTAAAATAAGTCTGCCCAGAGACAGGTTATCTTCTTAGGATATGAGCGAGAGTAGATAAAACTTCACATGAGAGAGGATGGCACAGCCACGCAAGGTGGAGGTATCAGTTTGAGACCTGCCAACTCTCCTAAACCAATAAGCCACCTCTGAAAGTGGTGGAGAGCGGTGGCACACGTGCCATGCCCCTCGGCTGCCCATAGTGTGAGGAAACTCTGGCAGCTGCTCGCTGGAGAGGGGTGACACTGGCTCACCAGCAGCTCCTACAGCCTCCATACTGTTCAGGTGAGGCAGAGCCACACATTTCTGAGGATTTAGATGCCTCAGGAGTTTTCTTCCTGATTATAGACCTTGGTTCCCAATGGTCTATAAATTACGTATCTTACTTAGTATATAAACACTAAGGTTATACTACTATTTATTCACTCTGTGATGCAATAAAGCAATGAAAGACCAGGAGGAATAGATTAAAAAAAAAAAACAGCAAAATGAAGACTTGCATGTGGCACCTATATTGAAATTTCTCATGTAGGGATTTCAAAGTACCTTAAAATAGTATAGGAAAGTCCTGATAGACTAGGTTTGAAGGCATCTTCACTGTGAGTTTAGGCTGGTCAGATTAGTTCCAAGTAGCAAAAGAACATGTAAATAATCTCAAGAGGAGATGCAGATTTTTCCTGTTGCCGTGCACCATTTTCAGTTCCCCACACACAAATTCTGAAGGGCTTTTGTAGATTTTTTGTGTTCTTATGTTAACGTCTATTCACTTAGCAAGAGAGTCTCCTTTTAGTTTTCACAAGTCTAGTTAAACAGAACTCAAAAGGCCGAAGAAACAAAACTTCTGCTGTTGTAGAAACCTCTAGAAAGTACAGACCAGTATCATATTAAGATCTGATACCTCAGACATAAAAGCTCAACTGTGCCCCATTAGAAATCTTCCATTTCCAGTTACACCTTTCAGCAGCTCTTTCTAACCCTGTTGGGTTGTAAAATACTGGACTTTAAATGCATTATTCTGTGTATGTTCTTAGTCCTGGGACTTGAGTTGGTTGTATTTTTTTGGAGGAGGTGAGGAGGAACAAGGCAGCTTCCACTTAAGAAGGAGAAAAAGAAATGTTACTCTGCTAGCTGCTTTTTTTTTTGATTGTTTTAACGGCAACCTTTTTGAAGCTACTCTCAGAGGTTCAGAACATTAGAACAAATCCAAGCAGAGAGATTAGCAGGCAGGATAGTGCAGGTGAGGCACTGAAACACACAGGATAAATACAATTTATCACATGAATTTAACCAGAGCTAGAGGGTATCTCTCTGCCAAGTGTGATTTGATTCATGTGGACACATACACATGTATGCGTGCACACACAGACGTGAGTACGTGCATGTGTGTATGAGAGAAATTTCTTCTGTGCTTTGTACTGAGGGTATTCGCTGGAAATGATGTATGAAATGAAATCCCCATGCTCACGGCACGCAGGGAATATCAGACAGAACTCCACAATCACTGCAGAGATGGGCTTTGCTATTGGCAGATCAAACGCAGCCAGAAGAGCAAACCAACCTGAAAGACTCTGGGGAAAACAAATATATTTTTTTTAAGTTATAAAATAATGTTCCCACCATTTTAATATCATTTCTCCCATTTTCTCTCCCTCCGGCATTCCCCTGGGCAGCCAGCCACATTAGCTGGAGACTTAGAGAGATAAGAGCCCTCCCCACACAGATTTCCCCTTAAAAGCCCTTCACAATGTGTTAAAATTACATTTTGAATAACACATTCTAGCTTTTTTTATTAATTTTTTAACGTGTTTTTACCATCTGAGAGTTTCTTCATAGCAATAGTAGTGGGCGGTTGTATGGGAACCAGGGGGTTGTGCTCTTTTCTCCTCCACGCTCGCAAGTACCACGCATTTGATGTTGCCTCTTTGAGAATCCAGAATAAATTAAACTGTCTCCCAGCTATGCCGTGAGTTGTAAGGGGAATCTATGACAAAAGGTGTGGCTTTCCCAGGCCTTCCTGTCCAGTGATCCCAGGGCGAGAGCACGGTGGGAGGGCCGTAAGAAATCCTCCCAGGGAAGGAGCAGGTATGGACATGCCCTCTTCTGGAGTTGTGGGGTTTCCCTCCACCCATCACTGATGCCTGAATGCACCTTAGCATTTCCAGACCGCTCCATTCGTGGTAAGATCATTTCGGCTTGGCTATAGATTGCTGAAGAAGGACGTTTATTTATAATACGCAGCGTAGGAAATTAGGCCATTGTACTTCTGCACAGGGGAAAGATTCATAAAAAGTCACACAGAATTATTCTTATATAAGTGACAATGACATCGTTGTAAGGAGGAAGCAGAACTTTATTTGTCTTACTTAAAATGATATATAGAGCACTTGTCTGTTTATTCCACTGCAAACAGCTTCTGCAAAAACAGCGGTAATTCCCTAGGGGGTTCTGCTGATAGTTATAAGTTACTTGAGCAAAATCTCTCAAGTGAGCTACTGCCTTACAGGTAGCCATTATTCTAGATTCAAAGGGCTTTTTGTTGTTGTTGTTGTTTGTTTGTTGGTTTTTAAAAATTATGTTCCGTGTAATATTGCTTTTTAAAATATAAATTGTGTCATAACACCGCTACTTTTCAAGAAGGTAAGTATCTGTATCTAAATCAAAGGATGCACTGCCAAAGGAGAAACCAGTCAATAAATTGGCTTCGTAATCAAATCTGGCTCAGGTTAAAGCAAAGTTAGTTTGATGGATTCAGCTGATACCTAGTAAATAGCAGCCTACATAATTAAGCTGCTCTACCTTCATGTAGTCTCCCTGGAAGCTTATGGGCATCTCAAAGGCACAAGAGTGACAATCAGTAGCTAAGCCGAGGAAATGAACAGGCGATATTGCCCACCCAGATGTCATTCCTTACCCCCCATTACTATTGTCTCACCTCTCAGAAGGATTAGCAGAATTGTCTTCAATTCTTTGACGGGACCACAACATCTTCCTCTAATTTAAGGATGGATTCTGGGTCTGGAAATCAAATAACTAATATTATGCAACGGGCAAAAATCAACACTGAAACTTGGTCTTGCTCTCTTTTTCTCAATTACGCAAGCTTATGAGCCTATTGTCTATGAAGTCTCAGCCTTCAGCAGCACATTTAGAGGGTGTTTTTAAACAGATGACAGGAAGAAAAAAAATAGAAAAGCAGGATAAAAACAAGCCTTGTAGTCCTCACAAACAGTTTGCATTTTTTTCCAGGGGGGGAGGAAAGAGGGTGATGAACTATCTGATGAGGTCAAAAGGAATGGGAATTGGCACTGAAGCTGACATGGGTTTGCACCATATTCTTATTATTAATTAATTGCAATCATCAAACTATTTCTTCAACTAACTCAGCTTTCCATAGCCCATTTTCATTCTTGATTGATATTTTTGTGGTTGTTCAGCAAGAAAGTGGAAAGTGCAAGGTCTGTAGTTTCTTTTTAGTGTTTTAGTTCCAAAAAAGAGGTTTTCAAAAGTTGAAAATGTGTCAAGCTTGGCTTAATTTATTCCTTGGTAAAAAACCAAAACCAAATTAATTTCCAGGAAATTAATGCAATGTTTCTAATTTACTTTGAGAAGTCATCATCCTTTCTTGACTATTTTTGGTTCTTTGGTGACCCAGGGAAACTCTCTTTCACTATGACAAAGCTTCTTTTTCTGTAAAAAATGGTAATAATAATTACCTGCTTCACAGCAGTGCGGTAAGATTCAGTTAATTAGTGTTTTCAAAGTGCTTTGAGATCCAAGGATGGAAGATGCAATAGAAATGCAAAGTATTATTATTATTCAGAGTTAACAACCAAATTTCCACCATTTGCACTTATCCATCTTAACAGCATGTACTCAAGGGAAGAAAACACATAACTTGTCAGCAGACAGTCCTCTTAATGTGGGTTATAAAACCACCTTCTTGATTACCATCTGGAGTAACATTCACAAGTGAGGGATAGCAGATGTGTGCGCATGGAGAGATGCATCCCACTTTCCCAATCCATTGGACACGTCAGTGTTGCCATACTGTATGCATCCAGCCCGGTGTTATGCCTCTGATGCCAGCCAGCGCTTGAAGCTTAAGGGCAAACAAGAGCGACTCTTGCCTTTCCCTCCACCTCTTCAGGAAAAAAAAACAAACAAGCAAACTCCCCCTTCCTCCTTCCACTTCCCTCTTTCATAATAACAACTCAGCAGCCAACTGTGCAATGCTCTACAGTGGATGAAAATGTCTTCCTGACCCCTGTGTGCAATTAGTTTCCTCCCAGGAGCACAAGATTTGATTATTTTTGCCGTTATCTTCGCTTGTACAGCCACAAGTGTTATTATCTCTTCTCCATTTTTCAGATAGGCTTTTTTTTCCCTTGAAGATTAGCCTGAACCTTCCAGAGCCCTTGTGGCGAGGTGCCCCGCGGTGCCCTGTGGAGTTGTGCTGCCTCTTGTCGGGGGGAGCAGCATCAGCCTGCGGTCGGCTTTCACGTCGCTTCTGGCCCCTTGGACGCCTCCAGAGACCTGTCAGGCAGGGATGGGGATCGCTACGAGGATGTGGAGGTGGAGGAGCTTCATGAGTGCTCTGCAGAAGAGAAATTTGCCCGGGTTTAACGAGAAGAAATGGGTGTTCAGACTCTGCCACCATTCTGCCCATTTTTACAGGATGAGGAGGCAGGCACCTGAGAAGAGCCACTCTGCAACACTCACCTGTGGAAAGCCAGAGCTGAGCACACGTGGTTTAGTGGAATATTAAATGCATGGTCCTGGTGCCATTTTATTTACATACCTTGGGTGGGAATAAATTGAAAGCAAACCTGTCCTCAGGACAGGAACATCAGCCCTTCTGAGTACCACACAGCATGCTAAAGGGTCCACCCTGAAAAGCAGCCTGGGTGGAAAGCAAGCATGCACGGCTGCTAAGGACGGCGTGGGCTGTGTCGTCAGAAAGGCTTGTACAACGTTATCCCGAAGTTCGGGGTTCAGCGTAGCAATTCCCAGAGGTGCCGTGTCCCAGATGCCATCCGTTTCGTGGCTGATCTGTCTGCCGCTCTGTGTTTTATGGGCAGGTGGGGCCAATAAAAAACCTCACGCATTCAGCAGGAGCCTTCCTGCTGACACTGGTGGGCTTTGGATCAGGCCCCCCATGGTCTGCTCTAAGTCAGGCACTGACATTTTCAAACTTCAGAGGTGGAAGTGCTGGAAAAATTAACTGAGTGCCTATGAACTGCTGTAAGAAATGCACTAACAAAATATTTATCAAATGAGCCACTTCCTTATCTTACTTTCAAATCGCTTTAAAGAGAAAAAGATTTATAGTTGACAGAAAACAATATTAAAGTCGATAAAATGCACACAACCCTCCGGATCCCCAGGACGCCACTCAGGGTAGTGACAGGCCATTTTAAGTCAGCGAACCGGCTTTGTTGCAATGGTCTTAAAAAGCAGGAGAAGAGCCCATTTTGGCCTAGCAGGTGTCTTTGTACTGCCACGTGGCTTTTTTGGTGGTGAGCTGGGGTTCAAAGGAGCACGGTGTATCTATCACTGCCATAGTTAATCCTATCATTAGAAGATATGAACAACCTTCTCCCACATTAGCAATGTTTACCTCATATTGCTCTAGCATTCATTTTCACTAATATGATACAAAAGTGTAATGATGTATAAGTGTTTTTTAATGTTAAGTAAGTGAAAACAGGTGGGTAATTTACCACTGGCTCTATACAGATTGGAGCTGGCATTTCATAAGGAAGACGCTGGACTCTTTCTTCTGTGTTTTTCATATATAATTCTTTTTATTTTCCCGGTGTCTGCTGCTACTGTTTATAGTTTATGCCACCAAGTCAAAGCCATAAGTGCCACCATTATTTTGGAGCCAGCAGAATGAAACGTTTGTTTAGAAAGCTTTCAGTTAGCCACGGGATGAGCGGGTTTGATGCGGAGGCAGGTATTCTTTACTCCTATTTGTGTTAAGACTGAAAGTTTTGCTTGTGTAAGTTACTTAGGAACTAGTGCGTGCTCCTGGGGTATGATCTCTCTTGGAAGAACAAACCCTAAAATGGAGGAGACAAGATCAGTGCTGACCAGTGGTTTCTGTGTTGTAAGATGGGGGACGTGCAGGTTTCACATCAAATTTACTGGCTATCCCATTTTTACTTTCACCATAGAGTACGTTCATATTCATTCATTCCTATAAATATAGTAATGCCCAGAAACCCAAATGAGACATATCACACCATGAAAAAGAACCTATAAAAATGTGGACAGAAAGCATTTTGACCCAGCAAGCAGCCCATCCACACGTGGCTGGTCCCCTACATAATGGATGGGAAGGGGCTCAGGAAGCAGAGAAGTCAATGGGCTTTGCAGGGTTGCACAGGTCAGACCCCACAGGGAGACCCAGTGCTCCTGCGTCCGCTCCGCTATACCACGCGGCTTCTCGTATGCAGCATTGGGCTTAATTTCCACTTCAAGAGAGTTTTGACTCCCAAGCTAGTGTTGCAAGATTGTTTCTTTTTCTCTTTGTTCCTTTTTTAGAATTCCTTTCTTTGAAACGTTTTGCTTAGTAGTAATTGCTGCTAAAATTTCACAGAACATTTGCAAAAGTGACAGCCTAATTCTAGAAAATTTGAAACAGTTAAAAGGCATTTGTACAGAATTTTGGTACTGAAAAGCTTTGTTGGTGAAGTTTTGTTCGCTGAAGTTAGCTAGGTAATTTTTGCAAAGCAGAGGCCTTAAATTTGAGTACGCTCCACTTCCATGCGTTTCCTTGCTATATTTGGCATAACTGGAGGAAAAATTGTGTATCAGAGATTCTGTTTTAAGGCACCAGATGGGGATTCCAAAGACCTTAGAAACGGTGTGGAAAGTATTTGCTGAAAATTAAGAAATTTCCAGTGAAAACCCTATGAAAAAAGAAAGCATCTGGTAGCTTAAAATGGTTATTCACGTTTGCTTTTACACTAAATCAAGGCACTAATTAGCTCTCAGTGTGGCAAAAAGAAGTGGCATTTTACAGAGTCTCTCCGTTTCCTACTTGAAATAGACCTAGACGTTTCCAGGTGGGCTGCTGCTCCACAGGGATGGGAGGAGTCCGCCCGTGAGGGGCTTCCCGCAGCCTTCTCCGGCGAAGCCCGTGTGCCCACGGCCACTGTGTGCACATCCACTCTGGAGAGCTCGCAAGCAAGAAGGGCAACAAAACCAGCCACATGTGTGTGTGTCCATGGATATTCAGAGCATCCCTCCTTTTGGGATAGTGGAAAAGGATGCACAGCTCTGCGGGGCTGGTGAGGGCTGCAGGTCCCTGCCAGCCGCCGAGCCTGCGTGTGGAGCTGTCGGGGGGCGAGGACCGCCGTCCCCCCTCCCAGCCCAGCTAACAGCTCCGTTCCGCTCCCAGCCCTCTCCTTCCTTTCCTTCGGGCTATACCCTTTCTTCGTTATTTTCCTCTGGGGCTGTAATTTTTCCCGGTTAGCCACAGAGAGTATATAAAACACATTTTACTAAAGTTCTTCCAACAAAAACTTCATTGAAACAACTTTTAAGTTGTGAAAAAAATAACAGGAAATTCACACTTAGGCCCTTGAGGATGAAACATGACATATGTCTTCCAACACATAGGCACAATGGGGTGTGCTATAAAAGTAAATAAGGATCACACCATGGTGCCTAGCTGTTGGAGGACATGCCTTTTGCCATTAAGTTATCATTTCCTTACTTTTTTGTCCAAACTCCCATGTACTTTTAATTGTTGACTCCAGTGACTAAATTAATCTTCTTTCTTTCTTTTGTTTTAATAAAGCAATGTGTGACCTGCCTTAAGGTTAGAGACTAAAAATTAGCACAAGCATTAACATTTAATATACCAACCAAAATGAAGATTTACATTGCAAACGGATAGGCAGTCTAAATTTAGGCTGCTCACAAAATGAGGCTATACACAAATGTATTTCATTAATTATATATGTCTAGGAGAACTTAAACACAGCCAACATTTATGCATGCTGAGTACATGTGCCAAAAATGTTACAGTCTTGTATGGTGAATGCAGTTTTAATTTGCATGTGCAGTGTATTTTTTCAATAAAAAGGGAAAAAATTCCCTAAAATCTGCACATGCTTTCAGTCTCCATTTAAAATATTGGCAAAGCAGATCTTCACGATAATAGACTTCACTATTAATATCCAAGATGTATTTCATTAATTTGAAAGCTTCCCTTGTGAAATATTAGCACCCATTTGGAGTCTTTTAATTCTCCAAAATTATCAGCTCTCGGGATTTCCTTCCCTTTGGGGGTTCTGGTGTATTTTTAAGGCCAAGTCATTCCTCAGAATATGATAGAGAGGTAGAAACACCATTAACTATGGCAGTTCATTCGCTTGTTCTCCCACATGACAAAATTGGACACAGCCCATCGATAAAGTCACATTACTTAGTACTGGAACACATTTGTGACTCTTGTTTTAAGACACCCATTTACAGATGAAAGTGTGCACCTCCAAGAGTCTCAGGCTTCTCCAGGAAAGCCAGCCTTGGTATGAGAAGAGACCTCCTTCTGGCTCTGCAGAGATTCGTTGCACCTTGCAGTTCCTGCAACCCCCGAATCCTTACAGGACCCATATTTTCGCCTGATAGTGAAGTAGCAACTTACTCTTGAGCTAAACTGAGACCCTACAGGATGACCATCACTGTCAGATTAAAAAAGGTATCTCCACATTCCTACCTGACCATGCCCATTTTTCACATTGGAAGGGGTTAGCTGTTGAACCGAAGACCCAGTAATCTGTTGCTGGTTCTGGGGTACTTACCCTGATTGCTGGGCTGGGAATAGGTGTACTGCATTTGTAACCAATCCAATTTCCATGCCTGGGTCCAATCCACAAAGGGACATACCCTTCCACTCAGCTGGGGATTAGGGGCTAGAAAGGAAGATAACGGACAACCTCAACTAAAGGGGAACATAAATATACCTGTGAATTGTGGAGTAAACAGCTGCTGAGTGATTAAAAGCTAAGTAAAGCTGAACCACTTAATCAGTTTTTAAAGCTGTTTGTTGCAAGCATCCTGCAAAGTGACAGATTTTTTCTGCTATGTAACAAAACATAAAATGAAAGGACCCTTTCTTCCCTCATGACAGCTTAAAAGTGCTGTGCTGTCTTTTTTTCCCTCAGACTCTGAAGTGGTGTCACTTCAGGAGAATAGCTGTGCCCAGGAGGGACCAGTGCGTGAGAGGGGCCCATCTCCTCCCCGACTGGCACGCTGCATTGCAGAGACCCACACTGATGAGACTGACCCTTCGGCAAAGGAAACTGGAGGTTAAATACCGGCAATGAAAAATTCTCAGGGTCAAGTCTTTTATGGGAAAATATGTTTTGCAAGAGTGTGCCCCAAAAGAGGGATGCCCAGGCTAGCGTGGACAGACCATGCTTCCAGTTATGAACACACGCTCCTGAAAGCCACCTCACACATGAACACTACCCCTAGGGCAAGTGTCTCCTATAACCAGCAGATTGCAGTCTAGCCCTGAATGGCAACAGTAAGTATGCTTTCTGTATTATCCAGAAAAGTCCTAATACCCTTTCTAGTTTCTGTACTATATACAGAGGAACCAGGGCTCTCACCACTGAAGTACTATGGGGCAGAAGAAAGTTGCCCATCAAAACTGAGAAATACTAAATACAAGCTTTGCCACAGACAATCAGAGAGATGTTTATGTAGACAGAAACAAGGTTTCTAATCTATATCTAGCATCCTTTCTATTAGAAGCTCTTTTTATCCATTCCTCTGAAATTATGCGAGAGGGAAAGACTTACAGACCTGGTCACCAGGTCTGTAAGTCCACCAAGGGAGAAAAAGCCATCTTCTGTCTTTGGAGGATGGGAGCATTTCCCCACAGGAAAAGAATGATGCACTGCTTTATACTTAGGCTGTTGGAAGAAAGCAGGGGCCATCAGATAAGGAAGGAATCCTTCCTCTCCACCCCTGCAAGAACAACGCAGAGCCAGACGCCAGGGCTGAGCGGCATCTGCTTATTATTTTGGCCAACTCCGTAGTAGCTCTCACGTGGTATCTGCAGAGGAAATAAGTGTATCTAAGAAAGCGGCTAGGTCCCTAAAGAAAAAGAGTTTGCTGTTCTTATGTGAGGCTGTTTCTTGGGAAAGAGGTAAGTAGAGCAGCTGAAACTTCGGAAAGAGAGTCATGGGACGTGAAGGGTCCTTTCTGAAACTACTTGGAAGTCAAGATACTGGGAGCCAATCATTGACATTTCTATCTTATTGCTAGCAGATGCATAGCAAGGCTTGGTTTGACAAAGGGATGAGCATGAGATAAAGTAATGGGAAACTGTCCAAAGTGATTTGAAGAGGCATTTGGAGCTGGAGTGACATGGCACTTTCTATTTAAGAGGAGTTTTGATCAGAATCCTATCTGAATCAGCCTTCAGGGCTGATGTTTGAAAAAGTTTGGAATTGTACTTTTAAATTTTGATACAAATCAGCTCCAGGTCTGAATGAGTACACATCAAGAACTTTTACACAGACAAACTTTGCTGAGTTTCATGTTGAGTCTGCAGTGCTGCACAGCACCAACATTTATTAGCTTCTCTTTCATACCATGTCTTAAACTTGGGACATCTTTCTGATTGATTGACAAAGCTTCTACCCTCTCCTTCAAGCCCCTCCTTAAGACAAATCTCCACTTTGCTTTTACAAAAGTTAAGCAACAGCAAGTCGGGGAAATAGGTAGGAAAAGGGAATATTCAATATATATAACTTAGCCTATTACAAAACTCCTTGCACATACTCCTGAGAAATAATGTGCTGTATACTCGTCTCCCAGACTTTCATGCGTTACTCATCTGCCTAAACTGTCTTCCTTCTACATGTTAGCATCTAGCTCAGTGACTAAGGGTTTTCTGCTGTTTTGTAACAGCTGGATGTGAGGACTGTATTAGAAGCAAAGTACTTGCACAGCGCAGAAGCCTTTCAGAGATGGCTCAAGGTGGGACTGGGCTCTAGACCTCACAGTCCCCCTGAATGGAAGAGCTGGGTCCCTGAGAGGATGGGAAGAAGGATGCTCTGCCAGGGCATCTTTCAGGAGTGGCATGAAAAGCTGAACTGGAGGGGCAGAATATGCTTCTGCTCCTTCTCCTGCAGGTGTGGCATGGGAAGGGCTGTAGTGCCATGACTGCCCCCACACTGCTCATGACCAGCTGCCTCGCAGGGCTCTCCCTGCTCACTCAGCCTCTGCCTGGTATTTATCTATGCCTGGAGAAGAGGATGGGTCCCTCTATTTTTAGCTCTTTCTCTTCCTTCTGTGGCACTGGGGTGGCTTCTTCATGCCCTTGCTGGAGCCCTGGAGCTTTAACAGCCAGGACTCTGCTGGGTGCTTCCTCAGAGGTCATCAGTCACCCCACTCCACCGGCCTCTCCTTCCCACCCCTCTGCCTGGCTTCACAGCTGTCTCTTGGGCAGCTCCTACCTCTGTGCTCTGCTGCTGCTCACAGACTCTCCTTCTGTCACCTCAGTACTTTATCTCTTTCTGGGGATGGCGGCTGGTTATGAAGAGCCCCTGCTGCTCTTTCCTCCCACAGAGATGGATTTTCTAGGGCACATCTCTGACCTCAAGTTGTTTGTGGGTGGAAGAGTTGGTCCTGCCAGATATTTGGCTTTGCTCCCAAGAAAACATGCCTTCCCTGGGACCTTTTTCTAAAGAGTTACCAGTTTTTACGCCAACCTACTGCTCTTATATTCTGAATCATTGACCAGCTCCCCAGAGGACATGTGGTTCTTCAGGTAGAGTGGGATGAGTAGAGCAGCCCCAGCCAGTCTGACTGCATCCCAAGCATGGTAAGGTAGCATTATGACCCCTCTTTAAAACTGCAAAATAAATAAGAAATAGGGAAATTATATTGACTTCACATTCAATGTCCCTTTCATGAACTGGGTCTCTTGTTTTATAACCCACTACACAGCTTGTCCCTATAAATATCTCCAGTGATCCAGTATGAGAAAAGTGTACATCAGAGACGTGAGGATTTTGTCTTCCTTGTAGCTCACCAAAAAAGTATGATTTACAATGAGAGCAGCATTGTTATACATTTAAAGCAGGCAGTCCTTGTAGTCAGCAACTTGTGATGGTAAAATACGAGTGCTGCCTCCATATTCTCTATGGTACCAGCGTGCAGGCTGCAGCCCCAACCCGTGCAGCGGGGACCACGAGAACGAGAGGCGGGAGGGAAGCAGCACAGGATTGGCATGTCTGTCCTTGGACTGGATCAGCGTTCACAATGCCTTTTGTATTCTCTCCCCCAGTCCCTGAGAGTTGCTTGAAGTTTTAGGAGGGAGACGTTGGGATTGATATGGCTGCAATGATAGCTGTGTGTGCTGGGTATTAATGCACTTGTTATCATAGATACCTCAGGTTTTGTTGCTACCACAAGTGCTCTTTCAAGAAGAGTTATTGATGTTTACAGGCGTGGTCTTGCATACAGAGTTTTAGGCCATTGGTGGTCTTCTGTATTAGAAGACATAAAGGATAACTTCGAATAACAACAAATTATAACACTTTCATTCCCATTTCAGCTCTATGCTAATTGTCTACAATGTGGTGAGAGTCTCTGATAACAGCCTTTCAACCGCTTAAAAATATCTGTTCTGCTTTTTGGGAGCTGCTCACTGAAGATGTCTGTCTTTGTGGAGACCCTTAGGAGAAACCTTATAACTTCACTGTTGCCTTAGTTTGTATTTGGACATCAAGCTAAGAAGGTTAAACTATGCACAGCCTATGCACAGATTGCAACTATGCACAGATTTAAGGCTGGAAAAATAATCACTGATTCATTATAAAGCTTAATTCCACTCCATGAACAGGAGAACTGGGAAGTATCGTTCTTTCTGGAGCTCCTTTCTGAGCTCCCATGTAGATAAGGCAATTTGCTCTCACACTGGAGCACAGGTGAAAATTTGTTCTTGCCTGTAGCAGCTGGATGTGAGCTCTGTATTAAGAGGCCTGTATTAAAAGCGCTTACACAGCAGTGCTAGTCTTGGAGGGAGGTTTCAGAGAGGGCTGGGCAGGCAAACTGCAGAAAACTAATATAAAGAACATTCACCTAGAAATTTCTGTTTAACACTTTCAGAATGCTGGATAGCCGTAAAGGTCAGACTCTAAAGGAGGAACCTTTCCTTTGGAAAGAAGACCTGATCTCTCGGGGCAAAGACACTGAGAACTGCACAATAACGCACCCGGAGGGAGCCTGGAGCAGGACAGCAGGCCAAGGGAAATCTGTCCCCCCCAGCGAGGATACTGGTGCACGGTGCACCTGCATCACTCTTATCTAGCAACAGTCTGATGGGCTAATGCCAACAGTGGCACTTGAAACACTGTCTCTTCAATCACTCCTATTTCTTAGCTTGTGGTCTAGACCATTTTTATTTAGGGCTATTGAGAAACATGAAGAAAATGCATGAAATACTTAAAACTTACTCTTACTGACTTGTGGAGGAAAATACCATTGCTAAACCATACTTTCCTTTTTTTCTCCCACCTGTGTTGGTCTCGTCTATTTTGACCGAAGGTATCTTTGGAGCAAGTCCCATCTGCTAATCTGTGTTGACATTTCCTTGTAAAAAAGAACCTTTTTTTCCACTGGAACTTAGACACTTTCTTTACTACACACAGCTAGGAATGAAAAAGAGAAAGCCATGTTCACACAAGTTTTGGTCTAGTTAGCATCACACAGGAATTTGCTAGATCAAAGTAAATTCAATATACTTCCTTCAATTTTTTAGTCTGTTTCAGTACAGATGCTGCAACGTGAGCAGGAATCAGTGTGACACAGTGGAAACTTAAAGATGAGAGGCTGTAAAGATAAACTCTGTCTTGGCAGAGAATGTCTGAGGGAGTCTCTATTCCCTCAGATATTCCAGGAAAAGTGGGATTCATCCCACCTGGCTCTCAGCACTTATGTTGAAGACACGCACCTCTGGCTATGTAGGCACCCTTTGGAGTTAAAGGAAGGAAATAGGCGTTTCAACAGAACGGCTCATTGCCCCTGTTTTTGACATCTACCTTAGCAACTGCAATTTGGAATTTTTGTACTTCTTACAAAGTGGGTCTAGACATCTAGTTCAGATCTAGATGTTGAGACTGGGAATATCTAAAGCTGAACAGAGAAGTCTCACTTCAGCAATGTATGTACCAGCCCCTGTGTAATTTGGAAAAACATGTGTGGGTTGCGGGAGGGAAGACTTTGGAAAAGAAACCATTATATCAATCTATATGTCCGCTGTGAGGATGCTACAGATGTGGTTGTGCAATAAGCAATACTGTTAATAAAGAGAAGGTTTATTCCTACTGACATGGAATCCATATGGTACATGAATATGATGCCAGTGAGATCCACAGGACACAGGGAAATGTGATTAACTGCTAAACACAATAACCTGGAAAAGGAGCAAAAGAGCTGCACAATCCACTCTCCAGAATTATCTTGGCATTGTTCTAATGACCCCCCCCACGATATTTCACAGACCTTGACGACATCTGTGATCTCTCTCCATGGCATGCTATAGTTGTTGGTCTTCTATTATTATATCTATAATACGCTGCAAGGTGGTGAAAAACTCTTTTGGCCTGAGTGAAGCAGATGTTCTGTTGATCCTTCTGGGTGAGCTGTCAATTGCAGGGGTGGGTATCTGCTCTTGGAAAAGTCTGGACAGAATGATACTGGTGATTCCTTCGATGTTCCTAGCTCCTGATGTTCCTAGCTCCTGGAAGAGAGGACAGATACCAACCAAATATTGCCCTCATGGTCCAACATAAACATGGTGACAGGCAGTGCTCACACCAGGAAAAAACCTCAGCCTGTGAACAGCAGGAAAGGGATAAATAATCATGTAATGTCTGAATGTGTCATCTCCCAGAAGGGGAAAAAAATAGCAGTGCTTGCAGAGTCTAAGGGCATGGAGTTGCCCAGTGGAGAGAAGGCTGTCTATCAACAGGCTGTTGACAGATTTGAAGACTCAATTACCACACATGGCAGAAGAAAGAAACTAGCCATTTGCAGCTATGCTATTAGACTGATGACCAATTATATCCCAGCTGGATTGTATAACAGCTGCAAGATATTTCCAGCAACACTGATAAGTCATGATAATAGGCAGAAGAAGTACGACCAAGTGTTGGCAACATACAGTCTAAACCATTTTGACACCAGTGGGAAATGCACGTTGCCGAAGAGAAACCAATGAACACGAGCCGTTATCACTTGACTTTTTTAGATTATATGCTGGGGGAAAGGGGAAGGAGGTCACCTACTGCTGGGTCACTGGTAGAGCAGTGCATAGGTTTAATCACAGCACAACACCAAAATGCACTTGAGAGAGGAGGCATGGCCCAAGCCAGTGTTCTAGCAGCTGCTAGGGACATATTTCTCAGACATAGGCAGCTTGAGGGCAGCATAAAGTTAGATCACCAAGTGAAGCCCTTGAAAAATGTGAAAACATGGGATCCCATTGACTCCAGTTAAGCTTCTGCAGAAGGAAGCAGCAACACCACAAAGAAGCTTCTGTACAGCCACTAAGATTAGCAGAGCACAGATCAGCAGGCCTGGGACAATGCAGACACTTAGAGACAAACTGAAAGAAATTATTGGAAAGAAGTCCCTCTCCATTACCATCTGCTGGGAATAATGTCTGAGTTATCAAAGGTGAAAGTGTCACCATTGGTGCAGTCAGAAGCCTGCTCTGGCACACTCTTGAGGGAAGGAGAGCCATTCACCTACCTGACCATCTTTTGTTCACTTTTTGGCAGGGTGTTACAAGGCAAGACCTCTGCAGACAGGTAAGTGGATCTAGAACACTTCCAATAGGACCTGCACAGAAGTTGTTGCAAAAGAGAAGAGTTTCAAGGAGGCTCCAAGAAATCAATATATGTCCATGTGGCTGTAATGTTAACAGAAATTACTCCATTGCTCCATCTCTCTTATTAGATCTCTTAATCAAAAATCAGCTTCATTTTACAAGTGTGAACCTTTTATGTGGTATTACCCAGGCGGCAATACACGGGACAGGCTAACCTAATAGTGTTAAATGGGTGCAAACATTTTTCTGACTTCCAATATACAAGTTTCCAAACTGTGGCATGCAGTAGAGGTTAACAGGTTACATTTTATTGGCTTTTCTCCCTTTTTTTCAGCTGCTGAATGTCATTAAAAGACAGCTAAAATACATTAATTACTTCCCTAATATTCCTGTAATTGCTATTGCTTTGCCACAGGGAGTATATATGATAGGAAGTGGAAGAGGAGGTGATGTTTTTAGATGGGAGAATGGGAAGGGAAGTGTTCATCAGTCAGTCCCTCTATTAAGATGTGATCCCAGATGATAAAGAAGTTTAAGGACCCCTGCTGCTTTAGCACTTCTCCGTGTTTTCATTATTGGAGCTAGAGAATGAACTGCCGAGCTCACGGAGAGATTGTGTTGTCGCTGAGCTAGTCCCTTTGACCAGTTTTACATCTTTGTAACACTGCTGTTTTCAGCAGAACCACCCCTGATTTCCACCAGGATAAAGGGAGGGGGACTTCGTCACCCTGCTTTTATGGAAATTGAAGCCCAGTAAAACCTTTCAGTGCTGATTTTATTTTTTCAGAAGACGGTGACACAAAGCTGTCATAGCATAGGAGGCAACAACCTTCCTGTGGCATCAGCCGTGAACATCAAATGTTCTGTCTGTCCTCACTAGTTTGTACCTCTCCAATCACTCCAGGAGGAATCACCTTGCTCCTGGCTACGTGCAAGGCTGGACCATGCAGGCACCTGGCAAAGAGCTCGGTGTGTGCTGCTCGGCATTAAGGCAGCAGCTCACACTGCTGTCTCCTGACCTTCACAGCCCCGATGCGCGGTGTGTACAGCTCGGTGTACAGCACTGCTGGTGGGTTGCAGAAGCTGCAGTCCTGAGGTGGGTCATTTCAAAATTCATCCTTAGCCTCATGTCTTGGAGTAGGGTTTGAATGAACGAGTTCACAAAAGTCTGAAGGCTCTCCCATTGCCTCACGAATGATCATTATTATAATTAAAAGGTGCTTTAGCTGGAAGGTTATGCCAATAAACCTTTATTAAACACTAACAGGAGAAAAAAATCCTGCCTATTTGGATTCTGTTTATTGAATATACATATAAGCAAATTGTAAAAACCTTCCCCTCTTTTTCAGTACATTGTGCAAGAGATAAAAATGGTGATAAAAATATAACCGATTATAGCTTTTTGCATGTGTAAAAAGTGCAATGCAGCTTTGTAGGTGTGCTTAATCTGTTCCTCTCACTTCTTTCACCAGCCTGCTACATCTTTGTGCGTGGTGAGCTCCCTGGAACAGGAGCTCTCTCTGTATTTACAACTGTGCTTCACTTATTTAAAAAAGGAGTCATTAAGTAGCACAGTTGTGATATAATAACAAATAATAAGGGCAGGCTTTGGAGGCCTTGGACCTCCAGGGCTTTCCTCTCAACCTGTGTTCAGCTCATGATGTTAAATTGCCTGAGACCTCACCCATTGCCATAACTCTAAGACAAAGCCTTGCTACTGATAAATTAATTTATAGATAACAGCTATTTGAGTTGTAATGCGAGACTACCAAAACTGCTTTAGAAATTTAGGCATATCTCAGAACCAGGGCAGTTTTGAAAATCCTGCCTTATTGGAGGCTTTTGTTTGTATATACTTCTTTCAATACTAATCTTTGCAAACATTGCATACCCTTCTGGGCACATTATTCTTACTATGTGTGTACAGAGACCAACATAGTAGTGGGCCCTCTTCTTGTTGAGAAATACTGGGCACAACTTAGCAAACAATAGGCCTAAGGGAAATAATACCAGTAAGTGGGTGCCCACAATCAGATAATTCAGTTCCACTTATAACCCTTAGCTCCAGCCCCGACACTGCTTTTTATGCTGTGGCTTCAGAGGGATCAGGGAAGTGCTCTTAGGGTACGAGACTGAGCGCGAAGGCCAGACATCTCTTTCTGGTGGATGAGTGTCAAGGTATGGAAAGGAGAGCGGTGACCTTGAAGAGGACCCCAGACTGCTGCCTGATTCTCACAACTGAAAACAGGAGACCTTTTGAAGCTTTTCACTGTCACTCATTTTAAAATCTAGGTATGTTTTGATTCACTTCGAAATCAAACAACATAGCAATATTCTGGAAATTAATAAATGTGAGAGTGAGGGATGTTTCTTGACAAAATACTGTGCATACGTATTGCATGGCATAAATAATACATTGTGATAATTAATAATGATAAATAATAAATAATGCAGTCAGTTGCATACTGGGGACTGTGGATAGACCTACATTTATAAAAGTTGAAATTCTAAGATAAAAGGATAATGTCTCAAACACCGAGCTGTGACATTTTGTATTATTGCACAATTCAGACCATTTTAGCATTTAGTAAAGATATTTGGTCACACATCTTGTTTTTCGGAGCCTAACACCCAATGACATCAGTGACAGTTACATGCTCGCATACCTTTGAATGTCAGGTTTACATGTCTGCAAACCAATTCCAGTGACCTAAACTGCTCCCATGAAGCAGGAGTGGGCATACAACTGCACCAATAATCGGGTGTGCCCTTAGAAGTAGGAGCACAGAAAGAGAGGACTGATGTAGCTGAAAAGCAGCCACAGAGCATTTGAAAATTTGTTGTTACATAAAACGTACTTAATATTTACCACCCTATACTATTCATAGTCCTGTGTTGCCTCTCCTCTTTCACTGGACTTATTTATCGGTCCTGCATATTAGCCCCCACTGTAATAGGAAGTGGGAGAGCTGATTGACAGTTCATTGAACCAGATACTTCTTAAGGGAAAAATTGAAGAGGTTAATTATAATATCTCTTACTGCTTTGGTATTTCAGTGTGCCACAGTGTAAATATAATGTAAGACTAGAATGGGAACCAATATTTTCCTGACACCTCCCCAAGCAGGCACTCCAGATTTTATGATGCTGAAGAGTCAGAGAATTCAGATCCTATTCCTCTGTACAGCAAAACAGGGATTTTCAAACAGAAAAATAAATTTGTTGGCTTTAACAATATATATTTTTGGTTAACTTAGCAGTTTCAAAAGTCCCTGCTTTCCCATGAATTCAAATGGGAGCTGAATTCTCTGAGTTCTGTTCTGCTGCAGACTGTCGTGTTGGCAATCTGTAAGTCATTTATTTATTATTTTTCACTGTAAGTGCAGCACCTTTTTCAGTAATTTGATTTTTTGGTCAATTATATATAGTGGTTAGAATGGCCGTTGTACTCCACTGCTATTTCATTTAAAGATATATTGCTTGGGCCTCTGTTCAGCCAAGTACTTAGGCAGGTACCCAACTTAAAGTGCAGCACCATCAACATTGAGTCATCTGTTTTAAATTAGGCACTCTAGCTGAACCAGGATCTTAATTAGGCAAGTACAGTTTTAAGGACTCCTTTGCCTTTTGTCATGAGGCATAACCCACCATCATCAATGGAAAGTTTGCTTGAGTGCAGACTTTGTCCCTGTATTTCCAAGGCGCAGATCTCCCCAGTGATGCTGTTTTGTCATGTGTTTTTATCACTCCATCCCTAATGCCGTTCACTGCACAAGAAGAAGAGAAATGAAAAGAAAGATGCAGAGACAGGAAGGTGGCAATTTAGGGACTGTGCGTCTGTGTGACAGGCATCCTAAAGGAGAAGAAAGAAAAACATTTAGGAAGTTCTGTACAACCACTGCTCAACTACAAGACCACGCCACTGCAGGTAAGAAATGAGAAATTTTGAGGGCTACTGAGCACTGACTTTTCACAGTGGATCAATGCTCAAAGTTATTTAACACAGGTGTTTCTGTAATTGTGACACATTGATAAAATTCTGTGTTCACTGGCCCTCAAGCACCTCCCTCCCACCTGTGCAGTGGTCTGGTATTAGTATGCTGGGGCTGTAATGAAAACCGTATCATCATCTGGGCTGTGTCAAACCCTGCATTTTCCTCATCTTGTGCATGTTTTTCTCCTTGCCTGGGCATTGGTCCGTGCATTGGTAGCTTATACACGTGTTTTGAAGGGAATCAGATGGTTGCTATTGATCATTGTCTGTGTGCAGTATCTCTACAGAGCTAGGAAGTTCTTTTTTCTGCATTTGTGCAGTGTGAACTCCTTTTTTCCATCCCAAATCCAGGTTAGGATTCCGGGTGAGGAGGTAGTGGATGCGAGTTGTGCAGGAGAGAGACACAAGGCACTGATGCTCTGGGCAGATTTCCATATAGGCTGAGAACCTAGGCTGTTTGCAGAGAAGGGAAGCTCAAATTTCTGTTTCTTTCATGTGGCAGTTGACATAGTATCGCTTGGTCTTTGACCCAAGGTCTCCTGATAGCCCTTTACACAGACATGGCATGGGGCGAGGGGGTGGAGAAGGGGAGGAGGGGACAGAGAGAGAGATAGGAAAGGGGCGGGGGGGGAGAGAAAGGAAAGAAAGGAAAGAAAGGAAAGAAAGGAAGAAAGAAGGAAAGAAGGAAGGAAAGAAGGAAAGAAAGAAGGAAAGAAGGAAAGAAAGAAGGAAAGAAAGAGGGAAAGAAAGAAGGAAAGAAAGAAGGAAAGAAAGAACAAAAGAAAGAGGAAGGAAGGAAGGAAAGGAAAGGAAAGGAAAGGAAAGGAAAGGAAAGGAAAGGAAAGGAAAGGAAAGGAAAGGAAAGGAAAGGAAAGGAAAGGAAAGGAAAGGAAAGGAAAGGAAAGGAAAGGAAAGGAAAGGAAAGGAAAGGAAAGGAAAGGAAAGGAAAGGAAAGGAAAGGAAAGGAAAGGAAAGGAAAGGAGAAAAGAAAAAAGAGAAGAGAAGAGAAGAGAAGAGAAGAGAAGAGAAGAAAAGAAAAGAAAAGAAAAGAAAAGAAAAGAAAAGAAAAGAAAAGAAAAGAAAAGAAAAGAAAAGAAAAGAAAAGAAAAGAAAAGAAAAGAAAAGAAAAGAAAAGAAAAGAAAAGAAAAGAAAAGAAAAGAAAAGAAAAGAAAAGAAAAGAAAAGAAAAGAAAAGAAAAGAAAAGAAAAGAAAAGAAAAGAAAAGAAAAGAAAAGAAAAGAAAAGAAAAGAAAAGAAAAGAAAAGAAAAGAAAAGAAAAGAAAAGAAAAGAAAAGAAAAGAAAAGAAAAGAAAAGAAAAATGGAAGAAGAGGGAATCAAAGATGTGAGATTTTTAAGAGGAACTAATAATTTTATGATACCAACTGACACCCTTAAAAAAAGCCTACAAGTGACAGGCTACTTCACATCCGACACAGAAGCAGCAAACTTCAAACTAAATACATGTTGGGAACATTTGTCTGTGTTTAATTTAATTATGTTAAACAATTAGACATGCTGAGAGAAAATGGTGGTTGGCACCAGTGTCACCGAGGGGACTTTCCCAGGGATTAAGGTTTCTTGCTCCTGTTCTAGCCTTGAGGAGAGGTTCATGACTGCCCCATGGACGGACAAGCAGCCGGTCAGACGTTACATGCCCTTTAATGCAGGGCTGGCTGGCCAAAAATTGAATAAGCCTCCCTCACCCCAAACTGAAGTTCCCGGAGCGGAGAGGGCAGAACCACCCGAGCAAGCTTTGCAGGAGGCAGCTTGGCTTTGACGGCAGCAGTGCAGCACGCAGACAGCTCTCGACTTGGCTGGACCCTGCCTGTCTCCGCTGCCATGTGCAGAGGTCTCCCAAACCCAGTCCCCAGTGGTCCTGGGTCTGCTCTTACTCCAGCAGCACCACACTGGGTGTCCCTACAAGCCCAGCACAGTTAATCTGCCACCTGATTCATTGTTATGTGAATACTCAAGAGCTGACTGTAATATAATACCATCCTTATAAAACAGGATTTTATCGCTTTTTCCCTTTTTATAGTATGGGAGTGACATATTTGTTCCATTTCTCTTAGGTATAGGAGTCTTAGCCTGTGGCACTCGAGTTTCTAATTCTTTCCCCATCCCTACCTATGAATCATAGGGCTTTTCACCTCTTGCTCCACTTACGCACAACACGCAGCTGGGATACTTCTTCATTTACACTATTTTGCACATCTTTAAGAAGTGCTGCTTATGCTACCAAGCCAACACACATGTCCCACACAGATGTTAGAGCTCTTAAGACCCAAAGAGAATGTGTCTCAGAAAATTCAAGAGCAGGACACAGGAAGAGGCAATCTCTCTTCCCTTCACTCCTAAGGAGAATAGCAGCAGGTATGGCAGCATAAAATTAAAACCAAAGCCAACAGGCAGGAAAAAAAGAAAGCATCTAGCATTTGACAGATAGACAGGACTGACAAATAGACAGGACAGACATGGTTACGGCATAGAAAGTGTTCGGATAAATAATATTTATTCTAACACTTCATCATCACCATATCAGCTAGACACTTTGTTGGTGGGGAGAAGAGAAAAAAAAAATTTATCTTGCCATTTTTGCTTTACTAGGGAATATGTAACAGTTGGCAGTGTAATACACTTTTTATTTTCATGAGTTATGGATGTGCATGGCCATCCCTAAAAAATTGAAATAAAAACTGTATTACACCGCCAAGTCTCATATATTATATTTATACCATACCAGAGGAGGTGTCTGCAGAGCAACTATAGATATAAACTTTTATTATATCTATAGTTTCTCATGTTATTAGTATAGTTGTGAAAATAATAGGATTTACTGAAGGTTGTTATTCCCCCTAGCATCTCTGATGTGGTATAAACAATATATTGACCTTTTGGATATTTTTGTACCATTGCAATGGATTCGAAAATGTGGTCACCTGACATGAATAGCCTGAGTTCTTGTCCCCAGTCTAAAGCAATGGGCTGATAGTACCTTTGTAGAGCAATATTCACATTAGCCCCATAACGTACACCCTGGCACTACCGACAGCACTTCCCTTTTCTCCTTCTCAGTGTGTGGGGAGCACTAACCAAATTCCAGCCCATTAAATAAATGCAGAGAGGGCATGAATGCCCCAGGCTAAAGCAGACTGCAGTCTGGCATAGCGCTCCATCACCGTGCTTAGGTTCCTACAGGAGAACGGCACAGAAATTTGCCACTGAAATGGGTAAAGCCCAGAGACCTTGTTAAGCAAGACCTTTGCAAGACCTTTTGAGGTTTTCCAGGTGGCATTCATGCTTCTTGACTGGTTTCTCAGCATCCCCCCAAGGCAAAACCTTTGCCCTGTGGGGATGCATTGGCTGCTCCCTTTTCCTTAGCCCTACAGAGAATAGCAGAAGAGCAGGCAGGAGCGAACACCTACTCAGTCCTGCCAGGGAGGTCCCATGGCGCTCGACACTGCAAAGCCACAGCAAAGGATCCACACAGGAGGAGCCTCTGGGTACTGGATCAGCCCTGCTGATGGGCACAAAGATGTTAGGGAAAAGTATGGAGGGAGAAAGCTGTCACAGATGCTCATTGTAATGTGGGTGTGCTCCACTATCCTGCACACATCGTGGAAATATAGTCTCTCTCCGATGCAAGGGAAATATGCCCATTGACAAGTAGCAGAAATCTTCAGTTGAGATAGATAAGCAAATGCAAATTTCAGCTTAGGTTTGATTTTTTTTTAAATTATTCTTTAGCAATCATTTTGTTTGATTTGCTCTCCTTGTCTCTGAGTGCTCAGGCTGACTTGGTTGTACCTTGCCCCTTGCTTTCTGGAGAGGCTGTAGGGGCATACAGCTTCAATTGTTTAAATAAGCCTACATCCACTGGAAGAAGGGGATGGGGAAGTGTGGAAGAAAGGATATGCCTGGGGATGACAGGCTGAGAAGCTGAAGTCAAAAGGACACATAGCTCAGGCCCTTAGGACTGGAAAAGCAGCCCTTAGAAATTTGAGGTCAGTCAGGCCAGAGGCAAAACTGATTTCTTTTTAATCAAGCTTAATTGTTTATATTAATACATGAATTTGTGCACAGTGATTCAACTCGCTTTTTTAGCAGATCTTTAAAGGAAAATTCTTTAAACCTTTTTTCTTTTTTTTTTTGGCAAGGGTATCTCTAGGCCTAAGCCTGTAAATGACATTTGGGCTTATAAAGGGCTGATGTAGTCCTTCGAAAATGCAGCAGTTACCTTGCTATTAATGCACATCCAGCTCAACCCAGAAGAGTCTTAATTTCCTACCCTATTGCCATTCCCCTGTTCATCGATTTAAAGCCAGTGTAGCTCCGCTCCAGCTCTTTTCTATAACCCCTAAAAGTTCAGTCGTCTCAGAAGTGACCACAGGGCACTGCCTTTTATGTCAGAATTGTACCAGCCCTGGCTGGCACAACCCTGTGCCACCACAGTGCAAGTATTCGATAACTTCTGCTAACATGAAATCCTATAAACTAGCAGTCCTCGTAGTCTTACATCAATCTTTCCCACCTTTCTTTGCACCTCAGCTCAAGAGTTACCAGATGGAGAATGAACTTATAACCCCTTGTGGGACCGTACCTCTGGGTCAGGACAGAAGCGTCTGAGGAGGTCTCGGCAGTGATACCTGCAATGGTCCAGGGCTTCCTCAGTGAGCAAATAGCATGCTCCAAAATCCGGGGCGCTCAGCCTGCCATCACACCGCACACCACTCACAAGCCACACGCCAAAATGCAAAGGACTTGCTTTTGTTAATGTGTTAAGGTAGCTGATGGCTCACCGAGAGGCCTATGTAACGATTGTACTTTTGCTGATTTATTAAGTGCCAATGGTGTTTTAATACTGTTTGTGTTTCAGAAATAAAGATAGTCACTGCCCTGAAGGCTTACAGTCTGAAAGACAGATACACACAATACACAACTCCCTATGGATACTGGGAAGAAAGATTTTTTTTATTAAGGAGCTATTCTGATTTAATTTGCTTCTTTAATGTGATATTGGAGCAGTGTGGGGTTGAGTGTCAGCCAGCTGAAAACACTCCTCTGCTGGGCTGCAAAGACTGCAAGAGGAGTATCGGCATGTGGAGAGAGGGGACATGCAGCCCCAGTCTGACTTGATGAGAGTTTCAGGATGTGGATTCCTGGTGATTTACTCCTTGACCAGCAACCTCCATCAACCTGCTGCTTACTGGGGACTCCCACTCATCAGCCCGAGCCAGGAAAGTTAAGCTACAGGGAACGCACTAAACTAAAACTTGGTGTTAAAGGACGTGATGGCGAGGTGACAGGAGTTCCTGGCTGTTTCACAGCAGGGTCGTTGAAGCAGGTGGTGTATGTGATATGGGGAGGCAGAAGGGCTTAAGATTTTATAGGCCCCTCGCGGACAGTGAATTTGGCACCCACCTAGAGTTTCTGTTTCGCTCTGCGGTAGGATCCCTGGGATGGATGAAGTTGATGGAAATGGACCGATATTCACCCAGCTCTTCTGACCTGGAGAGTGCTCACACACTGCCAGAGAGCAGTAATCTGGGAGGCAAAAGGGCACGGGTGGTACCTCCAAGAGGCCCCACATCCAGGCAGGGGCACCTGCACGTGCATCCGGATGCATGCACAGACGTATGAGCCTTTGTCAGCCTCTGTGGGAAATAAAACAGCCTGGAAAGTCAGGATTTTGAGGGGCTGGCAGCAACTTCTGCGGCAGCGTGTGAGGTCAGCTCTGGTAAAAGGCGAATTCAGGCGGGCTGTTCCCTCTCCGGTGTTTTCACGGGGCTGACAAAGCTGCCTTCTGCGGAGCGTGCGTGGCTTCCACTCATTTCCCGCGATTCCGTCCAGGGCCCCGCACTCCCACATGGAGCGAGCTATGGGGGGGAGAGACACTAGTCCTTATTCTTTCACTTAAACCAGTGCCAAAATCAATTTTGAAAAATTATCTCAAAGTTGCTTTCAACTCAATCCGGGTGTTTTTTTACTGCTAGAATATCACCCCGTACACTGGAATCGTTATTACATCACACTAATCTAATTTAAATGCATTTTTACTGTACTTGGTTTAATGAATGTGGAATGTGTCACTATGAAATTGCACCATTAATTTGATAAATAGGACTTGAAGGTATAATTTTTTCCAGCATTGCAGACTAATGAAGCTAAAATACATATATAATAAGAAGTGTAAATAATAAATTATTCTTAGGAGCAAAAAAATTAATTAGATCTTACCACAAATTGCATCTCAATGTCAAAGTTTTTTTGCACTACTGACTTAAACTAGTTGGAACATGACTGTGATCCTCGGAAAGTTTCTCAAGTAATTACTGTGTGTACACATATTTGGGAATATACCTTAAGAAACTACTTTAGTTCGTATCGGTCCTTCACATACAGCTTTCTCATGTTCCCTGCCGCTACACCTGAATTTTAATAGCATTTAGAGAATTCCTGTTATTATTTGTTCTAAATTTCAGCATGTTATTTATTCTTTAAGACCTGAGGAAACTTTTTAAAAAAATTTCTGACACTGAAGAGAGAGAGAGAAATTAGGACATACTGCATGCAAATTCTCTGCAGAAGTGACTGTGCCCCCACAGCTAGATCGCTGCTTGTGCTGTTGAAATCAATGGGAGTTTTTGCCGCCGACTTCAATAGGAGAAGAGACTACTGTACAAAGCACACTACTTTTCACCAGTAATGGAAATGTCACAGCAGTGCCATTCAGGAAGGAAACCAAGTGGAGGGAAATTAAAGAGGAAACTCCAGTCTTGTGCAGTTTAGTTGCTGACAGCTCATCTCGCTCAGCCTACTGCACCCTCAGCCGGTTACACAGTGCTGCCTGGTTTAGCATTCTCTGCCTCTTTGTCATTTCTTATTGAGTCCACAAAGAAAGGTTTTATCTCACTCCTCTGGAAAAGAAAGCACCTAGAGATTGAAGAGATCAGGTGGCATTTCACCTCTAGTTTTCTTCATTCCCAGCTGGAGAGCTTTGAATGCTCCATGCCGCCAACTATTCTCTGACTATTCTATAGCTAGATGAAGGACCATTGGCCAAAATGTCATCTTTAACCTTATTTTCTCTTCCTAGTCTGTAGTTTAACAACCAACATTATTACGTCCTGTTGCTTGATTTGCAGCCAAAATTCTGATGTGTTATCAGTTTTGTTGCCAGACAACGCATTAAGCCTTACTAAGGGGTAAACGTAATGATCTTCATTAAACCTTCTAAATGAACCCACCTCCTGCTTCTTCAGGTGGAGGAAGGCATTGACAAGGAACACTGTTGAAGTGTCTTACAGCTATTTTCCCCTTGCAAGCAGAAGGAAGGAGAGATGAGTGGCAGCTTTTAAAGAAGGAAAAAAGTTAGATAAACGTGAAAGGGTTTGTGAGATTTCCTTTCTTAATGGCAAAGTTTTCCAGCAATAAATCACAATTCAGTCCATGCCATTAGTTTTGGGGGCATTATATCCCCTCATTAAAGTGCATAAACAATTATATTTATTGAAGGTAATGTACTGTGTAGTGCATTATAACGACACTCATTAACATATGTAATCATCATTTGAATGGGCTTTACCACAATGTAAACTGATAATGGCGTGATTACCCACTGGGTTATTAACTTTTCAGTCCTAAGATAATAAAAGGTGATACAAGAAACAAAAAGCACATGTGCATTGCCCTTCACATGTGATTTATGTGTTTCACTGTGGAGCTATGAACACAGGTACCCATCATTGGGGAGACTGGCTCTTTATTGCACATTGTATTTGACAGAATAATAAATGTAGCTGAATGGTTCTTGGGTGGGTGTCTGGGGAAAAAAAGTCCTGCGAATAAGGCAGCCACTACTCCAAACTGCAAGACCCAGCAAAGGAAATAATTTTGTCTGTCTCGCTGTCTCACTGGCACTCTGTGGCTTACAGATCTTCATATGCTCTGTCAGACTTGCACAGATTAAGGAAAAAAAAATCCATCTTCTTTATATGTTTCTCCTCCTCCCTCCTTCTCAGCCCACCACACGCTCCTCTCTGCCTGGGCTATAATTGCTGGTTATGAGAAAATGAAGGGATGCGCTATGCTAAGGTACCTGTGTGCTAAGGTATTCATATTATGCTAAGTGTCTGCTTGTATCAAACAGATGGTTTCAGGTATTGAAATGCAGCTTAGCTGCAGTATCAGAGAATAGATTTATCAGTTTGCTGGAGCTTCTCTTCTATAAAATGCCTATTTGGAGGCATCAGATGTATTATAAATACAGCTTATTTGTGTAATTTATCAGCCCTCTCTGGGGTTTGTCTCTATGGAATCTTAGTGCCTTAATTTTAATGAATGAATCTGAGTTTGTTTTAGGAGAGGATGAGTTAAGAAATATTAAAATAAAACAGACTCACGAGCAGCCATTCAAAAAAGTACCAGTTACCAATAGACAGGGCCTCTCCAACATTAAGTGGCATATATATGTTAAAGTGAAAAATGATGCATAAGTCTGCAGTGCCTACGGTGAATTGAAATACACGGGATACGCCTGATGAGACGTTGTAGCGGTAGTAGGACCCGTTTCTCCACCATACTTTGACTTGCAGACAGGGTGCAGATACATTAATAGATGATACGAGTTTACCCTGACACAGTGCCAGTGCAGAAGTGTGTGGAGCCAGCAACTGGAGCGTTCCCAAGTGGCAGAGAAACAGTCTGATAGGTCTGAGCCAACTCTTGACTGTTTACAGTATAGAGGGTGGGACAAGGACAAGAACGGGGGTGGCCAGAGCACATCTGGGTCCAGCTGCATTGCACACCTTTGGGACCACGTGCAACAAGGTGCACAGCTTTGCAACTGCGCCCGTCGATGTTAGCAGCCAAACAGACCTAGCCACAAAGCAGTAGCATAAAACCCCCATGCCCAGAAAAAAACACCCCAGCCCACAACCCTGAGTTTGGTGGCAGATACGACCAAGCAGAGAAACAGAAGGGAACACCACTGAAGAAGAGTTAATGCTGCCATTAAATCATATTCATGTTAATATAGTCATCTCTTCCTTTGGAAATTGTTTGAAATGAAATTGTTTGGAACTTCTATTAGCTTGGCATTCCTTTAAGGAGTCCTCTGTCAGTCCCTGGCCCTTGAAGAGGCTAAATATCTGCACTTTCAGCTCTCCATGGAGTTCTAGAAAGCTCTGGGATGGTTTATGGTTTTCCATTAGCCAAGGGTCTAATAGAGTCCTGAGATCCGTTAAGTGGGAAATTCTTCTCATGGAAAGCAATATACCATAATTCTTTGCTAAAATCTGAGCCCACACAAGAAATTTGAGCTTGTGGTAAAGACCAGGGTGCAGGAAGTTTGTGCAGGAAATTACTTCATACTGTTTGTTATTGGACTATTTATCCATGACTTTTTAGACAACAGACGTGATGGACTTGATTCGCTCCTGAACCAAATGGGGCAGATGCTCATTAGATGACTGGCCCTGTGGACAGGAGCTTTAAATCACGTCCTGGTACTGTAAATGCCTTGTTAGTGATTTGGAAACTGCTCAGGGGCTAAAAGAATGAGAACACCCTTCTCTGCTCTGGTGACAGCATTTTTCCAGATCAGCTGTACTCATTTAGGGAGTCAGCAAGGGCTGTGAACCTTGCACCGCTCTGACCTCCCCCCGGCTCAGGCAGACTTTCTGCCGCGGTAGTGCCACAAACAGCAGACGTGAATCAAACCTATTGTTCTTTCCTGGCCATGCTAACTTGACTTACTCTTATGACTGAACTGTTCCTACAGTGTATAAAAACCCACAGTGAAAAATATAAAATAGGAGAAATAATATGTGAAAATACTCTATACTACATGAAAGCTCAAACAATCAATGGCTGCTTTTGCTGTTGTCAGTTCCAGCTGATAACATCAATGCTTATTCCCACAATCTTTCTTTTCTTATTTTCATTTGTTCAAATTAGAGATAAAAATCATTATATTTTGGTAGCATTTTCAACAACTTGGGAGTTCAAAAGTCTCCGTATTTCCTTCAAAGCATCACCCACTATCACGGGTTTTCAGATACTTCACTATTCAGTAATTACTGCATGAAAACAATGTGTGGTTTAATTGGAGAACTTTTAAAGAGGGGAAAGTAGGGAGAATTAGCATATGCCATGCCGAAGTTTGTCTGCTGTTAAGCCTTACCGTCTCTCTGGCAGCACTGGAAAGTCAACTGATTTCAAAGGTCTGACCCTCCCCAGGGCAGTGTGCTCAGCGCCCTCCCGGAGAGGAGGAAATACCTGGCATTGCTCTGGAGTAGTTCCTGCTGCTTCATATTCACAGCAGCGCTGATGGCTTTGAGGACAGGGGGAGCAAGTCCCCCTGCAGCTACTGCAGAAGTTGTGCTAGTGGAGAGGCATTCAGAATGGGTGAAGGGAAGCAAAACTGGGCAAGAGACTAACTCCTATGGTAGGCTTGTGGCACTGTGCTTTTGTAGCCCAGATTTCAGAGCAGCGCAAATACTGGATTTACTTGGTTCACCAAAGTGAAGTGTGGGCAAGCATTTACTGGTGAGGAGGAGGTGCAAAACCTGCCTCAGACTGGCATCTGGTCTTTGCCCTTAGATAGTTTTGTAATCCTTTGTCGCAGGGAACAACCGTTGAGCAACTTGAGGACTGTGGTTAATCCAGGGAAGACTTGAAAATGAAAGAAGGGAGGACCTCATGATAGTTTTCACGCTAAGGAGATATTTTCTTTCCCCTTGTGCCATTGTTCCTCTTGTTTTCAAAGTCTCAACACAAATCTAACAGCTCTGCATGAAAGGTACAGTAGTCTGGGTATAATTACCACAGCTGCCACAGATGGCTCATTTTAACAAGAGACCCTAGGTAAACCTAGTTGTTTAGCCTGCAGCATAAACAAAAAAATATTCTACTTAAACAAGTGGATCTGGGTCTGCGGAGGTGAAGCTCAAATCTGCCTTGCTAAGTTCTGTCATTAAAGAAGTGCAAAATACGTTGATGGGACATGGGTCAGTTCAAAGCTCAGTCTTAATGTGTACCTGGGTAGTCTCCAAGGAGGAGGAGGTCTGGGTGTTGGGATGCACTTTGCCCTTCAGCTGGGGTTCCCCTGAGCACTGCCTGTGAAGTGCAAAGCATCCTCCATTCCCCGGGAAGGGAAGGGAAGAGAAGGGAAAGGAAGGGAAATTTTAAAACCTGTGAAATTTTCCGGAGGCATCTACTTAGTCACTCTAACTAATCTCATTTCAGGACAAATGTTCCAAAGATCACATTCTGTTGTACAGTACTAGTTGCACACTGTCAGGATCGAGGTTAGTATGTTTTGTGGATGAAGAACTAGGAAGACTCCTCCTGCCTGGCAAACAAGCAGTACTCCAAATCAGGTCAAAGTAGATGGGGGTGCAGGAGACTCGGTAGAGAGGACATTAACACCTAAAACTGTTTTTCTTGTAGGAGAAAATAAGAGAGAAGAAATGATTTTTAGCTTTCTCTATCTGTTCACATTTGTGAACTGGAGCTCCAAATCAATACATATATTCTTTCTGAATGCTCACAAATTGGTATCTGCAGGATACCTTTATTCCTTTCAGCTCTGTATCTCCACCTGCATCAGGAAACTCTCCTCACAGAAGTCCTGCTGGCACCACCTCATTAGCATGGAGCTACTAATTTTCCTTTCCCAAACCCCTCTGCTTCTTCCTCTGCCTGATGATAATGTCATTAACCTTTCAGTCGTTCAGACCCATGTTGTAGTGGCCATTTTTATTTTCTCCTCCAGAAACTGTTGCCTGTGCCTACGTGGAATTTCCTAAGTACCCCGCTTAGCTAAGCCCATGCTGTTGACCATCACAACCTCTCCCCCTCTGTCCTTCATTGCTGCAGCCACTCTCCTTTCAGTCCTCCCTGGTGCTGCTGCCACAACTGTCTGCTCCAGCTCCGTGCTTCGGTCACTTTACCTGCTGCTTTGGTTTCCTTGTGGACTATTAAAATACATTTCCTGAATGATCTACAAATGTGGAGACGGACATTTCTGGTCTTAACACCAAGGTCCATCACCACTTCCACATGTCTCACTTTTCTCACAAGACTGCAAATCCCAACCTGGCAGCCTCCATCGCTCTGCCCATTCGTTCCACAAGCACCTTTTCCACACAGCCCCCCATGGAGGTAGATAGCCCCATGCCACGTCCTCCTCCAGATCCCTTTCTATGACACATGCCTGTTATAACACCGGTGTTAAACCACCTCACCCTAACACCTCTGTAGGAAGTCTACTGACTAATGGATGTGTCTCCTCTTTTTCAAAAAGAAATGACAGCCTGCAAAGATTTTTTTGAGTGTGAGACAAGAAGTAAGAGGTTTATGTTATAGCAAGAAACATTCAGGTTCATGTTAATGGTAAAGGAAGAGTACAGGCTAAGAAGCAGCTGCCTCAGAAGGCTGTAAAATCGCCATCAGTGGAGATCATTAGGAATAAGTTACAGAAATGTCTATTAGAGTTTAAATAGTTAGAAATGAACCCGCCTTAGGACAGAAGAGTGTATGGGATAACGTCATAGGCCCCTTACAATCCCATGACTTTATCGTGTTTTTCAAACATATGTGATAATGTGTGCGTTTATCACTCTCTTTTTCTTCCTACCCTTCCTTTAGCATGCTTTTTACCATTTTCTGTTCCCTGGTTCTCTTTCAACAGCCTTACTCCTTATTTCACCCAGCCCAAGAGGGGCCTTGGTCCCTCCTGGGACTTCTGGGCATTACTGTAACAGAACCACAAAGATGCAATAACATTAAACCTTTGATTCATTCCCTATCCTAAGCTGTTGTGCTAGTGTTGCTGTGTGCCAGTGAAGCAGATGCATTTTTTTTCCTTGGTGAAGGGATTCCTGCATACACAAATTTTGGAAAACATTTGGGCAGTCCTTTGGGAAGAACAGCACTTAATAAATGTAAATTATTATTACTATTGCACCAACAGGAGTTGCAGAATCTTCAACTGGTCTCTCTGTTTTAAGAAAATATCCAAGTGGGAAATTAGTGGGATGTGGTCACACTGGGCCATGTGAAAATTAAATTCTAGCAAAATTAACTGAAATGAGATTGGTCATTATATGCTAAGGCACCACAGCCCTGCCATACTGTAGCCGTCAGCAGTAAGACAGGAGAACTCTCTCTGACTTCAGCTACTCCTGTAAACAGTAAAGGCAACAAAAACCTCATTCAGCCTGATTCACTGGAGACCTCTTGAGAAATCAGAAAGGCAGTCGGCTACAGCCTGAGTAATTTCTTTGTGTTTTTCTTTATACAACTGTTTTCTGAACTCTGCATAGTTGACCCTGCCATGACATCCAAGGCTGGAGTCTGGTCTTCTCCTTATGCAGAACTGAACTGCAAGTAGAGTTTATTTTTAGGAGTCCCTCCTTCTCTGGCAGTTTCAGATATTCTTGGAGAGCTTCGGAGAACTGGGCTCCCTTGTGCGTGGTACCTCTGCAAGGAGCTTGGCCCTGATGTAGCTTTTGGAAGAAGCCCTGGGCATGGCTTCCAGGGCTTCGGGTCACAGGGAGCCATCTCTGGGCAAACCACTGCTCAACCTGAGGACTGGTGGGCAAGCGAGAGGGTCATAGCACAGTGCCTGCCACCGGGTCCTGCACCACCAGGGCTGTTCGGGGTGGGGAACTGAGCATGGGGTGAGCGTCAGACCTGGTTGTGCTCCCAGGGCAATAAAAATGCCATAGACTGGTTGGGGAGGTGGGGAATAGGGTGAGCTCAGGAGGGCTGCGCAGGGTCAGCTGTCGGACTGAAGCCCCTCTGTAACACCTAGATAGAAAGCATGCAAAAATACACTCATTCTTCTCAACACACACTGCCACGGGGTGGGGGATAGGAGCATATGAGTCACCTTCCCAGCCCTGCAGACGATGGGGGAGGACGGCTACCCCCAGACACGGAGCTCCGTCACGGCACTGAGAGCTGCCCCGTGTGCAGCTGTACTGGGCACCTGTGCACCGCACCCAGGAAACACGGCTCCACGTGTCTTGGGCTGGCTGCTCCGGGATCTTGCAGAAATCCAGCGAGAAGGTTGTGAGAGAAACAGAAAGGAGGAATGGGTTAAGCTGGTGTGCCAACAGGCCTCTTATCGGGGAAGGCTTTTCCTTTTTCTTTCTTTTTCTGTTCCTGTCTTTTATTCACAAAGATCCACAATGTGTAATATGTATATACATGTATATGGAAATATTAGATTTGGATATGAAAATACGGGCTGCAGGAGCCTGTGGACAATGCTCCCTTTTTAGTTGTTATAAAAATGAAAATAATTGTGAAAGCAGAGAGAAATCTGCAGCTGCTCCAGGCTATTCATACCATAAGAGATCCCATCAGGCCTTCTTTATTGTTGCAGTTTTGGCAAATTATTTTCTTATCACACACAACCTATTCACTTCTGTTCCTGGATAAGCACTTAGGCTCATAAAGCAGTGGGTCAGCAACAGTTTAGCATAGAGCACATGGAACTGCTGACCTTGGGGACTGCTGGTGCCTGCCCCTCCAAAAAGCAGCAACTGGAGTCAATAAAAAACTGGCCAGACCAGTCCATTAGTGAGCCCAGCTCGGTCACTGCTCGCATGGCTTACTCGGTGGCTGTGTAGCCTCCTCCTCCTCCTGCTATTGTGCCTCACCTTATGAAATGCAATCATTGCTCCTTCCCCAGGAAAGCAGGACGTATAGCTGGCTGCCTCCCTGAAGATGTACGTTTTCCTAGGGGAGGCAAAAGTACCTATCTGTGTGCATATACGCCTATATCCATCGCGTGCATGATTGCGCGCAAGGAATGTGCAATATAGATTAGATCAGCAGCAGTGCTGCACTGTCTCCAGGCCAGGCAATGAGTTTATTGTGCCCAACACACATGTGCACTGGACAAATGCTCTGGCATCTTCAGCGTGGGCAGAGAGCATGCTGCTCCTATTATACTAGCCCATTAGGGAAGCAATTTGAAGAAAAATATTTAGCAATTTGGAAGGAAGCAAGGTTCCAGAATGGCTTGTTTCTGTGTGACAGCCTGCCATGTACAGATGAAAGGGAAGGCTTATAACAAATTTTCATTACCCGCAAATAAAAAAAAAAGCAACAGCAGGCAAAGCAAGTGCTTTCAGGCTGAGAGGTGTGGCCAGAAATCCCCCCAGGAGACCACAAAGGAGCCTCAGCAAAATAAATCAATCAATCTATCAATCACTTACACTTGCATAGCGCCCTTTATGAAAATGGCAATCAGTGCTTGACAGCCTGTCAGACTTTGGCCTTCAAGTCTTTGCCTCAAAACTAGTCATTAAGTTCACCAAAATACAAGCTACAGCTCCCTGCTCTTGCTCGGCGTCCTTGCTCACCTTGCCTAAGCCGCCAAGATTTCTCCATAGAAAACATTCTTTGCTCAGAGCAACTGTGACCAGGGTAGGTGATACCGTGCAGCAGAGGAGGGTCTGTAAACAACACAGGCATTTCAGATTTGCTTTGTTCCCATTCTCTGCTGCAAATTTGGATCCAGCATTTAGTGTCTGAGTTTGTTGTGCAAGGAGCGGTGCCATCAGAAGCGGAGCACATCACTCCGGTACAGGCAGTGTCCTGCATCGCTCGCCTTTGCTTGGGAATTTCTCTCCAAAGCAGAGTTCAGAGAGCAAATAAAATACCTCTGTGGAAAGAGGTGTCCACTAACATGCCATTGCTCTTCGCAATCATATGGAAATCTGCCTGCTGTGTGTATAGATGAAGGTAGCCCTCTAGATACAGCTTCTAGGTATGTCAGTCATGTAGTGCTCTCGCTCTGAAGTGTGGCACAAAACGTTCATCTGCAAGTCTACAGCTCCTCCCCCACCAAAAGCTAACTGAAGTCTCTTGGGTAAATCCCCACACATATAAAACTCTCCAAGTGACGAGATTTGTTTTTAGAAGAAGCACAAGAACTTTAGGCTGAGGCATCCTCAGGCTTTAGCTTCACTGATAAAAACAGGATTCAGGTACAGACTCTGGTTTAGAAAGTCCCCAGTCTGGCAGCCTGCATTTTTTGTGCTGTATAGCCTTTTCCAGATGGTTATTCTGTGAGTTTATCCTATTACGTTTGGGACCTACGTATACTTTTGGCCTCAAGATCCTGTGACTCAGAGTTTCTCCCTTTTGTTTATTTTATGCTTGCTGCCCCATATTTTCATTTGATGACCCCTTTTTCTTTCATTTTGAGAAGTAATGAACAGTAACCTCCACTTCCTCCATTCGCCTTCTCTGTGCTTTTATAGACCTCTGCCTATCCCTCCTTGATCATCTCTTTTTCAGGCTAAAAAGTCCAGCTCTATTTAATCTCACTCAGGAGCTGCTCCACAGCTTTGATCACCCTTTTTGCCCTCTTTTGTAAGTTTTATGGTTTGACCACATATTTTTTCAGATAGAAGGACAGAAAAGCATATGCACTTGCTTGATGATGTTTCTCTATTCATCTCCCAGTAATGCCTAAAATTCATATTTTTTCATTTTTAGCCACAGCTAAATGTTTTGAGCTGACATTTTCATAAAGTCTCACACTGACTTTAAGACATCTTTTTGAAGTACCAACAGCAAATTTTGATCTCAGCATCCTGCTTGTATACTTAGGGTATTTTTTTCTATATACATGTTACTTTGCATTTTTTAGCATTTCAGCTGCTATTTTATTACCTAGTTGCTCCATGTTCAGTGTCACGAAGCTCTTCCATATCTCACTGCAGTCAAGTTTGGGTTTTACTATTGAACATAATATTGCACCATTAGTAAATGGCATCATATCCATTTTCATCCTCTGTTTTATGAATATGATGCAATACAGGGTCTCGGCAGCATATCCTTGGGACTCCACCCAGTGACACACTTCCTTTATGAAACTAATTATTTTTTACCTCATACTTTTGTTTTTTCATATATCCACCAAAAAAATTCCCCTGGATTGATTACTGTTCTTTCTCAAGGGAACAATCACCTTTGTGCTCAAAAAAGAGCGCACTGTCATGGTCATTTCAAAGAGGATGTGTCATCCCTCCATACACATTTTCACAACTTGGTGCAATACCACACCATTTCCAGCACCTCTCCCTTCCCCCCCAAACCCTCAACCTGACCGAGGACCACCACAGGTCACAGAGCTGGAGAACTTGGATTTGGGGAGGGGGTGAAAAAGAGGCACCCATCCAGCATCCTTCCCTCCCGTACACTATTTACATCACACAAAATCCCCTGTCCTTCGCTGTAAACCATGCACCACCTGTAAGGTGAACCAACATGGTAGCTTGAATTCTCATTTAGATATAAGCGGCAGACAGCCCTTATTAAGTGTTGAATTTATATTCTACTTGATCATATGCAACTGTTTGGCGGTCCTATGAAGAGAGACCTGTTACACTAGTGCCCACTCCCGGGAGTGCAGCGTCCTGTCCTCTCCCGTGGGCTATGGCTGAGATCCTGACGTGGGCAAAATGCTGCAGCTTTACAATGAACCATTAAACTGGGGAAGGGAGAGAAGATTGGCTCTTCATTTATAAGATTAGAACTTACTTATACCTTCAGCAGTACTTCCAAAATGCCCTTGCAAGAAACATACAGGCAGCCATGAACATGGGCCAGAGCCTTTTTTTTGGTCCAGTTCTACACATTCGCTCAGTGTTTTATGCAATTGGGTTTCCACTAGTGCACAGAAATGCTTCCACTTTTCTAGCCCCTTTCTCAAAAAGGAACGCCGGTAAGGCTCACGGGTGAGGATAATATGTAATGTGAGCAGCCCAAGGCAGAATTAGGGTCCCCATGATAAGCTTTTGCATTTAACACCTCCATTCACTTTCCCTCTCTGGAGATTTTTTAAACCTCCATTAATGACTGAAAATTCCATTGAGATGGAATTTCTAAAAATCTTTTTAAGTGAAGAGACAGAAGTCATTACTTTCTAATAGCTATCAATTAAACCTGATTTTTTTTTCCCTTCTACTTATATAATATTTTCTGATTATGTGAATTCCTGTTTCTTTGCTTGCCTCTTTTGACCGGTTTTGGCTTCCTTTTAGGCACTCACAGAAACCAAAATTATGCAAACATTTAAATAAGATGAGAACTTAGAGCAATTAATTACAAGTTGTCCTGATATTTCTCACCTGCATTCCTATTTTTCTAAGGGGGAGACCCCTTGCCAAATATTATTGGGAAAATGATTATAAAAGTAGGGAGATAAAAAATTGGACATATATATTTGAATACTGTGTAAAGAACCAGTTTTCGTGTGTGTGTATTTGTGGATAGATAGGTACAATACATAGGTAGGTTGGTATGTAGATGAAGAGACAGACAGATAGATAGATATTAATGCGATCTTTTACTTTGGATGGTGGAAACTTGAACGAAGCTTGGAGCCAAGAGAGTGAAGAACAGAGAATGAAAGAGGAGAGAAATAAGAGGAAATATAGAAAGAAGAAGACGACACGAAACAACTTCAGAGCAAGTGACATAATATTTTTATTTGTCCTTTACTTCCAATTGCATTTGAAATTGCAGCGTTGCTAGAATTTAATCACCCATGTTCTCAAAATAACTGCAGGTATTTAAAGCCATGCACCTCCTGCTTTTCAGAGGAAGCTGACCCCTGCTTTTATCAGCTATTAAATAAGCTATTTTTAAAATATGTAGATTGCGCTATAAAGTAGCTCTGTTGGATTTCAGGCCCTTCATAATGCAGACATCAACTGTATTCAGCTGTATCTTACTTATATCTAAGTTGTATTTTGCACTGTAGATTCCTGATCCTTGTTGTGCGTATAGGTACTGTTACGACATGAATGTTTGTATGTATCTATGCGTACAAGAAGAAGGTTTTTTTAAACTTGAAAGGCCACATTTTCAAAGTTTTGCCTATACTACATCCTCTGTACTTGCAAAAACATCTAAGCATACATGCAAAAAATGCTGGCCATGCTAAGGAGTGAGCCAATACCCTTTGTTGTCCTTGCTATGTATATAGCATGCTGCTGGATGATGAGGAAAAAAAAAGAGGGAAAATTTCCTTGCCAAGTCTTGAAAAAGCAGCACATAGAATCATAGAATCATAGAATCATTGAGGTTGGAAAAGACCTCTAAGATCATCGAGTCCAACCGTCAACCCAACACCACTATGCCCACTAAACCATGTCCCTAAGCGCCTCATCTACACGTCTTTTAAATACCTCCAGGGATGGGGACTCCACCACTTCCCTGGGCAGCCTGTTCCAATGTTTAACCACTCTTTCAGTAAAGAAATTTTTCCTCACGTCCAATCTAAACCTCCCCTGGCGCAACTTGAGGCCGTTTCCTCTCGTCCTATCGCTTGTTACTTCGGAGAAAAGACCAACACCCACCTCGCTACAACCTCCTTTCAGGTAGTTGTAGAGAGCGATGAGGTCTCCCCTCAGCCTCCTTTTCTCCAGGCTGAACAACCCCAGTTCCCTCAGCCGCTCCTCATAAGACTTGTTCTCCAGACCCCTCACCAGCCTCGTTGCCCTTCTCTGGACACGCTCCAGCACCTCGACATCCTTCTTGTAGTGAGGGGCCCAAAACTGAACACAGTATTCGAGGTGCGGCCTCACCAGGGCCGAGTACAGGGGCACGATCACTTCCCTACTCCTGCTGGCCACACTATTTCTGATACAGGCCAGGATGCCATTGGCCTTCTTGGCCGCCTGGGCACACTGCCAGCTCATGTTCAGCCGGCTGTCGACCAACACCCCCAGGTCCTTCTCTGCTGGGCAGCTTTCCAGCCACTCTTCCCCAAGCCTGTAGCGCTGCATGGGGTTGTTGTGGCCGAAGTGCAGGACCCGGCACTTGTCCTTGTTGAACCTCATACAGTTGGCCTGGGCCCATCGATCCAGCCTGTCCAGGTCCCTCTGCAGAGCCTTCCTACCCTCGAGCAGATCAACACTCCCGCCCAACTTGGTGTCGTCTGCAAACTTACTGAGGGTGCACTCGATCCCCTCATCCAGATCATCGATAAAGATATTAAACAAGACCGGCCCCAACACTAAGCCCTGGGGAACACCGCTCGTGACCGGCCGCCAACTGGATGTAACTCCATTCACCACAACTCTCTGGGCCCGGCCGTCCAGCCAGTTTTTGACCCAGCGCAGAGTACACCTGTCTAAGCCGTGAGCCGCCAGCTTCTCGAGGAGAATGCTGTGGGAGACGGTGTCAAAGGCCTTACTGAAGTCCAGGTAGACCACATCCACAGCCTTTCCCTCATCCACTAGGCGGGTCACCTGGTCATAGAAGGGGATCAGGTTGGTCAAGCAGGACCTGCCTCTCATGAACCCGTGCTGGCTGGGCCTGATCCCCTGGTTGTCCCACTCATGCCTTGTGAGCGCCCTCAAGATGAACCGCTCCAGAACCTTCCCCGGCACCGAGGTCAGGCTGACAGGCCTGTAGTTCCCCGGATCCTCCTTCCAGCCCTTCTTGTGGATGGGCGTCACATTGGCAAGCCTCCAGTCGTCCGGGACCTCCCCCGTTAACCAGGACTGCTGATAAATGATGGAGAGCGGCTTGGCGAGCACCTCCGCCAGCTCCCTCAGCACTCTCGGGTGGATCCCATCCGGCCCCATAGACTTGTGAGTGTCCAGGTGCATAGCAGGTCATTGACTGCTTCCTCCTGGATTACGGGGGGTTCATCCTGCTTGCCGTCCCCGTCTTCCAGCTCGGGGGGCCGAGTACCCTGAGGATAACTGGTCTGCCTGTTAAAGACTGAGGCAAAGAAGGCATTGAGTACCTCAGCCTTTTCCTTGACCTCAGTGACAATGTTCCCCCCCGCATCCAATAAAGGATGGAGATTCTCCTTGGCCCTCTTTTTGTCATTAATATATTTGTAAAAACTTTTTTTGTTGTCTATAATGACAGCGGCCAGATTGCGTTCTAGCTGGGCTTTTGCCTTTCTCATTTCCTCTCTGCATGACCTAACGAGATCCCTGTACTCTTCTTGAGTCGCCTGCCCCTTCTTCCACAAGCGGTAAACTCTCCTTTTTTTCCTGAGTCCCAGCAAGAGCTCCCCGTTCAGCACAGTTGCATTACAGAGAATGTTTCTTCTTGGTCCGGGAACTCTACCTACGTGTGCTGAGGAAAAGGATGCAGGAGCCTGGAAAAGCCTCGTCACTGTCTTTGCTTTGCCACATACTGCTGTTCATGGGTTCCATCAAACTGAGCATGCATTCTTCTCAACATACATATTTGTGTGTATGTGTATACATATATATATATATACCTATACAGGTAAAAATACATAAATATCAACTTGAAATACAGACATCTATGTGTACACTGATACACATATACATTCTCATATGTTGTCTGATCTCAAAGACCAGTACAGATACACTCTCATATATGAAGGTCACTCTTAATACTAGAAGACTAGTTTTATTATTGACCTTGTGTCTAGAATCAAGTCTTGGTCCAGAAAACAGAAAGACGCTCCATCCTCAAGAAGTTTGCAGCCTAAACATTGCCAATGTGTTCTCAATGAGCCAATTCCAGGTGCCACTCTATGAAAGGAAAAAAATACATTATTAGCATGATGTACACATTGCTGGGAGATGCTGGGTTTTAAATATGTCCAGGGAGGGGAGAATGCTGCCTCTTTTTAACTTCTGTATTCTCTCAATGCCTTGCCCAATTTGTCTTACATCTTCCTGAAAAAATTAATTTTGCTGTAAGACTTCAACAATGCTGAAATTTCATTTCATTGATGAGTGGAAAGCAGTGGACAAGAGAAAATAGAAGTCTGGTTTCTATTAGAAGGTTCATATGGTGCCTAACTGGTGGAGAGACTAGTGTCTTTCCATAGTATGTTTAACATTTAAGGACCAGGAAAAAACAACTGTGAATTTTCTTCCTTTTTGATTTTGAATTCAATTTTACAGTAATTTTTTTTCCTTAAGAAATCTGGTAGCTGAGTAGAATAGAGAAATCACCTTCTGACAGAGGAAAATGGAAAGTTGTTTCTGGAACCATTGGGGTTTTCTCAAATTTTTGAAAAAAAAAAAAAAAACAAACCCCTACAAATTCTGTTACTATTTTCAACTGTATCATCCATTCAAATGATGAACTGTACTTCCTATGTCTGTATTTACATCGTATGTTGATATGCCACCTTCTTACATGATTTTTAATTATTTTTTATTATATTTTCAGCCATTTTCTCTGTAATTTTATGTTTTATGTTATACTTTAGCTTCAATGAACTGCCTATTAGCTTGCCACTCTATATGGAAGCTGATGCATTCTAAGATCTCCTCCGGGTCCTCCATATAGCTCTGTGGAAGTGTTTTTGTTTTATTTTTTTACAACGACTTTTGATTCATTCTGTACATCTAATTTTTCCCACATAACATCAGTAAAAGAGATTATAGGAGGGGGATGGTCTCCTCCAAACAGGGGGTCTCCCTCTTGGCTTTGATTTGCTTGGCAATCAGAGATTTTGTGTACAATCTCTCGCAGCAAAAGGTGAGAAATGCAGAAGCACTGGCTTTTAACAAAAATACAGATGGCAGCAGGAAGTCTTCTCTGCCCAATTACAAGGTGATCCCGGTTCATTTTTATGGTTTGATTTTTTTTTATCACATATGTTTCCAAACACAGTCCTGATATCCTGTGGGGATGCTTTTGTAAAGAGCCAGAGCTTCTGATTTAAGGAGCTTCAAAAATAGCTCTCTGCCTCTTCTGTCTGGAAAAGAGCAGTCATGTAACAACACATTTATTCTCTTTGAAAAATAGAAGGATGTCAAAAGAAAAGTTCACGGTGAAATTAGGCTGATTTGTTTTGTGGTCCTGTGATTTTGGCTTCAGATGTAGGAGGGAAAAAACAACAGTTTGTTTAATGGGCAAAAATTACTATTAAAATGAATTTTGTGCTCAGAAAAATCCTTTGCCAAATAGGCAGTGTCATCAATTATACAAGACCCCTGGAAAAAAATATAAATAAAAAAGGCAAACTAGATATCCATGGATGGATTTTTTTTCCCTGTAGTCAGCATACAACTCAGCCCTCGTGTTCAGAGAGGGAAAACCTCATTAATTTTGATATAAATGATCAGCAGTTCCCACAGATTTCCTCTCTGTTGTGACGGATGCTAACTGGGAGTCTTCTAATATCGCCCTCGCCTAGTGAGAACAGCTCCTGCTGTTGGGAGGAGCTGCCATTTGGGACCTGGTGAGAAGTCATCAAGGCATTCCTAGGTGTGATTTTTTTTCAGGCAAGACCACCCAGAAAAGCACTGCCCAGGGTACCAGCAGAATTCACTCTGTAAATTTTGTACAGCTTCCTCCCACGGCATCATCTGAATAATTACATCCTGCATATCTGCATTAATGAATTCCCTCTCTATGAAACTCACGGAGTAAATTACCCAGATGGTAAAAGAGAATGGCATGGCCATCTTCCTCCTCAGTGTGCTAAGTCAGCCCAACATGTGTATAATGATGCTAACACAGGTGGGAGGTGGACACCCAGACGGTGCAGTGGCTCATCCTCAGCATTTCCACTCGTGTGGCAAGTATGATTGTATATCCCCTGGAGACTTATTTCAGGCACATAGGGTGCACTACGTCGCGCTTAATGATAGACAACTTTCTCCTAATGATGTGGCTTGCACCAATTTGTGTTTCTCCAGCAGCATTTCCCTTTTAAGCAGGGAAACTTAAACTCCTCTGTCCCTAGGTAGCATGCCATTCCCTCTCTCCCTCCCTCACGCGCACAATGTCTCAAACCACCACATTAGAAACAAAATACAAATCAAACCAAAAATGAAAACCGATTTGAAGGTCCTGCCTGTTGAAACCAAGACCTAGCCCAGAATGCACAGTGTCCGCTGTGTCCAGGTGCCCAAAGGGAAGCACCCTATATTCTCAGGGCGGGAGGAGACAGGCGGTCCTTGTGGCACCACCAGTGCTCTGTAACCTCTAAAATGGGGTCAAAAGTTAGGAAATCTGAGCTCTGATACTTGCTCCACAAACACACTTCCTCCCTGATTTTGGAAATGTCACCTGATGCCTAGCAGCAGCAGGGTCAAAATTCCTACTAGCTTTAGGGGCGAGCCTATAATTTCTCCAGGTTTTGTCCAGCCTGTCTGTGCAATGGAGATGATAACAGCATAAGTAGTGTTACCATTACACTTGCTTCCTGGAAGCCCATCTCCATTTGAGATTCTCCAACCGAGGCCGATAGAAAAATGCCAAGTATTAATTGTGATTTTTGATGGCGCTGAAGACTTTAAAAAAATGTAAAAACAAACCTAAAAGTCCACTCCCAAGAGCTCCCTGTTGTTCTTTCCCTCCAGCCTACTGATTTCTTTACATGGCATGTCCAAGAAAAGCACCATGAATATCTCCATAAATAATCAATGACTCATAATGTAAATAGTTCCAGGATATAGGAAAAAGCCTTACAGAACATAATCATTTACAGTGAAGAGTTAGCGCATTTGTTAATAGTGTACTGAATTCTTAAATAGTACAGCTAGCGAGAAATTTAGCAACCAAGCTTAATAGAAAATACCAATTCCTTGTAACAGTTCTTCACAAAAAACCTCAAAGAACCTCTGAAATGTCACCTCAAAACATGGATGGTTACGCCAAGCGCCATAAAAAACCACACAGCTGGGCAATGGTAAGCAGCTAGAGCAGCTGTACCAAATTTTGGGAAAAGAAAACCACTATCTGGGAAATGAGAAGGGATGAAAAATGCTCCAGTATTTCAATAAGAGATTGAATGGTGTAGTACTGGGTGACATTTTTCTATATGCTGCAGTCCCCCCTTCAGTCACAAGGTGGTGTGTGAGGAGCTTGTGTAGGAAATGTTAGGAGTTAACTGCTCTTCGGAAATGTGGAAGAAAGATAGAAAGGCTCTGCTGCAAAGAAGTGCTGGAGCTAATGTGGTGAAGTCCGTCATTGTTTTGAAACACATTCAGACAGCACAGTAAACAAATTCATTTATTCATATATGAAGGGAGGATGGGAGCTTCAGTGCTTCGGATGTGCCTCATATATAAAAGGCTCATTGATTTTCTATTACTTAAAGAAACAGGAGGGAACAGGGAAAATATGGCTCTCCACAGTGAAGGTTTGCACTTCTTTTTGTTCTTCTTATTGTTATTATATTAAATGCAATATATGGAAATAATGAGTAGAACAGAAGAATCTCTTCCTCAGCTCCATCTTACATTGTTCATATTCCATAAAGCAGCTGTTGGCTCTGTGTGTCTACCCAAAAATTGAGAGAGAGGGAGAGAGGGAGACCTTTGTGAGGAAGAGAACATTTCTGCCTGTGTCCTGGACAACTGATCACGCACCCTCTCCCTTGAACGCACAATCAATAGCATCATGTTCCCCGACCGTTATTTGAGAATGCAAACTAAAAGACGATGTTCCTAATAACAAATGGAGAAGTGAAACCAGGGCAAATAGTCACCATCTTTCAGGGCATCTTGTATAACACATTGAAGTAACTTCTAAATAATGTGAAAACATTCGGTTTGTTTTCATGATGGATATACCATTGTCTCCCATGTGATTTAATGAAGTAATAACCCTGCCTCTTGCTGGGAAGGTGGTGTCCTGCTTGCATGCAAGCTCTGTCCTTTTTTCTCTCCATTACCTGGTGCAAGATTCCAATATGCAGTCATCTCCTCTGGGAGGCCAGCATAATCCAAACAGGAGAAGCGGTGATCTTGGAAATGTGTAGCATATAAGTCACTGCCAGAACAGCAATATATGTCAGGAACGCATGATATGTTATAAAAAGCCCTGTTTGATATTTTTATGATTCTTAGAATTACACACACCACACTGTGTCGCTGATCTTGTTGGAGAGAGGTGAATAAGTTCTAAGTGAAAAGACCTCCGTGAAACCACTCCGTACCTTCTATATATCTATACACTCCTTTGCTTAATATTTGTTGCACAGTAAAATACTTACCTGTGATTATTTTCTGATTTGGGCACCACTCCAGCTCCTGCTAAAGCCCACGGAAAATTTCAGATCGCAGAATCAAGCTCACGCTTGATTTTGTTAGCTGATACAAAGTCTTTATACATCACTTCAGCTAAACTTTCATAGATGTTGGAAACCAGAGCTCCTCTGTACCAAGGCAATGCACTCTGATGCCTAACACTGGTGTAGATTTCACCTTTATCTTTATGCCTCTGATGAAATTGTGGGTGTGCTCTTAATCTGTATATAGCTAAAGATGAAATACGAAACCCCTCTTTCAGCTGCTGGAGTAACTGAAAATCTCCTACTAAAGCGAAGTCCCTTATAGGTTAGAATTACAATACATGAATAATAACACTTAGCACTGATACAGACCTTTTTATTTTCAAAGAGCCTTAGAAACATTAACTGGCCTTTCCAGGCTCCCCAGTGAACTAGGTCAGTATCATTATTCCTGTTTTACGCAGGGAGAAAGTGGGACAGAGAACCATGCCACTGGCCTGCATTGCCCTTTCCCAGACAAATATGCAGGCACAGACGGATTCAGCAGAGCACCTGTGTGCATCCGTATTGCTTCTCTGCATCTCTCCTCAGGAACTCTACCACTATGGTTTCAGAGAAATAAAGTTCCCTCTCTATATCTGAGCACTGCGAAGAAATGATGGCGTGAGCACAGAGGCAGCCAGAGCCTGGCCAGGGTCTGCGTGAGAGCCCTGGGAGGGGGCAAGCTAGTGCAACAAATGAAGGTGTGACGATAGCGGGAGCAGACATGGACATTTCAGCTTCCCTGTGACCAGCCTGTGCAACAACAACAGGAATGTTACAGGGGCACAAATGCTAGTGAAGGACTCTCTGCCTGGGACACTGGCCATCGGCGTTGTTTCTTCTCGCTCACTAGCGAGCGAGCATGCACCGCTCGCAGCTCCATGCTGCTGTGCAGACATGCCCCGCAGCTGAGCTGGGACAAAGCTCAGGCACGCACCGATCAGCTTGTTTGCCCTCAGCTGGCAAAAGAAAACTAACCCCAAAATCATCCAGTTCTCTGCAGTTTGCTAGGGCTTGGCACAACTAATTTTAAATGATCCAGCCATTGCCACTTACTTAGATCATGGGAAGTTTTGGTGGGAGGTTTTCCGTGCTCAGCTTTTCGCCATTTTCTGGAGGTGCTCTTCAAATTTTATTCTACTGCTTTAACTCTCTTTACCCACATCCCTCCCTCCACACGGGTACATACAAACCATTTTCTCATCTTATTTAACACAGCAGTAGAAGTGTTTACGTGGTCTTTCCCCTTCATCATCTATCTGTAGCATATCTGCACCTGAATGCTTGGTACAGGTTTTATGTATCTGCACCAAACAACCCACTGCAAACAAGCACGAGTGGAACAGAGAAACCACACCACTATCCTGCAACAGTCTGTCCCTGTCTCAAATCCTTGACGCCACAGAACCAGGGTGAGGCTTCACAGTAATCCATATCCCATACCCTGGCGTGGCGCTCTGCGGTGCGTGTTGTGGGATTTTTCCTGCCGCTGTTGTGAGACAGTGCCTGACAGGTGGTGCTATTCTTCTCTGAGGACTTTTCTGGCAGTGGACAGCCATGGCCCAGCTCACCCATGCAGCATTGAACAGTGATTAAGGAGATGTTGCACATCCAAAGTGAGCAAAAGCAGAAGCCAGACTTCAGCATATTAAAAATTATTTTCTGCAAGGCTGTGCAGAGCTCACTTCAGAGCTTAGTGACAGAAAATCTCCCAGGGAGCTCTTACCTGCAAGAGCACTGACTGAGCTAACAAGCTGGAGGATGAAATACTGTGGTTATCGTAAGGAAGTTGCATGCTGCTATCCAGAAGGTGCTGTTGCACTGGATCGTAAGGTTGGCCACTACAAAGGGACTCAGGGCTCCTAGGCTGTGCTGAAGCCACTGAGGACCTGCCCTCTTGTGTCATGATTCATGAACAATTGATGTTGCAATGAGTGCTTTGCTGTGATGCTTCAAAGGCTTTATAGATCATCATGGATCCCACCATTATGTGGTATTTTTCTAGTGGTATAGGAAGGCTGTTAATATTGGCACCTGTAGGAGCTCTGGGCTGTTTTGCTCCAGTGACCGCTATGGAAATCTTTACTCCAATAATTTTGGGAGACCCTCCCGCCCTTTCCTCTCTGCTACTCCAGTTTACAGACTGTATTAGTGGGACAGGAGACCAGAAATGTTTCCTAGAAGCTGCAGATTACATTTGTAGGATGATGGTGAAACATGCATTTGGGAAGCTGACAGATAGAGGAGGGAGGTGAACGTCACACCTGGAGGCTGATGAGTGCTCTCAGCCTCCTGATACTGCATGCCCAGTTTCTCACGGCCTTTGTGAGGCCAGGGAAGGGAACCTGGAGCCCACCTGCTAGGAGTGGTTTGCTGAACCGGAGAACATTTTACACAGCCAAGGGGGAGTCCTCGATGAAGGGTTACAGTTATGCATAATCAGAGAGACAGGGCTGCAGTGTATTCCCCCTTTGCATTTTATGTTGCTTCTGAAGACAGCATGTGCTTTTACATAAGGCTTCATCCAGGATTACTGCACATCTCTAATTCGTGTGAATGTGCAGCATAGTGGTGCCCGGATTTTATCAAGATTCATATGTCCATTTTATTATATTTTTTGTGGGGATTTTTACTGTACTGCGTAGCTGGATTTTATTACCTTCAGTGTGTGTATTTTATGGCAGCGATGCCAAGCATTTCAATGAATTGTGCAAGACTCAGACCCATGAATGCAAAGGCATCGTCAATGATTTTTTTCATAAATAACAATAAATACACTAAATTGAACATTGTGGACAATCATTGTCTTTTACTGAGTGCACATACTACTGTGCAAAATTAATAGTTATTAAAAAAACCTGCAATTAGATAAACAGTTGTGCGCAAGCAGACTTTATTTCCAGGGCTTATGTGCGGCTGCAGTATGGCTATTTATCTGTCCATTATCAACACCTTTGACACAACGGTCATTTTCTCAGGCTTGTCTCCTCTTTTCATCAGGTTGGTGTTATGGGGGAAGGAAAGGGAGGGAGACTAAAAAAAATACTGAAAGAATGAGAAAAATTAACATTTTCCAAATTAGTTTCCCCAAGCAGTATAATGATGCTTTCATCCTTGCTCTGGAGTTTCACTCCCAGGGGTCCGCCACCCTTGTATGAGCTTGGGGCAGCTTTAACTGCTCTGGGCTTCTGTGATGCTGCCCTCCCCAGCAGCATGTTTCCACTGTTTTCCTCCCTGTGCCAGCACTAGCCCTCATGGTCACAACACAGTGTGCCCATGCAGGAAGCCTGCAGACCTGGCTGAAAGCCAGTCACAGGTTTCTGGTGGGCTGAGGAACGGGTAAGGCGTTTGCACAGCCCCTTTGTGCGGGATCTCCAGGCTTGTGGGGCTGGACAGCGGTCACATTTAAGGATTGCTGGGGCAGTCTAGTGAGAGGATGAGTAAGTGCCTATGAACTGTGGTTGTTGCTGCTCGCCAAAACATGCTTTACCGAGAGCTGGCAGGACACTAGAAACCGTCGCCACAAAGTTGCACTCTTGGGGTGATCTCTGAGCCAAAGTAAAGCACCATCTTTGTCTGAAACGCCTTACTGCAATTCAGTGATCTGCAAAGCAAAGAGCTCTGTGATGGGATCCTGCAGCAGGGTGGGAAAGCTTTAACATCTTTTTTGTTTTTTAACTTTGAGTCCTTATGGAGCATGAGCCAGGTGATTTACCTTGTGGTTGACTCCTAATGGGGAGTGTTAATGGCACAACATGCCAGATACGGAATTCCAGGGTCTTTTCTGTTTCTGGCCCACCAAGAAAAGTGTCACCAGGCTGAAACCATCTCCTCATTAAGCCATTTGGCACTTCTGTCTTGGGCTGAGGGGGACCTTGGCCAGCTGGCAGGACAGGCAGCTGTAAGCAGCACAGGAGGGACAACACCAGGGGACTGAGTGGGATGCACAACCATGCAGCGCATCGGGGCATGCTGGGCTGTTTAGAGAAGAAAAACAGGGCACAGAAATTTGGAAACTCCCTAGTATCAATGCCATTTTGACCAACATATCAGCAGGGGTCTCAAAAGGTAAAAAGAAGATTGACCAATATAACATTCCCACGGTGCTACTCAAATTATCTTATCGCTCAGTCCCCTGTATGGCTCTGTTGTAATGCATCATATAATGCTTAGTAGGTGTGATCCCCTCTGTGACCTCTCCAGCTAGGGTTTGATGTAGGACTTTCAGCTCCACCTGGCTCATCTAACTGAGGAGATTTTGTATTTCAGGGAATCCACAAAAGAGAGTGAGTGACTCTCTTATTTAAAAAAAAAAAAAAAAAAATCAACTCCATGTTGTCTACAAAACCTGCCAACTTCACCAGAGATCCTACTGTCCTTGGTTTTACAGTGCAGCCAATTCTCCTGGTGCTGACATGGGTCCCTGTTCTGTCCCTTTTTCTGGCCTCCCTGTGATGGGAGACCATTTGCAGACGGGACTTCAGGTGGGTCTACACACATTGCTCTCCCTAGAGATCAACAGTCCTGAGCAAAGGACCTTACTGAAGCAGAGGGCAAGACAGCTCCGTAAACTTTTGACCCAGGGATGCAGCCACCTCTTTTTTGTTGCAGGTGAATTCATCCCACTCCCTTCTAAAGTGAGTTTAATGACACTTACGAAACTGCCAAGGAATAAGTGAAGTAGGAAACAAGGCACCCTGGCATGAAAGAATTTGAATGAGGTCAAAATGCATTTCAGTTGCATGAAGCCCTGCCAATTAAATATTTTTGGGGGAAGGGGCTTTCTACAGTAGGAACCAAACCTCACTCTCCACAGGCTGCATTTCAGTACTCCTTCAGCTTCCCAGCCTCTGAACACCCAATAGCTCTTCCTGGAGCTGTGAGAAACTCTTCGGGAGCCAGCATTTTCTCAAAGGTATCTGCTGGAGGCTGGGTCCCTTCTGCCTCTTGCAAGGATGCACAAAGCGATGGAAAGGAGAATCTCTTCCTGGGGAAGACTTGCCTTCAGTGTGGAGAGGGAGAGGACATGCGACAGGAGCAAACCCATGTAGCAGGACTGTGGATGGAGAGAAGTGCATGCCCTGTCTCTGGACGGGACTATGACTTCAGCCGTGCCTCTGCATCCATCTCTGCTTGTTGCACAATGGGCAGAAGCTCAGTTCAAGGGAGAGCAGGAACTACCCAGTGTCAACTCACCCAGGCATGCGAATTACTCGAAAGGGCAGGAAGGAGCACAGACCATGGCTCTGCTCTCCTCGGGACTGACTGCCACAGAACAATGTCCCACCCCCCCAAGCAAGAGGGAAGCATCGGTCGCTTTCCTCAGGGGGAGTGTGGTGCTGTCTCCCTTGGCTATTTAGCCCCAGAGCAGTCTGCCTACAAATTACAGCCTGGCCCAAATCTTCCACAATGCCATCTCTGCCACGGCGGTCTTGCTGGACCACCTCTGCGCGGATGTTTCAAAATCTGAGCTCTGAGCCCTTCTCCCACCATAGCTGACCCACATCAGCTCAGGCACTGGTGAGCGAAGAATTAGGCCTTTTTTCCCCTCGCACTTTGGAGTCTGTAAAGATTCTCTTGTCCAAAGTATTTTTATTTCTGCTCCACCCTGCTATTTTTCTAGAGGTTGGGTTTTTTTTTCTCCTTCAAACCCATCCAGCCTGCTCCTTATTCTGAGCTTTGTTTTCTCTCTTCACACTCCCACACTTGAGGCCAGACCTGCTGAGATACTGACTTTGCTTTGACAATATGGTTTGCTTTTTATTTAAGACTCTGTGTTATGGGTCAATGCTAGTACACCCAAGATGATAAAGGCTCTGTTCTGAGATTACAGCATAGAGCTGCAATGTCCAATTGAGGTTGCACAAAAGGCCATCAAGTTTGTGGTTTTGTCTTGTTTTGCACTGGTTAAAGGTTTTTTGGGTTTTTTTTCTGTTTTGTGTGAAGTTAGCAAAGCTACAAGTTTGACAGGTTTGCTTTTCATGTAAAATGTTTTTCTGCAGCTCCAGTAAGACATTGCAATGCATTAGCTAATGCAATACAAGTTCTTTCAAGAAGTTTGCAGGGGTCAGGTGACTAACCTGTATATTTTATAGAACATTTAAAGACACTGTGGTCTGAGGCCTCATAAAATCATAAAACTACCACTCAGCTGTGAACCATGGGTTGAAGCACAATGCTGAAATATTGCTGCATTAGAAATGGGAGTAAGCAGAGTGGAATTTCCACTTCTGATCTGCACAGCTGATAAAAGCTCCACAGTGCAGCCTCCTACCGCATTTTCCACAGACAGAGCTCACGTTGGGCCGAGTTCAGCATATTTGCAGAAGGCAGAAGTCGTCCTGCTGAGTCCTGCCCCACTTACATGGCCCAGCTGGAAGAAATCATACCCATGCTCAGTAGCAAGAGACAAGTCCTTCCAGCCTCTGCACCGGCAAGGATGCAGGGGCTGGAGCTGGTGAGGCGCTCACAGGGTCTCCTACCAGCCACGGAGGCTGCGTGAGTGGGAGGATGGCTTCAGATCGTGAGCTAACTGAGCCTTTAACCCTCTCATACTGTCACCAGCAATGTTCCACTAAACTTCAGTCTTCTAAACCATCATCTCCCTTAGGACCTCCATGTATCCTTTTCCATCTGATCAGGAGGTGCGTTTCCACTGCAGTTCACTGGGGCTTTCCCAGCAAGTCTGGGGTTACTTCCAGCCCCTTTACAAATGAAGATTATCTAGTTTTAATAAAGCACAGCTCTGCTTTCCTAAGGAGGAAAATAAAGAAGATGGAAGAGAGACTGCATCGTATGACAAAAAGCAGTTTCCAACCAAGTTCAATTTCCCAGGTAGTATCTGTCCTCCTTGAGCAGTCCCAGCCAGGCCAGCAGGCAGGTTTCTTAGTTCTTTGCTGTGGGGTGAGTCTCTGTATCACAGCTTTTTCTAGGGGATGCAAGCAAGCTCTGCAGAAGCTCCAAGCTGATGGGAATCCAGATAGCCAAACTCACTCAATCACCGTGTTTTTTTAACTTCTGACCTGTCTCAGCATCACCATTTTTGAGGACTTTGGGCTTCCAAACATCACCTGTGCCACACAGCTTTCCGAATGCCTGACTGCAATGGCTCCTGGAGGACAGTGGTGGCAAATGAGGTAATGTGTGGAAGCTGGAAAGTGCTGATGGCACGCAAAGGGCTCCATGGCACCTACGCCCATTAGGAGCGCTGAGGGATGCCATTGTGGCCAGGGGACAGCTGCCAGAAGTAGGACTGCAAGGCTCATTGCTTTGCAGTCCAGACATATGGTTGCTATCAGGAGTAGGGCGGTGTAAATAATTGTTTCACTCCCTAAACGAGAAGAAAAAAAAAATAGGAAGAAAAGAAATTTTATTCAGATCTGACTGAAAGAATATTTTTTGCTAGCCAAATGAAAAGCAGAGAAAAGCATAGTATCAGGCTGCAAGAAACATTTTAGTGCCTTTTGGGTAAGATCCAGCAAGACAGATATTTTCCACCTGTAAATAATTCAGGAGAAGAAAAAAGCTATCACAATTCATTTTTTCCCAGCAAGACCATCAAGTCAATTAGGAGAAGCTGGATAGTCTTGTAGCCCAAGAATAAGGAAGAGCAAAATGTCGAGTCAGAAGAGTAAGTCCCATCAGTGTTCTGGCATCTTCATGTGTGTTATGCATCCAAACAGTTTTCCACCATCCCCTTAGCACGGCCAACAGTGACTGCACTGGGCACAAGTGCAGAAGTCCACCTACAACGAGTAGCTTCCAGGACTGAGTCCTAAATCGTCATTTGAAATTCCTTGGCCCTCTTTTTCCCCCAGCATTGGATGTTTAACCCTTCTGCCATTTCCAGATGTCAGGCTGGATGGTTATGTTCTCCCTACGTAAAAGCCCTCCTCTTCCCCAGAGCAGAACTGCTGTGGACCTCACCCCAAAGCCTGTTCTTCCGATCAGCTGAGCCACCATGAACATGGGGCTTTTGCGTGCTCTGGTACCACCTTCCAGCCTCTTCTGGTAAAACTGGATCTAGTGTGACCAGCTCATCCTGGATTCAGAGAAGCAAAATGCCTGTGAGGAGGAAATATATTTTATAAACCTTTAATTTTGCTTCCGTAGCATTCTACCACAGCTATTACTATGCTATTGCTGAGTATCAGAATGATTTTAATAAATTTCATTCACCATGCAGCTGTCCCCACTACCTGAAAACACATTTTCTGAAAAAAAAAATCAAGATAAAGGAAAAAGATTCAAAGGTGTTTCCGTCAAAAAATTGAAATGTATTGGAAGTGCTGCTAGGTATATTTACAGAATGGGTATATACTGCAAATAAAAATTTCTTACTTACCGTGGTGACAAATATACCTACTATGAGAGGTGAGCTACACCAAGTATGAGAATACTTGCATTTGATCTTTGCCTATTGACTGATTTTCTAAAATAAGAGAGCAAAGAACAAAACATTGAAAAGAAAGCCTTGATATTATTGACTTGTAAATAAAAAGGATGGTTATATCAGTAGAGCTCAGGAATCTCATGTAAATAGATACCCGTTGTAATAATGGAGACACAGAAAAAGTCCAAATTTCTAGAAAGCCTAAAAAAATGAGCACAGAGTCCCTAGATATGCCTATTAAGATGCACTGGAGACAGTACGATGCAAAGGGCCAACAAAAATTGAACCCATTACCTGCGGATCTACAGTATATTATACATACTTCCCTAATATTGCATGCTTTGAAATAAAGTTACTTCATCTGAAGTAATCAGTGGTCATAGAAAGGATTTCGAAGGAATGAAGTTCAATTGTAAAAAGCCCATTCTAAACATTATTCTGAAAACTATTTCATTGCTCCTTCTGAGGAAAAAAACCCCCTACACACAGCTTTATGTTCGGGTTGTTGGGCTTTTTTCAAATCAGACCTCAGGCGGAAAAATTGTTTTCACTCTTAAAAGATTCCAGGGTTTTTCTGGCCTCACCCACCTCTGACCCAAGGCAGAGAAAAATCGTTATTCCTGCCTTGCTGATCGGGAAATTGGAGAATGGAAAGATCCTGTGTGAATCTCACTTTCCCACTGAAACTGGTGGAAATCCTTGATTTCTGCGGATGACTGAAGTTACTGGCTGGCAGCACAGAGGAAGAAAGAAAAAGAGCCGACCACAGAGTGCTGTTTCTCTGTTTGTTTCTGTAGCCACAAAACCCATTCCTTTTTCTCCATTCTGGTGCTATTTCTTTATGTGGTACATAACTGGAGTTTCCTTTGGGGTTTGTTTGGGTTTTTTCCTTTTTTTTAATGTCTCGTCTTCAACCATCAGGAGCTCTTGTCCTTTGGGTCAAGTCCTGTGCAACTGGACTCAATCACTGTTTTGTCACCGAGGAGAGAAGTCTTTGTGGGACTCAGGCTGAGACCCAAAACCAAATAGATACCAAAGGTCGACAAAGGAAAGCAAGCAAGAAAGGAAGGGCAAGGGTTAAAACAAATATAACTGATGTGAGTTGTATTATATGGTGAGTGAATCATATGGATTATGGACCGAGGACTACATAATTAAACATGTAAGGTATCAAGGTAAAGTACCAGAATACATAAAGAGGATAATTTCTTTAGTCAGCAAATGGGCAATAACAGGAAAGAATTTTTGTCTTGGGATAGTGAGCAGTTGTATAAACATATGATGCAAAGGCTTTTTCAAATAGACATAACATTGCCATATGTTCCATCAAAAAACTGCAGAGGGACTTGGGAAAATCAGAATGATTTAAGAGGGACTATACGCATCTCTGCCACCACTTGGTTAGCTGAACACAGGCAGCCAAAGGTAAGGAGTGCCATTAAACAAGGACATGTTAAGAGACCAGAGTGTGCCCCAGAGATTCTTGCACTGAGATAATGAAAGCTCTCAAATGTCACCACAGAACTGCAGCTCTCCTTAAAACATGGCAGAAAGACTCTGCTTTCTCTAGGTGCTGGGAGCTGACATTGCATATGGGATAGCTCTTCCCGATGGACACAAGAAGCGCATTAAAGTGGCTGGCTATGATTGGAATTATAGTTATTGCAGCAGCTGAGACACACTGAGGTGCAAACGGATTTGCAGAAAGGAGAGACGATGGCTTGAAGGTCCAGGGAACAAGTGTACTGCATTTGCTGAATTTTGATGTATAAGCCAAAACAAAGGAGAGAGCCAAAAGGGCACGCTTACACTTTTCATTCCCTTTAGAAGCTTTCATTTTGGCGTAAGGGACACGAGCGTGGTCCCCTACTCTCAGGGGCAACACTGTCATACCATCCTTGAGTGGGATTTGCCATGCTCCCACTCAAAATGACGAAGAATTTGCCCCTGCTGTTCCTGCGGGAAGCCCCTCCTTGGAGGGCAGGAACCGAGGACCCAAATGTCAACCACGGCTACAGGGTGATACTGAAAAGGCTCGGTCCAAATAGAGGCCTGGCTTTGGATATTACCTCTCAGGCACAAAGACTCATCTTTACCCATCAATAACGTACTCCATTATCTAAAATCTGTGTCCTCTGATTGATTCTTCTCTAATAGATGTGAGGATGCGGCTTCCTGAATCCTTGGGACTAATTTTATGTTTCAGAGGGACTATTAAAATCAAAAAGAGAAAATTCAGTCTTTTCTTCATTTCCTGACCATATATTATGCCTGTAAAGACCAGACTAGTTAACAGGTGGCACTGACAGATCATGCTCCAAAGACAGCTGCAAGAGAAACAGTCTGCAGCACTGAACAAAAGTTACCCATTTGGGGAACGAATTTTTTTTCCCTATATTGAAACATTAATTGATTCTTTTATATTCAAAAGCTATTTTCACTTATCCCAGACACTTAACAGAAAAATAAAAAAGAAATAATGAGAAGTTTTGGTGTAAAAACACATTTCACCATAAAACAGGTTGATTAACTTGCAGACTTTAAAAAATTAATGTCCAATGGAAGGAACTGCTGACTGGTTAAATTAGATCTACTTATTACAGCACTACAACAGAAACTAAATTAATTTTAAGCTTCAGAATGAAAATTTTATTTTTAATTTTTGTGGGTTGTGGAATTGGAGGGACTGGATACTTGGGAAATTAAAAGTCCTCTATTTATCATAGGCCAGATGCAGTACAGCCAGCCATAATGCAGGTTTTTCTCGGCAGTTTGAAATCTCTTGGCAGCTAACATAGAAGAGCTGTCAGGAATTCTAGTTCAGCTATAAACATTTTCATGATAGTGCAACCTTTCAAATAAGAAGTCATCCCAGATGTAAACGCTTTTAACCAAGATTACAGAAAAATCTACAAGTCATTCTGAAGTTACAGACAAGATTTATATGTGTTCTTTGAAAAGTAGCTTTGGTTTTCAGCTAGAAAACTGGTCAAATCATTAACATGTCACCTCCAGCATCTATACGTGGATAAGAAAAAATCTGACCTTTGGAGACTGTTTGCAAACAACAAAGACAAAGAAGGTTTATCCTGGTATAAACCCATGAAAATACCAGATTTCTTCCTTTGTAATTTCTTGACAGATTTTAAATGAGCAAAAAAGTTTTACCTAGGATATCCATTAAGCAAAGAGTGACAGAAGGTTACATGAAGCTATGACAGACAATTTGTCTGTAGGGTCAGGTTCCATCTTCTGCTTTCACTTAGAGCAGCCCATGGCCACCTCCTTGGGGAAGGTCAGTGAGGGAAGGGAGGGGAAGAGAAGGAGTACAGGGGTCTCAACATAAACTCAGTGGGTGAACAAAACACAAAGTGAGTGTACAAAAAAAAACAACTCAAAAACCCAAACCCACACCAAACAGACTGAATGAGCAAAAAAATGGGTGACCATAAAATCCAGGGCCAGATGAGAAGACGCATCTCCAAAACAACTGCAAAGACCTAAATTATTTCTGATGCCTTTAATCTTTCTTACCTTCTCCCTGGGTTAAGCTAGAGATTCTGTAGCTTTTAATCTTTTTTCTGAAAGGCATTTCTTTTGTTATGGAGGTGTTATGATGTTTATGAGGATGTATTGTTGCAGGACTGTGTGGAGTTGATGCCACGTGGACTCTGTAGGGGCATCGCCTCAATGACCAAGGAGCCCTTTTGACTCCTGCGCATAACGATCACTCACCTCCACTGACTCTCCAAGCAAAACAGAGCTATTAAATGCTGGGTCTCAAGCCTCTGCTGTGACTCTGCCTCTGAGTCTTCACTAGATTTTTTTCCCTTAATTAATATTTTAAGAGGTCCTGTGAGCTCCCGAATGCACAGTCCAAGGAGAGGCAAGAATTCCCTTTCCTCCCCCATCAGACTCTGGAAGGAGGGTACCTGTTACACTTGCTCCAAACCCTGTGCACGAACTACCGTCACAGGGAAAGAGATGGGGTTAGATCACTTCTTATACTCATTTAATGCTTGCTCTTCTGCTGGCAGCACCAATGGCACCACTGAGTGACAGCTACAGCATGGCATTTAAATACTTGCATGGGGATTAGAATGAGGTCAGGTACTTCCTTCCGTAGTGATCGCCTAATATTAACAACTTTCGGTCACTACCTAATCAGGCCTGGATCCAAACCTGTGACTGACACATTTTTAATTGCCAGTCTCCTAAGTCGTATGGTTCTCCTCTCTCACTGGGAGGTGCTACCTTCAGCTCTTACTGTGATGGATAAGGGCAAATTCTACGCTGTTAAAATAAGTCTGTTGATGCAGATATCTGAGGTGTTACTTTGTCTCTTTGATTTGGGAGGATTTTTTTTTAAAGCGAGAATGAAGGAGATAAGATTATTGAAAGAATGTATTTTCAAAAGAAAAAGAAAAAAGAAATATATCTATGTGTGCATACATCTTTGTTTGAAATCATACTGTTCTCTCCTACTTTACTGCAAAAATAAAGAACATAAGAATGCAGGAACAGTCTATCATGCCTCACCTCTTTTGCTTTCCAGTTTCTATTTGCTCCTTTATTTTCCATACTTTAAAATCTCATTTAGCATTCTCTTGAGAAGGAGAGCACAAGATTACAATCTAACGATTGTAATGAGAATGGGTTACGTTTGTGCCATTTCCCATTTTCATTACAATCTTTGTGGCAAGAGTAATGTAACAGAATTTTTAATGTCTTATATATTGCATGAACATTTTTTTTTCCAGTGAGCTCCTGCTACATTTCAATGGATGATGCTGTTGCAGAGCACTGCAACTTTGATCTTTTTATAGCTTGCATTATGATCACATTGGCCATTTCACCCACTTCCCCAAAGTGGAAAATATTTTGATATACAGCTTGCTGCTACAAAAGCCAGTCATCTACAGATACTATACATACCTAGAAAATTGTTTTCCTCCAAATCCCAACTGTGGCTGAGTACTGACATCACCAAAGCTATGTGTTTCTCTGAGTGGTACTATGGGAATTGTAGTTTGCAGAATCTGAGCAGAAGAATAGAGTGTTTTGTTTCTTAAAAAGTAGGGACAGCTCTTGGAGAAAAGTGTGCTTTCTGTGTTTGGCATGACACTGACTGAAAGAGGACTGAAAGATTTCCCAAAGCATATAAACCTTCCTATAAAGTTTCCCATAGTGATCAACAGCTGAGGAAAAGAAGGGTGGTGGATCAGGACAAAATCTCAGTAAACGAGGGATCAAGATGGGTTCAGCGAGAGAACCAATGGTTAAGCTACGCTATAGAAGCAGCAGGCACAAGCTAGCAGTTTTTCTGGATTTGTTAATACAAGTGGTTGACACGAGTGATTCTTAACACAGGAGCCCAATAGGGAAAAAGAGAAGAGTGCTGAGATAGCTAGCTCAAGGGCAACATCCCTGAGGGGATCTGCACAGTCTTGGTGTGACCAGCAAGGCTTCAAAGGGAAAGGCAGCTACAGCTAAGGGGGGGTTCTACCTCAAATTCCTTGCCTACCTCAACAGGACAGAAAAAGAACAATGGCATTGACAAAAAGCTGAAAAATCCTCAGGCCTTTAGATCACGGAGGGCTGCAGAGTCACAACAGCCTCGGTCTAAGGGGGTGGTGGAGGACCAAGCTTCAGGCGCACCAAAGAGAGCAAGCACAAGGGTATGGATTAGCACTGATTTGACTGGATGTTGGTGGCTCTGCCCCTCGGTGACTGGAAACACTTCCCTTTTAGACAATGCAGCCTGGTGAAAAAAACAGAGAGAAAATGTCAGGGAAAGGAACAGGATTTAATTTGAGCATGAACTTAAGCTTAGGCCAGTACCACAAATTCTATTGATGTGCACATCTTGTAGATTAATACAGACTAACACCACTGAACTTCAGAAAAAGACATTTCAAGAGTCACACCTTCTTGCAAGATCAGAAGAGAAGACAATGTCAGCATATCTCTGTGAGACAGCCTGCACCTGACAGATTCATGTTCTTGGTTAAGAAGCTTTATTTCCTTGATGCATAGGGTGGAATCCGGCGTCCTTCAGATCAATGCCTATGGAGGAGATATCCACAGTTTGGCAAGGCAACGGGTGAGGGAGAATGACATCCTCATTACAATAACATTCAACAGACAAAATTTTGATTTTGCAGATTTTGAAAACTCTGGACAAAGCCATTCACGAAAAGATGCACAAGGCTAAATTTCACACTTTACTGACTGGAGTCAAGTTTTAACCCTGCCACTTGCCTGTGCAACTTCTGCTGCACTTGATATAAGCTGGGCACATCTACACTAAGGCTCATTTTTTTTTCCTTTGAGTCTAAATTTAACACTGTAGACCCTGAGGATAAAACCAGTTGAGCCCTTTGGAGGGAAAACGTTCATCCTCTTTATCAGAGTGGCTTTCCCCGTGGCTTTCACTTCAGCAAGAAGAGTGTCTGGGATAATTGCTCTTTCCACAGAGGATCAATACTGTGTAATTAATCAAGATGAAATCATTCTTTGCACTTCTCCAGGTTTCATCTTTGAGACATATTCTCAGATTCACCGGCTCCTGGAGATAGCAACACTCTCCTACTGCACTACCCCAAAACACCCTGGGGGCAAAACTACCACAATCCAGCTGTCCAGAGCCTAGCCTGACATATCTTAATAGAAGAAAAGAGACAAGAAGGCCCAGATGCCTCTTTATTAGGACCGTCCTCTCTGCAGAGACAACAAGCCCTCAAAATCTACCACAGTTAACGTAATGTTTGCATCAAGGGACCTTTTTTCCCTCCCAGGAAACATGCCACCAAACTTGCAATGATTACAAAGCAGAATCAGGCACTGTAGAAATACACCTAGTAGAACCCCAGGTCAGAGTGAGAATAATTCAGCTAACATTTCTGCAGTTGGCAGAGTTTGCTTAGCTGTGATTGATCACATGCATCTCACATTCCTGTTTAATTTCTGTTACAGGGTGAGCATATTTTTAATCCACTGTCTGCTATGAAACAGCATAGGAAGTAATTTTAAAAACACACTTTCTAGGAAGAATCAAAATATGAAAATTCTGTATTAAAGTCATTTTCATATCTGGCAGGTCAGATTTTTTTTTTCCCCCCAAGTTTCAAAATGCCAGAGGGGAAAAACAAATGAAAAGACTATTGAATCAGTTCTAATGGATTTAAGACAAAATGAAACATTTCAAGCAGTTCATCTGACCTGGAAACATTCCCCTTTTAATATACATACTTCTATGTTTCATCCTAATTTAGGCTAAAAAGGTTGGAATTTGTCACAGTCAAATTTCAATCATCTCCACTTACGTTTAAGATTCTTCTTGCCTGCCAGGCTCTCTATCCCTCTCTACTAAGCACAATCAAGACAAAATGCCTCCTAAAAAGATTGCTGGCCATTCTGGCATCACTGAAATTAAATAGCTGGTGAAGATGATTATAAATAATACATAGAGTTGTGTTTATTACAGAAAGATATTAAAAGAATGACTGGAATTTTCCATTGGTTTGGGTAAGCAATGAAGACATTTTAGTAGACCTGAGCTAAGAAACAGCATTGGCTCAAATGATCGTGCCTTGAGTCAGTTTACATTAAATGGAAGAATAAACAAAAGTAAGGCTGGAACTAATGTTCTCCATTTCAAAAGGGCAAGCTCTGATGGACTAAGTGCTCTGAGCACCCTAGCCACCAAAGTCAACACACTGCGTGTCTCCAGGCCTTGGACAGGGAAGAGGCCGGAAGATTCCTCGAATCACTGGTGCTAATAAGATCTCAAAACCGTATTCCTAGCAAGAGGGAAAAAAGAAGGATCTATGGTCCTGTTGGATAAAGAGCCACTTAAATAGCCTTTAGCTCAAACTTTAATAAGAGTAATGACATTGAACAGAAGGGCAAAGAGAAGATAGATAATGGAAATGAGGTTTTACCCCATTGGAAACAACAGCAAAAATCTAAGAGCTTAATCGTCTCCAGTTGGGAGGAACTGGATAATCTCATTCAGAATTCAGACAGAACAGGCACATGAAACTACAGGAAAAGTCGCAGGTATTCATGACAAGCCTATCAACTCATGGGATTCAAAAATAGCAAATTCAGTACCTACAGTTAAGAGGGAGAAGAAAAAAGATCTGACAATTACAAGTTAGTCTGACCTCAAAAGTCTGAAGGCTTTGGAACAAATTTTGAAAGAAAGAAGTAATTTAAGTCATGGAGATAAACTGGGAATGGACTAAAAAAATTACCAAAGGGTTTGGGTTTGCTAACAGTAGGTTGTTTTAGACTAACTTGATGGGATTTTTAAAAGATTAATGATTTTCTAGACAAAGGAAATATGGTAGGTATAATTTATCTGGGCTTCAGCAAAGCATTTAATAAGGCGCCAGATGGGAAATCATTTTTTAAACTAGAGAAAAATAGGGATGCACAGAGGAACTGTTGAGTGGGAGCCTGCTGAAAGGAAGACCACCATTGGCAGTCCTGAAAAGAGAACTGTTGGGCTGAAGGAGAGATGTGAATTAAGTTTCTCCAGGATCAGTTTTGGGATCTTTCTTCTTTCTCTATTTCCCGATGGCCTGGATATAAATAGGGAGAGTGCTTACTTTTGGGATCCTGAGTGGGATACTAATGATTGTCCATAGCTAAAAGAAAGTGTTAATACAGAAAAGGATCAAGGCAGCAGACAGAAAGAATAGATGCATTCGAGGAATAGAACAGAATAAAAGTAATTCAGTAATACGCAACACAAGCTCATGCATTGAGGGACTGATACCATAGCTGCTGTAAACAGAGCTCTCATCAGCTGAAAATGACTGAGATGTGGTTAAGCTGGTAAAGCAGCTAATGAGAGCATGAATGACTCTAAGCTGCCAATGGGACCCACCCCTACAAAGGCAAAATCCAGTCCATGACAGGCAAGATAGTCCCAGCAGGACCAGGAAAGTATTAAGATAGCTGTATGAAGCAGTGCCGGGACAAGATCTGAAATACTGTCTACTCCTCTGGCTACCCACATTAAAAAACCAGAAATTTGAACTGAAATTGCTGTAGAGAAGGCTACTAAGATACTTGGGAAACAGACAGTTAGTCTTACTAGAGAAGCTGGAGCTTGGCATATTCAGCTGGCAAAATGAAGTCTGAAGGCCTACAGAACTGCCCTCTATGGATATACGGCATGTAAATAACGTGTTGTAGGAGAAAAAATAAGTACTTGAGCCATCCACTGGGTGAGAACAACAGGACAGAAACTGGCCTCCAATAAATTTAGAAAATTTAGAAATTAGAAAAATTAGAAAAAAGGTTTCTAATCCAGTGACATCATTCCAAATGGAAGAACAGGGTCAACACATGAAGCTGATGGCTCCTTTCAATGACAGAGCTTGGTCCCCATGTGACAGGATTTATATGACATGGTGCCTGCATAGCATGGTGATTCCTAACCCTCTGCCAGACCGACGTTCCTGTTTCCAGCTATGTTTTGAAACAGAGACGTATTTCCCTCCCCTCCAGAAAAGGATTTGTCGTGGTTTAACCCCAGTTGGCAACCAAGCACCACGCAGCCGCTCGCTCACCCTCCCCCCAGTGAGATGGTGGAGAGAATTGGAAGAGCAAAAGTAAAAAACCTCATGAGTTGAGATAAGAACAGTTTAATACTTAAAATATTATAATAATAATAATAATAATAATAATAATAATAATAATAATAAAAAATTGCAATGGAAAGTAAAACAACAAAAGAGATAAAGAGAAACAAAAACCCGGGGGGGGGGGGGGAACAAGTGATGCAACCACTCACCACCCGCCAACCGACACCCAGTCAGTCCCCGAGCAGCGATCGCTGCCCCCCAGCCAGCTCCCCCCACCTTATATACTGAGCATGACGTCATACGGTATGGAATATCCCTTTGGCCAGTTTGGGTCAGCTGTCCTGGCTGTGCCACCTCCCAGCTTCTTGTGCACCTTCTCGCTGGCAGAGTATGGGAAGCTGAAAAGTCCTTGACTTAGTATAAACACTGCTTAGTAACACCTAAAACATCGGTGTGTCAACAAATAAAACATCAGTGTGTTATCAACATTATTCTCATGCTAAATCCAAAACACCGCGCTATACCAGCTAATAGAAAGAAAATTAACTCTATCCCAGCTGAAACCAGGACAGGATTACACTTCTGCATATACACAGTCATACAAACTATAATGTACAGAAAATTTTCCTTGTGATTGAGAAAGGAGCAGCAGGAATTCATACAGGTAGTGCGGGACAAGGTCACTGTGAAGGGCAGAGAAGAGATTGCAGAGATGGCAGTGTTGGGCGACATCGGCTGAAGTCATATTTACCATTATTATCATCTCTGCTCATGAGCCCTCAGCACTGCAAGGAGTAAGATGCAAGTTATGGATGGTCCTATGAAGGCTATTGAAAAAAACCCTTTATTAACAACATTATTGTCCCCTTAAAGCATAAATAGCTTGTTTTTTCAGATGCTAGAATTTAAACAGCCTGAAACATAGGTGGGAATGACATTTGATGTCATGAATATTGGAAACATCCATAAAATATGCTGGCTAGATGGCTGGAGGGAAAATAGGTGTAGTAGAGAAGTGACAAAACAGCGTGGAAACAATCCTGCTATTAGCAGGGAGGAAAGAAGAGGTAATAAAATTGGGAAGCCAATTAGGCAGGAAAAGGGCACAAAGATGCTATAGGAGAAGGAAAGGATAAGCAGGAAAAAAAGTAGTAAATGGGACACTACAGCAGCATCCACGGTAATTCTGCCATGAAATACCTAATCAACTCCCATGGGTGCTCTTGGGGAAGCTGTGGGGGACCTGTCAGAGGTGAACGGAGTCAGTGGAGGCTTCCCAGTAACTCAGCTGTGCCTCTTCCCCCTGCTGGTGATTTCAGCGGAGATGCCAGGCTGGTGTCTGAGTTACAGGCAGGAATCCACTTCTGCTGGTACTACTACAGGGCAGTGACCTTTAGCAGAGGGACAGGATGGGTAGCTGGGGAGGAAGAGGGAGAGAAACTGAGAGACGTGGTAAAGCTCTGGAGCAAGATGCCCTAAAGGTTACCCAGGAGAACCTCTGATGAACACACCAGGACTCAGGGAACTGGAGCATTGCCATGAGAACAAGGGAGAAAAAGGATTTTGGAAGCTCCACAGAGGATGAGGTAAACAAGCAGTCAGCTGTGACAGAGAGCCGAAGCAATGAAGAGGCATAATAATATATAATGCTATTTCAAAACAACAGATGGGAATAGGGAATTGATAGTGAAGCGATTAATACTAGCAATGAAAGAACTAAACACCTTTAAAACGCACAATTTTTAATAAGAGTCAAGCCAAAGACTCACAGCAACTCATAAATTAACAAGGAATAACATATACAGTAGCAAAAAGGGAGAAAGAGCAAAATGAACCCAAATATATGCCAAGTGCCTGCTGACGGAAAGGAGGATGGCTTTGAGGAAGGGGTAAGAATGAGCCTCGGGGTAAGACTTGTAAGTGCAACATGAGAGCTGTGTCTCCCAACCTGGTCAGCAGCAGGGAAGTCCCTGTAACAGCATGAGAAAGAAAGGGCAACCTTCACTGCTGCCCCAGTTGCACCAGGAGGTGCCTCCACCAGCAGCTGTGGCTGCCCCAGACCTGGAAGGCAGCCCAAAATGTCAGGCTGGTATTAGCTACGTGGGACCTGCTCTATGCCAGAGCATTGCCAGTCCATTCCTCTGAGCTCTCTCTCAGCTGGGGCTTGGCGGGGATGCTCAGGTCCAAGTCGCAGCCCCAGAAGACTGGCATCCCACCCTCACCCCAGCAAAACAGCATGTGCCAGGGACAGGGCCCCATGGGCCAGGCGGTTTTGGTTTCTGCTCCTGATCCTTTAAAATGTAGTTTCCTATAGGGGCTTTGGAGTTCATGGTTTTCACTCCTCCATAGTTCCCTAGCATTCGTTTCTCCTCCACTGCAAGTTTTAGACTAAATTTATACTCAAGTTCCAGTAGCTAGTGTTGACATTATAAACTGCATATTCAAACTCACTGATTCCACACACAAATTAACCCATGGGCGTGCAGCTTTATATAACTCGGTGCTTATTAACACAATCTATATAACCATTAGGGAATTGACTGAAGGCAAGCAGCTATGAAGGCAAGAAAGAGAGAGGGCTGGAGTTGTGCATTTCTGCCCAGCTCCTGGTAAAGCTGTGGGTGTATCACGAGTTTTTATGCACTCATTCTTGAAAACTTGGCTATAGAAAACCCTGAGCACAATTGTCAGCCGACGTCCAGCAGAGAAACAGGGGCAAAGATGCAGAAGATTAGAAGTGATACATATTGATAGCATCTTATTAGAAAGCCTAAGGATAAAGGGTGTTCATCACAAGCAAATTAAGGATTTGAAGTTACCATTTCTCAGCTGAGTTGCAGCAACTGCCCTTTTATTTCCCAGGCACTTCTAAACGCAAAGAAAAAAATTAATGTAAACCACCAACACCAGCTAGTGCAACTTCTAATTAGTTGAGCTGTGCCTGGACTGGGACACCTGGGGACCAGGATGCTAAACTGAGGTGTTTCCCAGCAGTCTAGGGGGAAGACAGGTTTGGTCAGATTTGTTCTGGTTTCTGGTTTTTGGGGTTTTTTTGTTTCCAGTTAGATAGCAAATTCTTCATCAGGTTGCCAAGATTTTCAATATGACAAGAGTCATTTTGTGTGGTTTTCCTTCCTGGTTATGCTTTTAAATTGCTGTAATGGAACCATTTGAGAAAACAATAGGGAGAAATTAAAAATATGTATTTAAAAAAGAATTAAAAATGAAAGGAACAGATGTGCACCATGCATGACATACAAACTTTCAAATGCAAAGGAAATGCATATATTACAATAAATGGCTAAGTAGTACATATACATCAGCATTTTCCATTCTTTTTTTTCTTTAGACACGTGTTTTAGATATACATAAATTATTTTTCCTTTTGTTTTATCCCTTTTTTAAAATCAGAATATTCAAACATCCTCTTTAAGAAGCAGAAGAGGATGAAAGATTGCATTTGGCAGGTCTCTTTTGTGCTATAATTTGTTTCTTTGTGGAAATGCAGCAAAGGGTGACTTTTATTATGTGTTAGGTAAGAATCTGCATAGAGCAACTTCCAGCTGTTGACCATGCGATTAGGCTGTTAAAGTGCAAAAATCGCTGTTTACAAATACCCGTAATTACTATAATTTTCATGCAAAAATCTACGCTCACCTAAAACCAGACCACATGCCAGTTCTTTCCTGGCCAAAATGGCTATTTCCTTCTGTCTTGAAGTCTCAGTCATATATTGAAAAAATATCTGCAGAATAGAATATATTTTGACTGCAGAAATAGATTTTGCATGAATAGACTCCTGAGGCATCCAACAGTTTCAATAATGTTTTCTATTCCAGGGGAGCAAAAAATATTTTTCCTTGATAGCATTTATTTTATATTCACTGCACTGGAATTACTTTTTCAAAATTCTGCCAGCGAAGACTTATCATATGTGGGTGCCATTGCTGTAACATAAAGATAAGGATGGAGGCTTATTCCACTCATAAGCTCATGAGTCTGTAAATTGGAACTATCCTTCATAGTACAATGCATTTTACCAGTCCAAATATTTTTCTTAAAGACAAGACAGGAGTTTTTTCTTGGAAGTATTTTCCTTCAGTGACTTAAGGAAGCATATTCATGGTCTACTTATGAAAGGAAAGACACAAACAATGTGGCACTGCTGGTTTCTCTGGATGGGGGAAGAATCCGCATTATTTCAGCAGCTTCAGAATCAGTCATTGGAGCAGCTGCCTTAAGCAGGAAAAATGTTTTCTGGGGAGCGGGAGATAAGGTAAGATAGAAGCAAGGACCTCAGAGGACAGAGACGCATCCTAATTTGATGGTCCAGGTGCAAATCAATGGCTCCAGTCATTTAAAAAATGGGACAGGCGACGTATCTGGATCTGAATTTGGATTAAATCGTCAGGAATGTTCAGGCCTGTGATTTTGTTGCTGGCCAAATGACTACGATTATTACAATCAAACGTGACAATACAATGACATTTTACCTAGGGGCAGGCACGCAGGTGAGATTAAAATGAGAACTGACTCAAGCCTTCACCAGGAAATTGAATCTAACCCTTTTTGAAGTTAAACATTTTGATATAAAATTTTTCATCGTAAGGCTGACCTGCATAAAACGACTGAATTCCCGGTGTACTGTGAACGCTTTGTATGCTACAGTTAAATGATTCCAGAGATGGGAACCAGATTAACATTGAAATTTCCATCCTCCCTTCACAAACAGCAGTTCAGCTCCTCTCGTGGCAGCAGAAGTTTGCTGGCAGCCCACGATATTTTGATCATGGTCCTGTCTAGTTCCACTAGGAGCAGAAATAATGATACAGTGGTAAGAGCCCTAGCAGTTGGCCAACGCTGGATCCCTCTCCAGTGCCGTTAGTGATGAGGCTTGAACAATAGCAACTGCACTGGGGAATTGAAGGGAAGAAAAGGCTGGTGATGTCAAGACCCGTCTGGTTCTCTTCAAGCCATTGTGCCGTGTGTTGTAATATTAAACCTCTCCTACATTACGGGCTAAATTACAGGCTTCTCAGAAGTCTTTGCCCAGCGAGGGACAACATATTGTTCAACAGATTTCTGGCCAAAAGGGAACTGTAAATCACCCAGTCTGATCTCCCCTTTAATCGTTAAGAAGCTGCTACGTTCCATCCGCGCACGCCTGCATTAGCCCAAAGACATTAGTTAGACAAAAATATCTCAGCTTTTCAGAGACTCAGCTGCATCCTGCTGCCAGCAGAGCATGGGAGACACCAACGTGCCACCAGCTCATGAAGTCTCTGCAGCTGCTGGCGCAGCCGTGCCTGGACTTCAGCAGAGGATGCAACAGGCTGCAGGAGAGGATGAGAAAATCCAAACTTCCCAGCTTGCCAGTCTGCCCTGGAGGGAAATGTCCTGCTGATGAATCTGATCAATCCATGGTTGAACTCTCTCAAAACTGAACTGGAGGTATATCCAAGCCTCCTCTTTTTCCCATGGGTTCTTGCACCAGCTCACCCGGCGTGTCCCTACGTCCAAAGTGTAGCAACCTGTATTTTGAGGCAGAGCCGAGTTGTTCCCTGCCCAGTCCTGTAGCATGCTGCCATGTATGGCTCAGCCCTTGTTTGGCCCTGTAACAGTCAGCTGCAGGCCCCCAGGAGGACACACTCAACAGCAGCACTTGTGTTTCCAAAAGACCTGATGTTAAACCGTGCATCTCTTAGCCCTCTTTCTAAAAGTTGTATTGCTGTTGCTCCTACAGGCCTCGATGTAGTATAAAGTCCTGTTGTTGTAGGTCTGGACCACCAAAACACCAGATCTGCCCCAAACAGCTTACAGCAGACATATGAGATGGAGAGAAGAGATGATAAACCAGCAGGGGAAGCCCAAGGTCACAGTGAGATGGTAATGATAGATGTAATAAGCAGCAGTAACAACACACAAACTATCATGCCGCTGCCCTTTGTTAGCTCAGATTTGAACCCTTGGGCTTTGCTAATTATAATGACACAGTAAGAACTAAAAGGGGAAATTACCCACAAAAAAAAAGGATGTTAACCACTTCGTCTCTACAGCCACACTGCATATTTCGTGCTTTGCTCTAATTGTTCAGTAGAGGCTCCATTAAAGTCAATGGAAAGTCAGGGTGTCCCTGGTGGATTATGCTGTAGCAAAGTAGTTTAAATTTAATCTAGGGATGGATTTAACACATTTAAAAGAGAGCAAATTCACTGTTAAGTCTAACAGTCCAGTCAATACTTCAAGCTGATGGTTCTAACTCTGGCACTGCATTTTTATATTCTGACAGAAGGCAGAAATTATGTCCATGATCATGTCATCGTTATGGGCTCCAGTTGGTTTTTCCAAAACACAGAAGAAAGCCAGATGCCCTATGCTCAAAGAACAGCCATGGGATTTTGGTGCTTCTTTGAAAATCCCATATGTGTTCAGCAAAAAGTAGAAAAACACACCAGAAACACAATTTGTGGAATATTACATTTGAATGTAGAGTTGGAAGAGCTATTCCCTAGCACCAATGACCAGCTCCAAAACACTAACCAGTGATTCAATAAATAAACCAGTTCAGCTCCATCTTCAGACTACTTTTTTCTTCCACTGCCCTAACTGGAAGGCCATTTCTGAATCTCACTGCTCTGCTGTTTAGTTAAGACGCACCCAATTTCCAGCCTGAATTGATTCAAGGCCAATTTATGCCCAGGTACTCTCATGTGAATTTTGCCTTTTTGTTGTCATGGGTCTCCAGTTTTCCTGGTGCTGAGCCCCCATCACCTTTATGGATGAATGCCACCTGTGTGAATACACAGTAATACAGAAATAGCCTTCCCTTTAATGCTAAGCAGCAGAAGAGGTGCTGGGGAGGGAGCAGAAACTGGTGGGAACTGGGCAGAAGTTGGGAAGTGTCCCTGGGGCTTCCCTGGGGAGGAAAAATTTGGGCAGAGTGGGAATGGGTCTGTGAATTTCTCTCTTTCTCCTTCAAGACCCCTTCCCCCAGAACCAGCTGGGGGATCCCGCTTCTTCATCCCCTCCACCTTCCTCCACCCACTTGCACCCTGCCTTTGCAGCAGCCCCAAGAGCTGGTGTGTGGCAGGAGCCGCTGCTCCTGCTGCGAGTCAGTCACTGCCTCCTCGGGCAAGGACGCAGTTGCCCTAGGCCTGTGCCTGAAGATTGCTCAGACTCCTGCCATCTGCTTCTGTTTTTCCAGACAAAATACGCTATGTTTCTGAGTTTCCTGTAATAAGATAGGCTGCCCCCCCGGTCATTCTGGCAGCTCTTCTCTCCTCCGGTTCCAACCCCAGATCGCTTCTCCTTACGCATATTTCTGAGAGCTTCTCTGTGCCCCAAGCAGGCACATGCCTGATACGCCCTGAAACCGCCTTCGGTTTCTCACCAGCCCCACCATGCCGGCGAGCTGCCCTGGGTGCGGGCAGACGCGTCCCCTTTGCCCGTGCTCTGAGCTGCACTTGCTCTGATCCAGAAGCTGTTTGACGGCATGAGTGTTATATTATTCCTGAATTAACACGCTCTGCCTCCCAATGGGCCTTATTAGCTCAGGCACAAACCTCGCTAACACGGCTGTATGGTTTCTGTCCCGCAGAAGGTTCGTATCTGGCCAGTTTGCAGTATCCATCCATCTGCCCCCTCCATATAGATACAGCATAGTACTCCTGTGATTAGACAGGATACCTTGTCTCTTGCCTTTTCAACGCTCTCCGGCTGATTGTTTTCGTCTTATAGAACAAGTGGATACTATCAGAGCCTGAAGTGTATGACCCTGTACCGTGTAGGCATGTACTACACACCAGCGCACAACTCAACCCCACCTTAATGTTTGGCTCTATCTGTATATCACTCTTTCAGCAGCTACACAGTTAGACAGGCAAGAAGGGGTTTTTCAGAAAACCCCGCCATTCATGTAAAGCTATCGCCAAAACCCAGCTCAGAACTTCCATGTGGGATCCAGACACTTCCCCCAGACCTCGCAGTGGTGGGGCTGCTAACTCCAAAGTATGCACCACACGTGACTGTAGGACAAAACCTCAAAGATTAATGCCATAGCCTGGAAATCATCCCAGGTATTTCAAATCTCGGCTTCATCAGATCCTGCTTCACTGTCTCAGAGCTGTGTGTTCAGCACAGACAAAAAAGACCCGTGCTCTTGACATGCATACTTTTGCCGTGGTTGTGCCCGCACTGACGTATTTCTGTACTGTTTGAGTTAATGTTACCTGGGTTCAGGTTCTCCCTCCCCCTACTTATGTATGGTCTAAGTGGCTGAAAATATCCATGAAATGGAGATATACCTCTTCATTTAAAACCGGAACCTTTCTAATGATTACATTAATACCCAGGGTCCTGTAGACACCTGAGACATCCTCGGTCCTAAGCAGTACAGCCTGAAGAGCTCGCTAGTCAATAAAATAAAATACCCGTTCTCTTTAATTAACATATGAAATAAACACAATCTGTGACACCTAGTGTGCAGCAGCAATTAAGAGGCATTGCTTAGTTAAACCTCCTAATACCTCATTTAAATATGCAATTAAGGGATAATTGCCTTCAATCAATAAAAAATTGAAATATTTTGCAGGGACCTCAATTATTTTTTGTGAGGCTTTCTACTTTGTACTTGGTCTGGGCTAAGCCTCCAAGTCTTATACCACTTGTTAAAGAAACATTATTCTTTTCAGCATTCCATTCATTTATGGCTTTTATGCATCTCACCAGCTTCATAAGAGTCCGATGTTAACATTAAGCCCATGCAAAGCATTTATTTTTGTGTTATCAATGATTTCCATTTGCTTCAAACTATTCGTTCTAAGTTTTCCTTGGATCATCTCCCTTTTCTGGTCCACACTGACCAAAAGCATCTCCTTGTGCAGGTCTTTACACACAGAGCTTCCTCACAAACACCTTAACAATTCTTTTGTAATGCAATTGTTTTCCCGTTTTTCAATATCTGCTTGCAAACAAGCAGTACTTCACTTGTGCACAAGTGCTAGCAATTCAAACCATATATCCAGCCCCCCTCCCTGCCTACACACAAATCAATCCTGAGTAAAATGAGACAGATCTATGAATCAAACAAGGAACAAAGTCAACCATTGCTTTCCCTCTCAAGGCAGGAAATTAGCAATGCAAATATATAGGCTCATCTAAGAGGTCCTTGAGTGCACTCCATCATGGCACCTCACACCATCATCAACCACAGAACAATCAGAATAAAGGGGGAAATATTTTCATGCTCAATAATTGAATTACGTGGTTAAAGAGACAAGACCTGTGAAAGTAAGTGAGATGAAAAAATAAAAGCAGGACAGAAATTCTGACAGGCATTTACAGGCATCTAATGAGCACCAAAGAAAGCAGTGTACTGTACTGACAGGGAAACCTCGGTGCAGGCTAGGATCCATGCTCTTTTACAGCTAGCTGTGTAGGGCACTAAAATCACATTATCTGAACATGTTGTGGCAACCATCGCTGAAGTCAAAACCTCCATCTGGGCTATTTCTGTCATGGAAGAAGGCCAGTGAGGAAGCATTACTTGGGTTTAAGAAACAAGGGTTCAAAACTGATCTGTTCTGAGACTTCAATTAAATCATTTCACCTCTTCATGCCTCTCTTTCCCACCACACTAGCTCTTGGGGCTTGAAAGGCTTGCTGAGCTGGCTTCAAACAAGGGTCACATCCTTGTCACAGCTTTTCACTTATCTAAGTGATAAAACCAAGCCTGGATTTAAGACATGCCCTTAATTAACAAAAGATACCAAACAAAGCAAGACTAGATGCTGCTGCAGGCTCTATATGGTGCACACATTCTCTGTTGGAAATCTTTGGTGGCGTTCAGAGGTTTTAGACATTGCAGTCATGACATCAGTGTGGGCTGTATGGGTGCCACCTCCAGATGTAGAGCACTGCATAATGTAAGCCAAAGAGCACAGCTGAAGTTTTTTACCCAGTTTTTGGTATACAGAGTCTTGCTCAAGTGGTAAATTAATTTGTCTTTCCTTTCTTCTTGCTGCCTTCATTATAATATTCTGTCACTGAGTGGTTCAGTGACAGCTACCCACTGTCCTGAAATACGTACATAAAAACATAGTAAGTATGGAAATCATGTATATAAACATAAAGACGATGCAAAGGCACTACTTAGGGAGGAGAGGAACTCCTTGATTGCAAGAAATCTAAATTTTGATCATTAGGAAGACCTGGAAATCATTTAAGTAATTATGAACTTTATGACTTCCATCATTTTGGAACACCCATTATTTCTTCTACTATCTGACTCACTCAGAGGTTTACCCTCTCTAGTAAGTAGGCGATTGCTAGGTTTAGTCAGGTGATTGCTCCTGCTCCAGAGATGTTTTTTCAAGATAAGGAACTGATTTGCTTGACTAATAGAAATATTTTTGCCCCCTTCTTGGCTGTACACAATGGCTGTCATTAGGCACCCACTGTCATTCTCAGATTCTTATAAAGACAGATGTCCTGCAAAGAACCACTGATGCTATGTTAGATGATCCACAGAGAACCAGGACGCAGGAACTGCGGTTCTCCAGAACAAGACACATCACGAGCTGAGCAAAAGAAGATCTCTTTGAGTTCATAGTAGTTGGTAGTGTGGCTTTTCTTAATGCGCTATCCATTTTCTCATTTCATTCAGCTCTTGAAAGACCACAGGCTGTCAGCTTTTTTATTTATGTAAATGTTAAAATTTCTGATGGTGGTGAATATGTGTCTGCAGCCATAAGTCTTTATAAAAAGAAGTCTTTATCAAGAGATGCTTCTGAATAACATGTTCAAAGCAAGCAGAAAGCTTCACTAAATATTAGGCAAGAATTAACTCTTAAGATGCATACAACCTTTGCCCCTTCTTTGGCCTATTCTTGGCTTTATATTGTCCAGTTGGTTGTGTTTAGGTTTAGTGTAAGCTTCAGAAAGGCTTTTCAAGAGCCCTGGAGGAAGATTCCTGAGTGTAGCCTAGGACTGCTGCCTTCCCCAGTGTGGGTTCACTCATCTGCCTCAGACAGGACACGGGGGAAATGAGATGGGGGAAATGGGTTCAGCCCGCTCTAGTTCAGATCCTTGCTATTCAGACTGGCATGGGATGCTAATGAACTGTACTTATCTTTCGTGATTTCAGATACAGACACATGCTTGCCATAAACCCAAGGGGTATCTCTGTTCTCTAAGAATGTAACACTCATGTACCAAACAACCTGAAGAGACATCATATGGTTGCAGCTTTTACCCACCGCTATCCCAGGTTTAACCTAAGCCAAGCCTGACCAGGATGGATCATCAACCAGTTACCAATTACGTGAGCTGAGCTAGTCCCCCAAGGCAGCAATGAAAAAGAAGCCATTATATGATCACTGTGGTTACTTTATTATTATGAATGTACAGCCAACCAAGTCCTGAAGGATCTCATTCATTTCCGTATAAGGTCACAGAGAAAAAATCGGCTGCTCTCATTTACACCTGTCAACCCCAATGAAAGGAGTGGAGTGGAATGGATATAACTGAGAGCAAAATTAGCCTAAAATGCATAAAAGTTGTCCTGTGTTACTTGCACACAGCTTTTCATGTGCAAATTGATACATCGGCTGGGTAAATGATGCATCAGTTGAGACTCAGACAGAGAAGAACATGTGTATTTTTGCTCTGCTATCTCCCATCAGTTTGCATCAAAAGTAAAATGACTGACCTGAAATCAAACCAGTTTTCAGGAATCAAGCTGCAAAATGTCATTATCCAGCTCATCTCTCCAGTAATTCTCCAGGAAGATGTAGTAGCCTCAGAAAATCTGTTTTCCATCTGGTCCTAAATTTTCATAGAGAATCAAAACAAACAACATTCTGAGTACAGCAAGAATATATTGCTTGATAATAATGAAACCGGCTATCACAGTGGAATTCAAATGTACTATCACTTCATTACAACACCAGCCTGGATCATTACAACACCAGCCTGGTATTTCCAATGGACATATGGGGCAAGAAGTAGTTCCTGGTCCAGAAAGCCATGAGCGTCCCCTTGGTGATGTGTTACATCTGCCAGCCCTGGTGGATGTCTTGGACACCATGGGGCATCTTAAACAGCATTTGACATTTCTGATTAGGCAACGGAATTGAGTCCTCATGGTGAGACATGTCTTAAGTAGCATGCTAGAGAAACAGTAAAAATATGATGTCTATTCAAGGTTGGTCTTTATGGAAAAGCTAAATAAAACTGCGTTAGGAACCCCAGGGCACATGGAGCGGGCCCACAGAGGGGACTGAGCTGTAGAATTGGTCTTTTGTTCAGGTCTGAAAGCATGGCTAGATTAGATGATTTAATGCTATAAACCCTTTGGCAAGGTACGTTAATCCGATGTCCTGGCCAAATTGTGTTTGTACTTTAATGTCAATTTGTATTCAAAATTATTTGAATTAATTATTCTTCCTTTCTTAAACTGCTGGGTGGTATTTCTGTGCTCTTTCAAGCAATTTTCTATTGCAATTCAAGGAATATGAGACTATCCTCCTGTGTCAATATTCTTACCATACCTCCTTCCACAGTAACTTAACTTCTCCTTCTGAGTGAAATGTGCTATGAGAATGAGGAATTAAAATACACAGGCTGAGGGGTACATTTTTCCCTTTTAAAGTGAAGCACAACACCTCCATTCTCAGTCCTACACCACTAATGGTACTAAAACATAGGGATGGTACTTTGTAGTTTGGATGTACGGACCGATGCCTTTGAAGAACAAATAATCTGCTTTGGTCCCCAGCTATGATTAGGAAGCCTCACACATCCCTGGTGCATAGCACAGTGGCAGGAAATAGCTCCTAAAGGGCCGCAGATTTGCTGTTTAGTTTTTTTAATTACTGCTTATTTAGGAAACATAAATACTTTTACAAATCATTACCATACAAGTATGAAGCACGCACTATTTTTAATTAAAAAATGAAGCTAGCACTTTTTCACTGAAAGAAACACTGTGAGAGACACAAAGCCACTCTTTCATAAGGACTTTGCAAGGACAAATATCTTCATCACCTAGGATGCCTTCATTCAGGGGTTTTCTCTGTCCTGACAGGCAATGCCATTTGCAGTTCAGGAAATCTGAGTTCTGGTAAATGTTGTATGAATCTAAAGCAAAGGTGAACGACAAAGGACTACCTGGTTTGTCTTCACCAGGAGAGAGCAGACCCAGTGTTCAGGAAACAAATGCTGCCCTAGCACTTAAGTGCCTCCTCCTCAGAGAGCTGCTGCCTCTGTGTGAGAGGAGTTGATATTAGTTGCTATTAAGATTCAGCGGGGCTTGGAGCCTTCCGAGGTGTATACTTCAAAGAGATTAGTCAGCTAGTATTAAAACTCTGCATGAAAATGTGGGTGTTTTTCTCAAGAGCTATGTATGGCTGAAACAGCCAACTCTCCCCCACCCTTGGGATGGTTTTTTTTTGGAAGTGATTTTTCCCTTGGTTTTAAATAATTTTTTTTAATTTTACTTTTTGCCATTTGCATTCAGCTTAATTGATTGGAAAGGAATAATAAGAATGCTGGAGGACCTAAAACCCTGAGGAAGCCCAAGCTGTATGCTAAGTTGGTGCCTACCAGCAGCTTTAATCTCAATTAGTCCAATTTGTGAATGTTTGTTTGTTTTTTCTTATTCACAGCCAAGCTAAAAACAAAACTTAACTCTGAATAGTAATAATAAAAGAAGCACTTCAGCTTCATGGTTTATCTTTAAAGAGTGGCTCCATCTTCAATTGAATCACCTTTCTGTTAAAGCATCATAGCCCTGGCCAGGCTGCCCCACCAGCTCGTAGTTTAGAGAGTCCTAATTGAAATGGGGTGAAACTCGATAAAGGAAGTTAGGAGCTGAGAGATCTCCAGGGCCATTCCCCACCATCACCAGGGCCATGGTCTGGAAGGCTGCTCCTTCAAATCAGTGAGCTTCCTCAAAAAGCAAGGAGGTTTTCCCGTCTTAGCTCTTCCAAAAGCCCCTGTCCTATATGAGAAGATCCTGAGAGAGCTCAGCTGTCCCCTGGACCCTGCTGTACAGCATGGGCTCAGGGAAGACGGCAGATCTCTCAACGCTTTTTTGTCCCACCCTCCAGCGCAGGAGCTCAGAGGGTAAAATTCAACCTTTTTCGTGCAAGGTCTACTCTGTAGAAGTATGATTCACCTTTACATGGTCCTTGCTGTTATTAATCCTGCCTTTATATGCATTGTACCTCACAGGAGAGTCATCATCAGACAGGATGAGGTGTGTGTACCCTACTGCCCTATAGGAAGAGGCTCACGCTGAGCTGCAGGTAGGGTTCCACAGGAGGACACATGGTGAGTAGCATCCAGTCATGGATGGACCTCAGCAGGTGTTCCCCTCTTCTGCCTCTGTATAAAGCATGTCCCACACACTGCAAGAGCAAGGCTGGCAGCTGGTAAGTGCAATCGCAGCCCCAATAGCTGCATCATCTGTTAGCTATGGTCTAAAGCATGTAGAGAAGCACGGCTTTGCCTTAATTCTTCTCACATACGACAATGGCGAGTGCTGACTGCAGAAAGAGTTTGACAAGGCAGATGTTTTAGCTCTCCCTTTGATCTAGAAAAGATCCTTCTACAAGAGGTGAAACACCATTCAAACCACTTTGCTGCAGAGCTAGAGCAGCCCCAACTCTTAGCACACCTGAAGTGTGTGAATAGAGCTGGGAATGCTGGGGGGGGGGGGGGGCGGGTGTCCACAGCTGTGCTAAACATTTACTGGCTTGAGCAAAACACCCACCGTAAAGGCTGCTTCTCACTTCGTGTCTCTAGGCCCTATCCAAGAAAAAGCAACTCATTCTGGGCTACCCAGCTGTTGCTTTCACTGCTCCAGCCACCACCACCCTCCTTCCCCCAGCCCTAAATTAATGCTCCTCCTAAAGCTGTTACCCTCTGCAAATTCTGTCATTTCCAATGAGTCTTGTACTGTAATTTAAAAGATAACTCACTCCTGTTTCCAGCATTTTAATGCATTTTATTTTTTCTACAAGCAATATACGTGTGTAATTAATAAACAATTTAGTATGTTGAGGAACCTAGGAACTTGGCAAATGTTCTGGGGATATGAAATCTCAGGAAAAGCAGCACATTATAAGAAATAGTAAGTAATTACTTATGTAAGCTTTTCTTTTTAAATTCTAAGAACATTAGCTACTAATTACCTACTAATTACCAGTACTTCAGCAGGTGTTTGCACTTAACTGTAGGCTAAAGCCCCTGTGAAAAACAAACCCCTCACACTCTCTCTCAAGATTAAAGCAGAATCCCACTGGACTTCATAATACAGCATAGGTGTAGCGGAGCTGTTTACATGCCGGTCCTTTAACCACTTGGCTGCTTAAGGTGAAAACAGGCTCCAGGTTTTTTCCCTTGCTTTTTCTGCCAGAGTCAATGTCATTTGCTAGGATGAATAACTCCAGAGGTAACAAACAAAAGCAAAGGGTTAAAAGTAAACTATGATTAAGACTTCTTCATCATCTGCACATTTATCTCACTTCTGTAGTGACCTGGCAGAGGAACACTCTATTTCTGATCATGAATAGAGCTGGCTGAACAGAGCGAGAATAAAAACCTTTCTATGAAAAGTTCCCTGAATTTAAAAAAAACAGACGCAGAGCCCTCAGCTGGTGTAAAATGGTTTAGTTTCACCAGTGTCAATGGTCAATACCCGAGTCAATACTTACGCCACTTGAGGAACTGGCCTGCACTTCAAATCCAATCTGTTCATGCCTCTTTTGGAAGATTAATTCATACAGCCTAAATTCTACTCAGATAAGCATTTATACGCAATGAATTTCAAGTTTATAAGCACAGGTTAAAGCTCATATCCCTGACTGCTTAAAATTCAGAATTTTGGTTTACCCAGTTACCAAAAAACACTTTACTGCTGGTAGAAGAAAGATGTCAGACATAAGAAGTCCAGTTAGAGAATGGAAAATATAACAGATGCCTTCAGCAACCTGTCACAGTGCCCAGGTTGCAGCTTCTGCAGAGCACCTAAGGGAGAGATGAAAGGACTGAGAGGCACACCTCAGGGCTATATTTTTCAACAAAACAGTTCACAAATGAATAATTCCAACAGTGCCGCTAACACATTTTTTGCCTTTTACCCTCTCTGAGATTTGTAAGATCTATTCAAAATATATGATTGCTTATTTCACTTCTGCAAAGATTACTTCTTTTTCACTGAAAAATAAGACTCGAAGGTAGGCAGTGGAAGTAGTTCAGATCATCACCATTTTTCTGTGGATGTTAGTTAGACTACAGGTCCCCTCCAGATCCATTTTTCACTGAGGTGACAGAAGTAGTGACTGCACTGTGAAGTATTAGGTCACAGCAGTAGAAGTGCTCATGCCTACAGCTGGGAGCTAAGTTTTTTGAACAGCACATCTCTGTTAAAACAATAGGAACTGCAGGAGACTAGAAACAGCTGAAAACCTGACCCTTTTATTCAGGTGCTTAAAGGGGAGCTTCTGGCTGCTAGTGTATTTTAAGACCTGAGTCCCACAACTGAGAAATTAAAAGCTGCTTTGACATATGAGTGAGTCAAATGAGACCATGAGGCTTCTGAGAAAATTATACAGCTCAACCTTGGTGCCTTCCATCCGAGGCTCTCAAAACCATATATAAAATTAACAAAATAGCACGCCTGGGAGGTAAGTCATTGAGGTTTCACCAGTCAACAAGCTGAAGCTTTGCATAGCAAAATGTCCTGATATCATTAAAAAAAGGATTTAAATATCATTTGTTCTTCATGAAAAAATACTTTCTTCTCGCTTCTTTTTCTCTGCTGGAGGTTTATGGTAAGATTTTTGGAGGACCTGAATGGTGGGAAGAGTAGCAGTGCTCTGGTCACCAGGCTGCTCCAAGGCGATAAGTGAGGCTATCTCAGTCCTGAGGAAGGACTTGGGTCTGTAAAAGCTGGTCTGTTTTTTACCATTGTCCCAGGTGATCTAATAAAAGGTCCTGCTCCTCTCTATATAGACTTAACCTCACCAACTGCTGAAATGACACAAGTGTAGCTGGCTCTTCATACGCATTTGTAAGATAAGACCATTTATGTCCTCAAATGAGGACCTTACCAAAAATCATGAAAAAGGGGAAACTAAGAACCAGGAATTTCTTAGGCAGAGCCAGATGACTCGCTGCTGCTCCTGAAAGGTGAGCCGAAAGGCAAGCTCTCAGCTCCGTCCTCCTCCCCTCTTCCCGCCCGTACCCACCGTTCTTCCCTCCACTATTGCTCCCTGTGCCACGATCCTCCTCTTCCGCTTCCACTGGCTCTGGAAATGGCCGGGCTCTTCAGAGGTTTGCTTCAGTTTGCTAACCGAGCAGAAAGCTATCCTGTTTTAGGGGGAGGAATTAGTTTTATGCTAACACAGTGAGTTACGTGAGCTCACAGAGGGGCTGGCAAGCACCAGAGCCAACACAAGGTAAGGGGTGCCCGGGCTCTGGGTGTGCCACGAGGCTCTGGAGCCTCTTCCCCCACCCTGGGTTTGGCTGCTGATGCTCCAGTCGAGGCCGTGGGCCATGGGACCAGGCTGCTGTGAGAGAGCTGTGTGAGGCGAGTGGGGAGAAGCCCTGCTGGGGTTTCCCACCTTGGCCCAGGAGCTGCATTTACACCTTGGTGACCTGGGCTGTGGCTGACCCTGGTACCATCACCAGACCTGCTCTGCTGGGGTACCATGGGGCTGCATCTCGTGTGGGTGAGGGCACTGCCCTGCCAGCCATGCTGCCACCCCTGGCTCCCGGCTCCCTGCACCCTGCGGCGCAGCCCGACAAGGAAGCAGCACTGGGGAAAGGGGGAGCAGGTGAGGTGGAAATGTGACACCCCCTCCTGTCAGAAGTCAGTTATCCGACCACCCCATTAGACACCCCTCAGGTGTTGGGCACTGGGGATGCAGAGGGAAATGATGCCAGCAAGGACCAAAGGAGTGTTTGAGGCACCTTGAGTTTCATGGTTAATTTTGTTTTACTCATAAACATTTTTGCTACTTTTTTACCTATTATGCCCCATTCTCATTGTCTTCCAGGTGGTTCCTTTTGGTGGGGTTTCACAGTCCTGGCAGCATCTTGAAGACGTCAAGGCTGAACACCTTCTCCTGCACGCGTCATGGGTGCTATGGATGCCATGGCCCACTGACATCATTTCAGGGGGTACAGAAGCAAATTGCGAAAAGGGTTTTTCTCATCTCTTTTCTTTAGTCTCAAAGAGGAGAAGGAAAAATGCAGAGCCAGGATTTTAGCCCTTCATTTTATAATGTAATTGAAATGCCAAGAGACTGAAAAAATTCAATGTTGATGAAGAAACGGATGTTAGTGCAATGAAGAATAGCTCTGTCTTTGTCAGTCTGCAGTCTTTTATGTGTCACAGGCTGTCACTTTCTATTGCACTTCAAGTGACTAATTACCCCAGTTTATTAAAAGTGAATATGAATTCACATTTTTTACTTTGCTGTGTTCCAAGTGTTAGTGTTATCAGGAGCTATTACTGAATGATAGATCCCACAGTTCTAGGCTTCCTCATGTGAGCAAGTACAGAGCAAATCTACCTCAATATCAATGAAAAGCAGATATATTCATTTAAGGGGGAAATATATACTCTGTGCAGTGTATGTTCACATCCAAGCATTAATCACCCTGGTGTGTCCCACATGGCTCAGCGTATTATTAGAACCTCACTCACAGAGCAGAAGAGTGTCTGTAAGTGATGGTGTTGGAAGGGTTGGACTTGAATTAAATGTACTCATCGCTTCCTAATGGGGAGGTATTTTCTGACAGCTGTAATGAAAACTGCTGCTCATCAAAAGCTACTCTGTGTCCTAGCTCGCAAATCCAACCTCAGCTGCAAGTTGCACATTTAAATTTCAAAGTTTTTATCTCTAGCTACACTGGAGTGCACTTATAAGTGCGGTGGAAGGGTCAAATTAGATGAAATCAAAGCCCTGCTTCTACTGAAGAGGCAATTTTAAGCTTTCGCAATTGGATCTGTGTGTTGTTATAGGCTTAAAAAACCTCATCATCAAACCCAGGGATTTCTAGAACACGGTAATTATCACTTTGATCTGCCCAACTCAGTTGCAGCAGTAACTACAATGTAAGAATTTCCTCATTCTGTATAAAATAACACATTCAGATAAACAGGTGCATAGGCTACAATAGTTCTTGTACAATTGGTACTCCCATTTATTAATGCTGGTCCTTCACACCTTCCCCTACCTTTGTGAGTGTGCAGTCAGATTTCTTGTGAGGATGTCCGCGCTGCCTTTGAAGGAGCTGGATGCTGGTATAAGCCTTCCATGTATTGGCAATAATAATCAATAAGAGGAGTAACAATAACCTAGGAAGTTATGTCAATAGCAAGTGCTGGGAAAGAATAGGAGCATCAGGCCTTGGAGGGAAATGCCATTTTGCCTGAAGGCATAGCGCACACAATCAACAGGAAAAGGAAGAGGGTTTCATTCTTCTAGTATTTTCCTAGTGAGTACTCATTGTTTATAACAAAATGCAACTATTGTATGTTTTCCTATGATTTGAGATGTTTACTATTTCACATGCTAAACAAAATGTTCTTTCATTAGAACACAGTTGGAAGGAAAAAAATATCACAAGACTGACTGCGGTGGCGGCGTTGTCATCTTGCACATTTACAAAAATGAAGCTAAAGTGTATTTTTTACAACATGCCTGCACGAAGAGAAGCGGTGGGACACACACTCACATTGCCTGGACTCCAAGCAGGTCAGCTTGATGAGCTAGCTGCCATGTGGAAGCTGTAAGGCTCCCTTCTCCAGTGTTTTCAAGTCCTCTGGATACGATGAATTTTGTATAGGATATTTAAAGGACTGGCTGAAGCTATCTCATTGTGGGTTTGTGCCCAGGCTGATGTACTGATGGCCATGAACAGAAGATACACCCTGAAGCATCTATCCCATTCCCAGAGAAGAGCAGCTCCCTACCTCTCGGTTTAAGGGTGGAGTAAGATCAGTCTGGCTGTAGCCATACACAAAGTCCAACCTGTGACGTTGGTCTGCATCAGGGATGTGCATCTCAGGTGGGGAATGCTGATCCTGGGCACCTCAGCCCCTGTATTGGGCAGAATTTGCAAGGAATGTGGCCTCTCTCTCCCTTCCAGTGGGGAAGGGAAGACAAACAGCGGGAGAGGTGCCTGTACCTCTGGGTGTCTTTGGTGGCAAGTCAGGGAGCTGCAGGTAGGTAAGGGAGCCAGGGGGGCCCGAGGACGCAGTGTGGGAGGACATCTCCAAGCACAAAGAGGCTGGCTAGCTAGAGCAGGGAGCAGCACCGGCAGTGGAGAAGGAAACAGCTTCTCCACAGGTAGGGATGCAGAAGTTGGCTCCCTCCTGAGGCAGACGATACTTGTGGAGATCAAGAACAGGCATGTTATCCAGGGAGCAAGCAATATTTAAATCCCAGCGCTAAGGAAAAATCACATACCCCATCCCAGCTATGAGATTTGTAGCCAGCCCTCTCCCAAAACAAAAGAATGGCTGAGAAGGTGATGACCCTCTTCTGATGGGAAGAGAGGTTCTCTGCTGGCTGGATCTGCTATTCAGGGGAAGCAGGTCAGGGGAGGAAGGGGTGCTGCCAGCCATAGCCTGCGATGCTACTGGAGGGTGTTCCGGTTTTTCTGCTGTACTGACTCCATGCTGTTCATCCAACAAACTGCTAACCTAGTTAGAAGGGCTTTAAAGTCGGATCTAGGGAGGGGTTGACTAGGGAAAAAAAAAGTGAGCATAAACAAGAGCAGCCTGATAGAGGCCTAAAATTTCAGAGATTTTGCTGTTTATAATAGGGTCACAGGAGAGACACGGAGGGTAGTGAATCAATCCACTGAACACTTTAGATGTCTGTATACTAGTGGAAGAAATATTTGGGATACACAGGTGGAGCTGGAAGTCTTAATACAAGATCAAAATTATGACTTAATTGGCATAACAGAGTCTTGGTGGGATAATTTGCATGACTGGAATAATAATATGAAAGGAAGAACAGGCAGGGGGAAAACAGGAGGGGTGTTGCCTCAGCCTGGATACATTTACTTGCTGGAAGCCTGGCATGTAGAGAAGACTAAAACCGCCTGAAAATTTTATAGGTAATAATTATAGAGGAAAAGAACTCAGGTACTTACATGGTGGGAGGGCCACCGCAACTGGCCACAAAACTGATCAAGCGAGTGAAGCTTTCAATGGTAGCAAGGGGGCTTTGACGATGCTGGAAATGGAAAGTCCCTGCAGTAGGAGACAGACTGACCAGCATGTGCGTGGGGTGCAGGGAAAGAAGAAGCCGTGTTCAGATACTATGGACTGAGTATGAAAGATTACCAGGAGCATGTAAGGACAGAACAAGAAAAGCTGGAACACAGACTGAAACACCATTAGGCAGAGGCACCAAGGGTAAGAAGAAATCATTCTGCACGTGCATTAGGAGTAAGAGGTAAGCCAAGAGCAATGTTGACTGAGTGGTGATGAGGCAGAAAAGTCTCAAAAAGGATGCAGAGAAGGCCAATGTGTGAAGTGGGGTTCCTGCATCCTCATCAATTAAAAGGTCAGTTGTGAGCATGTGGCTGGCATGATTAAAATCAGAAGCAAAAAAAGATTTTTGCCTAGAAAAGGGAAAGAATAGGTAAAGGATATTCATTTAAGTTCATTTTTTTAAAAATCCTTTGGGTCTGATGAATTTTGTATAGGATACTTAAAGGACTGGCTGAAGCTCAGAGTCATTAGTAGTGTTCCTGGGAACTTGTGGAGAGGGAATGAAGAACTAGATAGCTAGAAAAGCACAATATCGTGCCTTTATTTAAGCAAAAGGGGGAATCGAGAAGTTATTGAAGAAGTCAAACTAACTTCAACCCTCAGAAAAATTCTGTAAGAAGTAAAGCATCTGGAAATTCACATTTATGTATCATACTATGTCAAATGAACCTTACTTTCTTTTCTGACTGTGTAATGGGCCTTGTGGGTAATGGGAATCAGTAGATGATACGCACCTTGACTTTAGTAAGGTTTTGACACTATTCTACCTGATATGCGCATAAGAGATTATAGAGCAGATAGAGAATATTTTGGATTGCAATTACAGTGGTTTATGATGAAAACAAAAGTATTTATCATGAAATCCTGTAAAGGTCATGGGTCTGATGTGGGTCTTGTTCAGTTCAGTACAGTGCTTATACAGTTGCAGATGACATGGCAAGTTGCAAGTAAGACTTCAGTGCAATTTTAACCAAAATCCTGTTTCTCCATTACGAAGCAATCTTGTACCTCTTCTCAGAACTGATAAGCCTCTGCTGAAATGCTGTGTCTAAGCCTTGGGTGGGGACAGGGGAGGTAATTTTTAGGAAAAAGCAAAGAGGAGGAAAGGGGTGAGCAAAAGGTGACTTTGGAAGAAAGATTTAAAAACCTAGGATTGCTTAATCTAAAGAAGAAAAGGCTGAGGATGGATTTAATACCAGTCCTCAGGTATGTAAAAAGTTGTTAAAGGGCATGGGAATACTCTGTCACATCCATGGTGGAGGAGTTGAATAACAGAAGCAGAGAGTTTCAGAGCTGACTTTAGGAAACCTTTCTAACCTGGACTGTAACGAAATGGGAGAGGTTGCTTATTGAGGTTGTAGTATTTCTTTCAGTAGAGACCCTTGAGCCCTTGTCAGAGATGGCATAAGTAGGGCAAGATGCCATAGAGTTACAAAGAAGACATAGGAGTAGAATAGGTGACTTCCTAAGATCTTTTCCTGACAATTTTTTCCTGGTTTTATGTTATTTCAAGTTTTCAGCTGTAGAAGAGCAAAGTGTTCCTGTTAGCTTCACTCAGCCTCTGCAAAACTCTTCACTTGTTCCCCAGATTTTAAAGGACTTTATGGGGTTAAGTTTAAAGTTAAGGACAGTTGTATTTACAGAGAGGTAGCACCTAAGTGGCTCGGGCATGAACCAGCATTAGATGGTGCTAGGTGCTGTGCAAACCTAACAGCCCCTTCCTGCAATGTACAACAGCCACCGTTTCCTTTTGCTCAGGAGCTGGGAGATGGGAGGAATGAGCCCTCCCAGCACCTTCTGGAGCCCAGTCCCTCATCAGTGTCAAAGTTTGGCTTCCTACAAATGCTTCCGAAGCAAAGTTTTCCTCTTTAATCTATTATATTGATCAATTCAGCACCCATTTCATTTGTCTCTCACAAGAGTAGTTCCATAAAAGCTCCATGTCATGATTTTTTTGCAAAAAAAAAAAAAAAGTAGACTCGGGGTTTCTAGGCCAGGTTTGAATGTGGTAGTCATCTCTCTTTTCATGCAGTAAAAACACTATGTACACAAGGCAATAGGCTTTTTGTAAAACACGTGGTGAGAGGGGACATGGTCTTGAGCATGGGAGCATTAGCCTGAGCCGTGGGAGAGCGAGGCCTGACGGTGAATTACTTGTGTGGCACCATGCGGCTATTTGTCCCTGCTGAGCTGCCAGTACTGCAGGATTAGCAGCACTGCCTCACCCCATGGAGTAGTTCTGAGGATAAATACATGAGGTGCTTAAATACAGTAGTAACTGGGGTGTTATAAGCCCCTAAGGTGGATTTGGTGGTGCAGATGCAAAAGGACAGTTTTGATTTCCATTCCTTTTAAGTTTTGTGCTTGGCACATTGACCACTTGGCCCACGTAGGAGCAGAGCTGGATACAGCAGTGTCACAGAAGCTCACACTTCTCCTTGTAAGAAGGACTCAGTCTTTGATTAAGTAAAAGTACTTCCTCTTGTACTTAGCTTTGAGCATCTGGAAGGTCCCAGGGCCCATTCAGCAAAGTACTTGCACAGAAAGGATGAAATCTTGCTCCCTTGAAATCAGCAGAAGTTTCACCCTGGCCTCCAGTGGGGCTGGGGTCTCTCCCCAGCGTCTGTCCCATTCATCTCAGGGATGTGCAAATACATGCCTTAGCGCTCCACTGAATCAGGATGTTTCTTCTGGAGGAATTACATGGAGAATCAACAGACATGCTCCTTGCCCCCAGGTCTTTGCCAGCTCAGTGGATTCCTGCCCTTAGAGAACCCCAGCTGAACACTCCTTGTCTCTGCTGGAGCACAGTGCCCCTTCAGACTTTTTTGTAGGGCTGTACGAGCTCTCCCTAACCTGATTCACTAATATCTAGCTGTGCCAGCGAAGACCTGTTTCAATGGTATTAGTTAACATAACTCATTTAGACCAACCCAAGTCAGAGAGGAGTTGCAGGATCAGCTGTGCTGCTAGAGCCTAGAGAACAGTAACTTCCAGCCAACAGTGCTGGGCAGGTTGCAGAGGGGATGGGACAGTACCTGGTACATCTGGAACCAGAAGGAAACATGGCCACAGCCACACAGGTTTTCTTGAACTCCTTCGGTGAATTGCTATCTTAGCAACTGAAACTGACTCTTTTTTTGAATATTTCTTTGTAGAAATCTTTGCTAAAACTGAGCAGTATGCAACTCTCCTTAACTTTTGGCACTGTCATAAGGGAATTGCTAATACACAGCTCTCCAAAGGTATTGGCTAAACGTGTGTATACTCCATAGCGGAGCCTTTTAGGAAGTTTCTGCTCCATCTGAAAAAAAAATGCAATATATCTCAAATGTTATTCTTTGGTCTTCTGGCTGTATTGAACACATACATTTTATAGTACGCGTCCATAACAGTAGTGCAGTTACATTAGCTAGCCAGAATGTCACAGAAAACAGCCAAGATACTTCTCAGGCTTCAAGTTCACAATAGAGGGAAAAAATGCTTCTAACATTCATAAAATGAATATTGCTTGATTGCATAAGAGAATTTTTTTGAGGAGAACTCTGGAAATGAACACACAGTCTGAACCTTTATCAGAACCTGCATGAGCCAAACATGCTTTGGTTGTGATGAAACATTTCCAGGAGAACATAAACATTTCGGCAAACTTGCAACAGATGAAAACAATGTTTCCTAACATTTTCATTCCACACCTCACTTCAGTTGACGATGGATGTTTCTCGCTCTCTTGAGCTCGCTCCAGAATAGGAGTTACTGCGGAAAGAGGGGCCTGGATATAGGCAACTTCTCTTCAGAAATAAAGTGTTTCAGAGAACACGTTATCATTGCTCTATCAAAACCTGCAGTTACACAAACATTTTTCTTGATACAAGTGGTTCGGTAAGCAGCTCCTGCTTCTTCCTACCCCTGCTTCTTCCTGCCCCTTTCTTGAATCTGTTTGCAGGTCCCATGAGTTGACCTGAGTTAAAAACAACCCTACAGTACAAAAGGGCATCGAGGCTGAGCCAAGTGCCCATGAAAGCACAACCTAACATGATGCTCTTAAAAAAGATGCTCAAGAATATAAAACCAGAGCGGTTTAAAATATTTGACAAAACATTCACTGGAATGCGAGATCACGTGTGTCTTTATATATCCCTGAAACAGAATAAAGCTCATCTCATATATCACAAATCCCAAGTGAATGTCCTCAAAACAAAATAATGCCTGATCTGACTTGAAGTCACTCACAAAAATAGAGAAGAGCCTCATTTTCATTCCCACCAAAAAAAAAAAAACAACTTGGTATTTTTTAATGAAATATTGGTTTCCCAACCTCCTTTAAAAAGTACAGTGAAAAGATCTGGACATTACTCAGAAAAATTCTTCATGGCTTATTCACCTTCTGTGACTGCAGTTTATTCCTGTCAACTCCAGAAATCTTTGATAAAGTCCAAAACATCCCTAACATGATCAGCAGTAGTAAAGTGAATTTTATGTTTCAGTGGTAGGAGACACATATAAGGTGAACCAGTTGTAAGGCGTTATTCTTTCAGCATGGTACTTTTTATGTACGACAGGTATCAGTATTCAGAGGTTTGCCAGGTTTCGTGATTTCGTCTTACTGTTGGACACATCAACCAATGTCTAAATGTCAGTTACCTGTAAAAACATGCACAGACTGGCACAATATTTGAATGTACAGTAATTACACAGCAGCTGACACATCTGAAGATAATTTGGGAAATCTTTGTCCTTCTAAGTTATTTTGACTTAAAGCTGTTTCCCTTTCTATTGTACTGAGCTAAAAATACGTAGTCCTTTTTAACTGAGGGACAGTAACACCTGGGACAGCAGGAGCTGGTATGTCATGACTGACATGAGGAGACAGCAGCTAAATGAAGTGCAGTAACTTGCAAAACCTCTTGAAGAGGCATGAAAGTAGTCACCTGATGATACCAATCATTTTCCAATAGTTTTTGTAGTTACATGTTTTATTGTTGTTTTGGGGGTCTTTTTTGAATTATTTAAGAGTTATTAATATTTTATCCCTTCTTGTTTCTCTCACTCCCACTCTTCTTGCCATTTCCATGAGCTGAGCAACTTTCCTAGAGAAAAATTTCACACAAGAATTAATTTCTGTAAAGTTTCTTTCACATACCCTTCTACCTGGAGATTATAATTTTCAGTATCTCCTTGACTTTCCTACATAATTATGAAGCATATTTATTTACTTTATTTTAAATTCTGGCAGCAGCCTTCAGAAACCTGGACTTTTTTATTTTCCTTTCCCTGACAATCCTATTGCCTGCTTTCCAAGTCCATTTCTTATCCTTTTTACTCTGTGTTTCTGTCACAAATTTACAGTTAGCCATTTAAAAATATATATAATTAAAGTGCCAAAGCACCTGCTAGCCTCATGCATATGCATAAAATAGAATTATGTCCCCTCCGGGACACTGGTGTTGTGACTCTGGGGAAATGGCTAAGTAACCATGACAACGTGTCTCCACCACATCTTATTTCCAGTGATAAAAGCATGATTTACCCTGTTAAACAAACCATATTACAACTTGCCCACAGCAAGTGGTGTCAGCTTCCCAGTAGAGGCACCAGGTCAGGAGGGAGAGCAGCCCAAAACCATCCATCCAAGCCTCCCCCTCTCTGACGCTGCTTCGTGGTTATATTGATGGTACAGTATTTCACATTTCCATCTTGATAGGTGAGATGAAACGAGAGGAGGAAATGCAGTATTCATTAGCTGCAGGCACCAGCCCAATCCCCAGCACGGCAGTGATGGACGGTGCAGGAGAACCCGAGGGTAGGATGGAAAGGTTGGCGGAGCCAACGCGCAATGATTCAGACGTTTGAATTAGATAATTTCTGCATCCTCTTTCCTGCCAGTTTGCCAAGGCTGCCAATACGTAGTGAATGCCAGGGAAGGCAACCAGAAATGCTTTTTTCAAAGGCTGCTGCCAGAATAAAAAGTTAAATATGATTTTTTTTATAATCTTGCTTATGCTACTGATTAGGTATTATCTTATTTAAAGTGATTTTTAAAATCAAGTGCGCTCTTCATTATGTATTTTTGATTTACACCTTGCTTAATTAAAGAAGACACCTTGCTATTACATTATCTATAATAATTTTATAGGAAAACTCTCATCATTGGATCTTATCTACTAGCATAATACAGCAATATTTGTATTGTTAGCACTTTGAAGAAGTATTTAAATCAACCAAACTAATAATTTAAGCTTTTAAAATATTGCCATGAAAGTGTTTGCGTTAACCCTCTTCTCCCCATCACATACTTTTAAGAAAAGAATGAAACCTTAATCTGAGTTCCTAATCACTTGAGGGCACAATTTGATTAAGAACAATAAACAGAGATGTGAAGAAATTAAAAATACAAAAGTCTCAGAGAGAAAACAGAACTGATGTTTAAAGGTCAAGTACATACATGTAATTAGTTCCACTTACATGAAGAATTGCAATTAGCTTTATAAATCACATTTTGAAATTGCCGGGTCTTGTGAATCTTGGGGGTTTCTTAAAGCATTCGCTGTTAGAGGCACGTGATTAGATCGGATTTGTAGCTAAGAATGAAAAAAAGCTAAATTATGCTTTCAGTGCAAACAACTGCAAAGGCAAGGCTGAAAAATAATATCTGGGCTTACCAAAAGGTGACTAGAAAATAGTAAACCAGTATTCATCACACGATTTGGGAGCCTGACTTATAATCACTAAATTCTTGGGACTGACCCTTTCCCAGTTCCAAACGTAACCCCTACAGATCAAAGTAGAGTGATTCTCCATTTACTGTCTATGGTCAGATTATTTTCTGTTCAACAATACCGAACACAGAGAAGGTCAGAGCCCTACAAGTAAGAAAATATTCATGGAAGTATCATTCACAGATTCAAGCAGTTCCAAATATCTCACTCCTTAAGCATGTCTTTCATCACTCAATATTTTGGACCATTTTCATTAAAATATTAATGTATGCCCCGTCATGTTCACTTGACATTTGCATTGTTCTCATCCGAGACAGAGCAATGTTGGGGGTGCTCCACCTATAGCCACCTTATAGCTCCCACATTTCAGAACCCTTTCATTATCAGAAAATATATAAAAATAAAATAAAAATTTAGTGGGTGCTCAGTGTATCAGCCTTGCCTTTTTGTTCTGGGCTGTAATTGCAAACATGTAGAAAACACCCCAGTCCCTCTTGCAGGGTTCAGACTGAAGGCTTTTCCTTCACAAACTAAGTTCAGAACTCAAAGGAGGATTAAACTGAACGCACTAGCAGACTGACAGGAGAAGCCAATGACTTCTGAAAACCATCGTTTGCTACTGAAGAGGTCTGGTGGTTTTGTAAACTCCAAAACTTTTTGACTTATGTCAATGATGTCATGTTTTAAAACACCTATGAATGTTCTTGGCTTACTAATGCGAGCCATAGAGGAATCAAAGGGCCACATCTCCAAGTGCTAGCAAGCCCCTGAGAGCTGTTCCCAAAAAAACACAAGCCCAACAGAAATTTGATTTCTGCTAGAACCTGGATTTGAGCAACAAAGTCAGTGTTTGGACTTTAGGGCCACTTCCAGTTATTTGAATGCTGAATGGTATGACACTGTGGAAAGCTTTCAGAAATATTATTGAGTTTTCAGGTATCCCAGTCCCATCACAGCTCTGGGCTTCCTGAGCAGCAGGTTAACCAAGAAGCACAGCTCCTGTTTCTTGCAAGGTTCTCTAGTTGCCTGTGAATGCCTATTCAAAAGCCATTGCATGTCTACCCTATTTCTGGTGCTGTATGGGAAACCTGTAGTAGAGGTAGCGGAGTATCCAGATAAGTTGCTTGGAGTTCTGGACAGAGCAGATCTGTCAGAGCACCAGGTTTGTTGCTTTAGGTCTGATTTGTTTGCTTTTTTCATGTGATTGCTGCAACATAACAGTCTCCTTACCATCCAGAAACAGGCCGTGTAGTGTGTGGAGGAATGAGCAAGAGACAGGGAACCAGAAGTCCAATTTTATAATGCTGCCGAGGCTCCCAACTTGAGTAGTGGCTTTGGGCAAGTAACTTGCAGGAAACTCCTCTAGAGAGTGTCTGGAGCTTTACAGAGTGCAGTAGAAAAATAAAAGGGGAAAACACTGCATCTCAGTTTTCCTATCTGTAACATGGGACTAATACTTACCAACCGACCCACCTCCCAAGGGAGATGCAATAATTAATTAGCTAATGTTTGTGCAGCACTTTAACTCTGTAAAGTGTAAAATAAATGTTAAGCATTATTGGTACTTAGATTCTACAGTGGTTGGTGCCCTACAATTCCCTAAGCCAGGCAGATAGTTATTGCTGCTCAGAGCAGCAGTAGCTTACAATATATCTTGCATTATCAGCTAGTTTCTAGATGGTTACGTGCTAGTGTGGCTGTACATACACCCTCCCACACATGCCAGATGCCGCGCAGGGGAATTCTGGCGTGGAGGTCCAGGATGTGACTACGCAGCATGGAAAGGGGACTCTGCAGCCACTCCGTAACTAAGCAGTCCCTTTTTGCTGTGTTTTTTCACCCCTCTCTGAAGCAGGTGTTTAGGTACTAACCAATACTTGCAACCCTCTGCCCTGCCATACAAATACTATTTTATCTAAATCTGTCAGGTGATTCATTAATATCACTGAGAATATCCAGAATTCCAATAAATTCAGTGTCAAAGAAACTAATTGGTAAACTATGTAGGGCAATTTGAGAGAGAAAAAAAAGAGCTTTCTCCCTTTGCATTTTGTTGCTTTAGACTTCTTAGCTTAATTTTGTTTTCAGCAAACAAGAAGACAGCAGCTGCTAAAATTATGTCTGAGAGATGGATATGTAGGTAATATTGTTTAATATTAACTGCTGCTACATAAGTTCATGAATTCCCATCAGTCATGGTTTTTACGGCAGTCCTTACGCTAACGTCCCTTTCCACAAAGAGAGACTGGTTTGCAGCTCAGTAGTTCAAGAAAGAATTGCAGCTTTGCTGTCTCAGACATAGCCTGAGAGGTCGGTATTGAAATCTCTACATTCACACTATATACAATTATAGGATTTTATTTCAGGTTAGATTCATCCTGGTCCTCTGGGTTGAACTTCCCTATTATGCCTGTGTTTCAAAGCCATTCAAAGCACCAGTCAGTTATTTCTACCCTTATGACTCCATCTGGATTTCGAGTGCATCTAATACAAACCAGGAGGAGAGTTTCTTAATTAGTTTGCTCTCAAAGAAATCTTACGTGCACCAAAGCCACGCTGTGAATCAAACCAGTACATGGTAAAAGGAGACAACTGGAAATTCTTGTAAAAATCTGATTATTACTTTCAACCAAAACGCTAGTGTAGATGCAACCTCAGCTCATACAGTATTCTTTCTTCTGACTTTGCAGGAAGCCATGTGGACAATAAGCAACCAAGTAACACCAGACCACCAGACCAGAGTTTAAGAGTATGTCCCAGCGCAAAGATCATTTGATTCTTTCCCACTTTCTTATACTGCTTCCCTAAGCTTCTCCTATTTGGCTTTGTCAGCCATAGGCTACTGGACTAGATAGACATTCAGTATGAACCAGTCAGGATGTTCTTGTACAGTATTCTGATACATCCAGCAACATAAAGAGGATTCAAATATTGATACACATTTACACATTGGAGACAATTCCAGCAATCTACCACTTTAATATGGGGTATTTTACACCATGTTATTTAACTAATAGCGTCCGTGGGAATTGTGATTGACATCAGCAAGAACTGGAGAAATCTAAGTGGAAAATCAGAGCCCTAAATTTGACATTGGGTCCTAGGAGTTGTATTTCATATTGAGAATCCACCATAATAAATACTTAAAATCTCATAAAATCTGTTCATGATGGAGGTGAAAAGCATCTGAATTATGTATTATTAATGTATACTCACTCATCTTGTTAATTAGTGAACTGGGTAAGATTGTCTCTTTTTGTGATCTTCCTATGAAAACAAGCAAAAGTACTTTGTGTAAGACCAGCTGGTTATCACCAACACTGTATCACTTCACTTTTGAAGTTTCTGAGAGTGAATGACTTAATTTTTCTTTGTTTAGTACTCAACCACTGGATAGCATCTAAAGCAATGCAAAACAAAAATATATGCTGCGGTAAAAATCAATCACTTAGTGATTTTTTGCTTTGTTTCAGATGAGCAAATACATGACCATATCCCTTCAAAAACTTGCGGAGCTTTAAGGCATGTCCTAAGCAATTTCTGTTCTTGTTTTGCCCCTGCCCACAGAGAGGATGTTCAAAAGCCGATACCATCTCTTTGCAAAACCCTTCCCCTCATTAAAACCTATGATACTCATCTTTGCAAGTTTCTCTCAGAAATTGTCAGCAGTCTGAGTACATCTCTATTGCAATTTTCTTGAATTTTGGCTTTAATATTCATTTATGAACTTTCAAGGTCAGGAAAAGCCAGACGAGTTATACATACATTTTTGTTTTGTTCTTTTTTGTAAATCTGTGAATGAATATCTGAAATATTTCTGGGCTGGTAAACAATCTATCTTTGTCACCCAGTCCAGGACATTTTAAAACAAATCTAGGTTGGGGGTTTTTTTGCTATTTAGCAAAAGCTTTTGTCTTCCTCTTTGGAAAGCAAAGTAGTACGATAAGGAAGAAACTGAGTATGTCTTTTTAGATGTTTTAAATGCTGGTCTTGTGTACATGGGAGATGCACAGAGTGGAGGTATCACTGGAGGGTGATACTATAAAAAAACCAATCTAGAAATGAGAAGTACCTTTTTAATTATGAGTGATTACATAACGAAAAAGACTGTTTTGAGGTGAGCAAACTTGCATTACAGGGATATCCAGTAAAGGCTGGAATGTTCTTTATCTGACCGTATCTCAATGATTAGTTCCTGCTTTACATAGCGAGTCTTGCAATATGTGGTATTTTCTGAATGCTATCCATGCCAGGGCCAAGTGATTCCAGTAAGTTCTCAGTTTTTATTAAAAAGAAAGTTTAACTTACAGTTACAGAGGAAGCCTTGATGTGCATACCACACATTTTATAAGTTTTATATTAAATGCGTACAAGCATCAGACCTTTACTACAATTATTATTGTATTATTTATGTATTTCATGATTTTAAGATCAATTGTATGTCTCTCGAGAGGTCTTTTTGATGGTTTCTGAACACTGAGGTAGGCAACTACCATTTTCCACTGAAAATGAAAATATAGCTACTCAATCCTCTTTGAAGATCCCGATTTTGTCAATCTCTGCATTTTCCTGGAACGTACAGTATCTGCTAGCAGGACTAAGTGACCTCTCACATATTACTGAGGTGGATGTTTAGGAAAAAACACTCTTTTTTTCACAATGAACCTGTTATGAACACAAGTGAAAATATTTCTCTATTTAGTATTGTGGGAACTTGATATCTTTTAATTCCTGCCCTTTATGTCCTGTGCAGCCACTGCTGTGCAGTGGACAGGGTCATGGACCTGGAAGCAGCATCCTTGGTGAGAACTAACAGTGTTATCCCAGGCAAATCACTTTATCTCTTTGCAAGCTTTGTTTCTTTCTCAAAACTGCAGACTCTTCAGGTCAGGGTCTGTCACTCAGTATGGCATTGCTCCTTGCCTACTGCAAAGGGTCTCCCCTCTTCCTCAAATATTTAAGTCAAGCCTATAATGTGTATAATAAATATTAACAGGAACATATTCTCTTCTTCCCATCCATTTATAGCCCCCTTTACAATTTAATTATCAACTCAAAGTGTTTAAAGTCATTAGAGACTTTTATTACTAATTTATGTCTGTAAATCAAAACTGGCCAATTTTAGAGTCTATTATCTCTAAATGAAAGAAGGTACTCAGCATAGTCCACCTTAAAAATGACAGTATCATCTTGGTGACTTCTTCCAGTGCAGAGCTGCCCTGCTCTAACTGCAAAAAATAAAAACACACAGACAAAAATTAAGCAGCGATTGCATAATTTATTTTTATTTATCAATTTCAAGAAAGCTGTTGGATTGCATAGCTAAGGAAGAAACATGGAGATTGTTAATGCGTCTTTGACTTCAGGGAAAATAAAGCTGGATCTAAAGCAGGCTTGGAAGGGCACTCCAGTCCTGAGATTCACTAGCCCTGATTCTGTAGGAATTTGAACACAGTTTAGTTTCGTTTCCACCTGACGTCCATTGGCATTAATAAGACAAAATCTCTGGGAGCTGCCGAAAGCATTCTGTCAAGCACCCGGTACAGCGCTGGGGCTGTGTGCTCCTCCCTGGCACCTCCACCTCCTCGCAGCACGTGTGCACAGTCTGGTGGCAAGGACAGGGGCGTGATACCACATGGCATGTACTCCTCGCACTCCTTCATCACCCGCTCCTGGAGTCGTAATAGGAGCACTAACAGATATCGTGGGGAACGACACGAGAGATCACAGCAATTCAGCCTTCCTGTCAAAAGCTTAAGGAAAAAACCTCCTGACCCAGCTACAGGAAGAAAGCCACTTGCTGAAGCATCACCTCAAACAGGCGTTCCCAATCCACGGAGCTCAGCACATTACACGCTTGAGCAGCTCCCGGAACCGCAAAATGCTCTGCCAGGTTCTGTGGACCATTGTCAGGTGCCTGGAGGTAGCCTCTCAACCTTTGCACGGTGACATCTTGGCAGCTGCTGTGGCAACTGTCCTTGAGAATCCGATGCCGACAAGCCACGGCAGCCGTAAGGGCCGAACGCTGAAATCCTGACTGATTTGCACACACTCTTAACCCAGAGAAGCCCTCCGTGAACTAAATGGAAGTTTTGTTTGAGGAAGAACAGGGGAAGGAACTCTTTGCTAAGTCCAAAACTGAAAACAAATTTGAAGACAAGAAGATTATATTACTATACTATCAGTTACTGAAGATGTAGACTAACTCAGAAACAAATAAAGGCTTCCCCAAACCAGTTATTTTATATTTATAGTATGTTTTTCATTCTAGAGAATGAAAGCATAATAACTTAATAAAGAGCCCTGCAAACAATTATCTGTTTTTCCCAAAACTAAAGGAAGCCGTCAGATGTACCTGCTGGTTAATAATTACAGCAATGGAGAACGATTTAGCACTGGAGGCTTTTTATTCTTCTTTTTTGGCACTGTAGGGTGAATTCAGGGTCAGGCAAAATGTAATTTCCCAAACTGGAATTCAGCCAGGACACATCCCTTACTCTTTGCTTGTGCTGCACCAAGTAAAGGGGAAAAACAAAGAACAAACTGCTTCAATACTTTCAATAAACTGTATTCTAATACTTATAATAAATCACTTCATATCAGATAGAAATGTAGTTACGTTTGCACCACATTGTTTCCTATTTTCCACCTAAAATCTGAGTACCCTAAGTTTAACACGTCTCCTTTGTCTTATGCAGAGTTTGGCCATGATTAGAATCCTAGTGAAGTCCAGAAAAAATGTCCATGACTTAGTGGGCTTTGGATAGCAGAGTAATTCCATCTGATATCAATATTTCATAGATATTGAAAACATAGATCATTTATTTTGGTGACTGTTGCAGAGATTCCATTCTAAGGACCTAGCAGATAATAAAAAATAATTTCTTTACGTTCGTTACAAAAGATGTTTCACAGTTGAACATACATCAAAGTCAGTTGCTGAGGGCATTATATATAATATGCTAAATCTTTAACAGATGGGCTATACAAGAGGCTGAAAAAGTCCTTGATTAGAGCTGTGCCTCTATTGCTCTACAAAACTTCCAGATGCCATCATGCTGTTAATAATCTGGGGATCTCTCTTCACCATATTGGACCTGCTTGTCAGCTCTGCCCAATTAGCAAAGATCGCTCCAAGGCAGGAGCACAATTCCTAGGGCACTGGTTTTCAACATTTTTCAATTTGTGGACCCTTAAGGATTTATCGCTGGAGATGGGGATCTCTGCACAGCAAATGAAAATCTACTGGCAGTGGGCACGCGGGTTTTGCTTACCTTTTGTGGTCCCCATAGTAGGAGTGCTGGGACCCACAGGAGTCTGCAAACACACTAGACTGAAAAAGACTGTCTTAGGGTAACGTGTTTCTCACAAAGAGATTTATGTTTTTCTTGGGTCTTCGTAGCTGAAACTTGCGATTTTCTGCAACGTAAGAGAAGTCACCAGTCCTAAAAAATCAAAGCCTGTGAATAAAGCAAAGCAAGCCCTCTCAAAATGTTTGAAAATAGCATGTTCAAGTACTAATTTGTGGGTTTGGGTTTTTTTGCTTGACCACAGGAAACTTATAGCTTCATTTGATATTTTGAAAACATTTTCAGAATGTTCGTGAATTCAAAGTGGAATAAATACAAGTACCTCAGCAGAACTGCCATTTAAATCAAATTAACTTTACTAATTAGGGGAGAAAAAGAAGGCATCTCAGTATCAGGCATAATTTGTGCTTATAGAACTTCACACTTCAGGTGATATACTCTGCCTGAGAGATAGCTAAGAGAGCAATGTACCCATCAAAATGGGAAATCAACCATGGCTACTAAATTTTTCAATTTGCAAAGATTTAAAAAAATATCTGATTTGCCCAGAGGAATTTTAAGTCTTCGGATGAAACCAAAGTCATTATATTCAAATGAGTGAGTATATAGAGTTAGCCAGTGATACCGAAATGATTTCTTGTTGGGTAGCTGAAAATAATGGATGGAAATACGCTTGTCATAACACAGTACCCGAGCAGCCGTGTTTAATTCACATTTGCCTAGACTCTCAGGCTGCTTCTTTTTTGACAGCTGAGACTGTGCAGTGGCTTATCCGCTGACAGGAGAAAACCTTCTAGCATCAGATGATGGGGAAGAGTCACGGCGCTTGGATGCAACCTCCGTCACCTGGCCATGTCGCAGGTACGCCCACATCTGCCGGGGAGTCTCCAGCCCTCTTCTCCCTCAGGGGCATCACGTGCAATGTGCAACCGGTTGGCAACCCACTGCGACCTGCCAGGACATTGCATTGGGTCATGGAGGCGGGGAGAGGCCGTTTGTGCTGCACGTGTTCTGGAGGTACAGGAGCAGTTAGAGGAAAGCGTGAGCCTGCGTGAGTCTTGCTTTCAGTTCTTGGGACTTTATGGGGTTTATGGCTGTGTGATAGCATAATGATGCTGTAAATCATGCATAAAGGGCCTCTGGAGAATTTACCTTATGTAAGGGATTTCTCAGGCTGGGTAAAGACATTTCCACTAGGCTTTGGCATACGCAACAGGAGAAAACAGACGGAGCAGCGTGGCTGGTAAGCCATGGCCAATGGCTGTCATTGTTTGAATGAGTCCTCAGGAATGAGGACTCAGCTAGAGCAGTGCAGAGCCAGTCTCAATATGAATTTTTGCCAAGGATCTCCAGTAGCCTGAGAATATGGTGCAGAGGCAGCTTAAAGTGATTATTAACTTCTCTTCTCATTCTGCCCTTGGTTGCTGTGCTGAGTCCGGGAAAGGGGGAAAGGAGAATTAGGGAATCTCTGCTTCCATAACTGTGAGCTGATAATGATTTGTCCACGAGGTTAAACAGCACAGGAAATAGTGATCAATATTGGATGGTTGTACCTTAAAAGTGCAAAGGCCATTTGTGCATTCTGGCCCGCCATGGAGGGGGTTACAGCACCATCAATAATTGATTCATAATCTGTGCCTACTTATTCCCAAATGCTACAGTAGGTAAATACAGAGGCTGAACTCTGGATAGTAAAAAATTCTTTCTTTAGCTTGCATTTGTTTCACTCTGAAATGGAGCTGATTTTTACTTTTAATTCTGAGGTTCTGTCTCTATATTACCTGAACACATTAGCTGTTCTTAAGAAACCTGTGTCCGCAGTAAGGATGCTTACTTGACTTCAGGCTGCAGTGTCTCTGCAGATTACCCATGCCATCTGACCATGGCAGGCAGAAAAGACCAGGCACCCCACAGCAGCACTACCAGCAAATGCAACCCTTCTAGTGACACCCCATTACAGACTGGATTTCTACTCCTTGTGCCAGTTACCAAACGTTTCATCGGCACATATTTGGTAAATAAGTTTCCAGTTTTGACCTTTGATATTAATATATCATGCTAACAAAATTTAAGTGTTTTTAACAGAAGTGGCTCTTGAGCTTGGCACAGATTTTCAGCTAATGATGCCTTTTTGGGGGAGTGAAAGAGAGTCAAGGGTTGGTTACTTACTGAGCCATCCATCATTTTGATAGTGAGACCTGGCCTAAGTCTTTCTTCTTCAAGACATTAATTTTCTGCCTCCCCTTCCTTGCTCAGAGCAGGCCCAATCCTGCTCTTGTGGAAATCAATGGCAAAAATCCCACTAATTTCAGTGGATTAGTTCCAGTGTCTCAATTTACATGTGATTAACAGTAATTTTGCCTACTTAGTGCCTAAAAAATTCATAATCAAATTTACAATAAGCTGTGCACTGATTTTCTAGGGATCACAGCTTATTTCATAGGCTTCTAATTTCAACATTTAATCACTTTTGGTTCTAGCCCAATATGCAATCATCTGACCACGGAATATGTTCTTAAAAGCTTCCCACAAAGTTGCTGGATTTGTAGCTGATGGAATGCTAATTTGCAGGATTTCTTTAATACTGAAGTGCAAGCAGAATTGCTCTGCTCAACAGACAGACATTCATCCTCTGAACATTTACTATACTGAAAGCCTTTTTATACTTTAACTGCATTAGCTGAGGTGAATGCGCAGAACGATTCACAGTTATGTGATGAGTCCTAGGAATGTGGGACAAGTGTGAAGCCTGGGTTTAAAGAACGTGGAGATGTCCTTGCAAAGAAGACACATGCTTAAATTGAGAGGAGATTTCTATGACTTAATCTAAAACCATCCGTCTGGAATGACCACACTGCCATTTTGGGCCATCCTAGGTCAAATGATCCGTCAGCCATGTTATAGGAGCCATCTACCCCACTGGCAGATGGGTGATGGTCCCTCCGAGAGGGTCCCGTTTGCAGCCAAAGTAGACCCTGAAAACTATAAACTAGAAGCCATATAGAGCTGTCCTGATCTTGCAAGGTGCCCAGCACACCTGAGTGGTACTGTGAGCCATTTCCTCACTGATCTTGCTGGCAGTGGAGGATTAACAGCACTTCAAAGGATAAAATCACAAGGGGGTGATTTAAAAAAGATGTGACTCTGGTCCTCATTAAAATGAGGGGGCTAATTGCAGTGGTTCAACTCCAGTCAGGTAGTACCTGAGCAGGTGTTGTGTGCGCTTCCCCAGGCAGCTCAAGCAATGCACCTGCAAAAGGACTACCATCCTGGTCTTGCCTCTCTCTGGATTTATTCTGTGGGAAAGATCACTAACAAGAGTTCAGCATCCTTTAGGGCAGGCTCTTCTGAGAGCCTTTTCGGAAACAGCTGACATCCATTGTCCTACGACAGACTTTTATTGCTCCAAACATGATTTGGACATAGGTTTCCATAAGCGAAAGGCTACTGCATAAGGATGAGCAGTGAGCTATTTCATTAAAGGCCTGTTGGCATTAACATGTCAAGGGCTGAAGGACCTGTACCTCCACCTTAAGTTTGGCATTTTGGCCCTCCCAAGCCTAACCTCTCCCTCCTTCCCCAGCCCTGTTCTCTGCTGGTGGCCCTCAGAGCTACCGTTCCCAAGATGCACCATGGAAACAGCGAGAAACTTTCCAAATTGCTTTTTTTTTTCCCATATGCTTGCCTGGCTAAATACATTATTTGATACTTATTCTTTAATTTATGGTACTGAAAAAACTATACCAAGCCCTGCATATCCAAGCTCATTGCTGTGACTCTTTCTGATCGCTTTATCAAATGGAACCCTTTCTTTAAGCTGTTAGCTAAATGTCGCGTGAAGTTCTGAGAACAAATTGTGCTGCTTTGGGACATTAACTTCACATTAATTTGGCTAATCACTTCTACTTGATAGAAGTTTGTTTGAAAAACAGGATACTTCGGCTGCAGTGAAACCTGTATGAATAGTCACATAATAACAGCCATCATCTCTGGCAGTGGGCAGTGAAATCTCAGGATGAGCAAATGTGGAGTTTTAGATGAAAAAGCACAGGAAGCATGTTTTTCTGGGTGGTTGTGTGTAACAGAATGGAGATCGGGACCAGGAGGAATTAGAAAAAACATATTCAACAGAAAGAAATGAAAGCTTCAGTTAGGCTCTGCCCTTACTTGCCTGTTTTATTCTGCCCACAGACAAAAACATGTGCAGCATTGCCAAATTTTATAATCAATTCCACAACACTTGTTGTCTGTTTTCTTGCAGCCCTAGCCCCTGAAGTCAGAAGACTTGTGTGAGAGTGCTCCCTTCCTCTCTGCCTTCCTCCTCTCCAGCAATGTCTAATGCTTGCAGGAAAAGCCCTAGAAGCCCTGGCCCCTGGTGGCTCCAGAACCAGAAGGCACAAAGAATGTGCTATTTTTAATTTTCAGTTATTTTAATGCCCATCCCATGATTAATAAGCACTCAACGTGTGATTTCTGAGTATTGAGGGTTGTCAGTACTGAGTGTGGCTCCCCTCCCAGGGCTAGAGGGAAGATGGGCAGGGGTACCGGTAGTTGGGAAGGTGATATCCAGCAGCTGCGGCACTGGGCACACGGTGAGCACCACTTCCAGTCGACTCCCCAGCCGTTACACAGCAGAGGCGAACATGGCTGGAAGGACTGTGTGTGTGTGGTGAAGGTTGCTCTGGATTTGTGCATGCAACCAGGCACCTTCCACACTTCACCCTCCACACCTCTTACCCAGGTAGGTGTAATGACAGGAGAGACTATCAGTGGGAGAGAACTATAAGCATGGAGCAGAAGAAATGCACTATTGCACCGAGTGCTTTCAGCTTGCAGAAGAAAGAACAGTTCCCCAAAAAGCATGAGAACGGCAGGCGACGCTGTCTTCCTCCACTCCCCTGGCAGCTCGTGGTCAGCACAAAGAAAAAGAGAAACATCAGCAATGTTTCTGCTGAGGTGGAGTCATCTCCCCTGAACTCCAGTTCCCATGCTTAGCTCTCATGCTTGCTAAACCATATTTCCTAATAGGAAAGATGCTATATGGTATGGTGGATATACCCCAGGGAGGAAAGGTGAGGGGCTCTGGCCAAACCCAATAGGTAAATTATCTCAGGAACACCACTAACTAGAACCAATTGGGACAGTCTGAAATCTCAAGGGAAAAAAAGAAAATCAAGGGTCTGTAAATGACTCCATCCTAGAAGGTGGCAGCCAAGGCACTCCAGCAGGCTCAGCTGGAAGCAAACAAATCCTTCCCCTGCCCTCCCTTGGGACGGGAAGGGTAGCCAGGGTCCCCTGCTCTCTGCTCTGTGGTGGCAGGTGGAAGATAAGCCAGGGAAGAGCTATGTCCCTCCTGCAGCAAATGTAGGTGAAACTGTGGAGGCTGGACCCCAAGGCAAGTGAGCCAAGTTAAAAAAATTTTTAAAGTGTGGAGCGTGGGAGACATTCAGCTTCAACATGTTTTGTTCTTACTCACGGCACTTTCAAGGTCTGCAATACAGATCATCAACTACCATTTCAGGGGTTTGGCACTTTGCCTTTTTTCTGATAGTATCTTCTTGCTGAATGGCCTAGACATTGCTGTCGTGTTTAGGAAAGGTCTGCAGGTCTCCATCCATTTTTGACCAGCTTCTCTTGCAGATCACAGAGGGTTGCCAGTTACGACTGGTCCCCAGAAATCTCCTTTGCCCTCCTGCAACATGCTTTCCCTCAAAAAGCCTCTACTTGCATTCGAACCTCATTCAGCAGTCCTTCCTTCAGAGAGAAATGCAGACTTCTCCTGGTACCGAGTTTGGAGCCAACCAGCCCAGGCTGCTGCTTGAAGCAGGAGCCGGTGTCCAGAGCACAGCCAACACTAGCCAGCATCTATGGAGCATCATCCAGCACCTTTTAGAAGTGCCAGGGCTAGGCTCAGGCTTGTAATTAGCATATGCTAATGACTCATTATAATATGTAAGTGACACACTAGGTCAGAACTGCACACCCATTCAAACTAATGAGCTGTGCACTTTTTTTTTAAGTGGCACTAGTAATTGGGTGCATCATTTTTCTGTCACTGCTAGTCAGAGAATAAGGAAGCCATCTGTAATGACAGGCCAACGTTCGTAGCAATCCCATTGAGAAGTAAAGGCAAGGACTGCTAATTTCCAAGTGTCCAGCAGGGAACCAGTACACATGCCTCCAGTCACCATCATCACAATTCTTAGTATCTGAGCACGTAATTATATGGTCATATTTTTAGAAGAGATCAGCGTTTAAGGTAACTGTTGAAAACTCCTAGCCATGCAGCGATCTGTTTGAGCACCTACTGCCAAAAGTGCAGAACACCTGGGTTTTGAAAATGCAGCTGCATGTGACCTTGCTATAATGAAGAAAATATTAATATCTCATTTATGGGGCCTGCTCTTCCCCCCAAAAATAAATTCTGCTGTAAATTTATACCACTCTCTCTGAAGCAGACAAGTGCCCAGTTCAATATCAGCCCCTAAGAATGGATATACTATGAAACTTGCTAAAATGGATTTATTTCAACCTTCACAATTGGATTATTTACTTATTCTATTAATTAAACTCCTTACTCAGAATCTTTATCAAGAATAAATTCATTATCTAAGAATGATTCAAATATCAGTTCATATAGGTTTTTTTAAAAAATTCAGATACATTTTACAAAGGGATATGATTATTCTTTTATCCTAATTTTAGATATGAAAACAAAGAACTGAAACAATTTGTGTTAAATGTCACACTGTAGACAGTCGCCAGAGCTTGCAATAGAATCGAAATAGCGTGGGTCTGTATCTCTCCAGCAGATATTGCCCACAATAGCACTAGAAGTACAGTGGGGCGACGTGCTCGGACTCCAAAGCTGACTGTGTACAAGGCAGATCTTTATATGCCTCAGGTTCAGGGCAGTATCAATGCAGGATATCCCAGACTGAAGCCCAAGCTGGTAACTCCCCACGACTTTGCACTGTGCCACATGGACTTGCTTATTCAGCTTTTTGATAGCTCACAAATCTCTGCAGCAGGTTGTGGGTTTTGGGGTAGATATACCTCATCCTTATTAAAGCATCCCATGGATGTCACTTTTGGGATTAGCTCTTCGATGCAGTGATTTTCAGATTCTTCTAGTTTGTTAACTCTCTTGTACAAACTACCTATTTACATAAAGTCATTTGTGTCCAATCTTTGCTCTTTTCCATCTTTCCCATGCTGGGGTGGCATTGTGGGGACACAAGCATGCTATAATGCCTTCTCTATTATAACCAATTTATAAAGCTCCTTAAAAATGTCTATTAATTCTAATTCATCCGTTCACATAGCCATTCTGACAGTGAAGGTATTTCCCTTCTGGCAGTTTTATTAAGTGAGAGGAAGATATCAGCTCTGAGTTCCACTGCTCATAAGTAGTCCTAGGACACAGGACGTGCACATCATCTTCAATGGCTTCGTGCTTATTTGACTCAGATTTGTTGCTCAGAGTCCCCTCATGGGTGGAAAAGTCAATAATGAGGCATGATGACAAAAAAGGATATTTTGACGAAACTGATTTAGTGTTTAAAGCCTGGAGTAGCATTCCCAGAAAAACTCCATCAGAGGATGTCCAGCAGACTTTTGGGTAACCAACAGTGAACAGAAAGGGCAACAACTTAACTGTTGTGATTTACTAAGTGAAAACACAGTCATGTAAGTTAAAAAACCCAGCAAATTTGATAGCAATCTGCAGATGGCAGTGTTAAACCCTTTGCATATGGCTCTCGCTTTTGATGTCAATAGAAATATCAAAAAGATCAGGATTGGGCCAGAGACTCTCTGTTCAATATCTCCGGACACACGGTCTTGATATTAGCATTACAAAAAAATGTCTCATGTTCACAAAACCTAAATACATAATTTGTGAATGACATTATGTGTTTGCAGCTGGCAGAGAAGGGTGATATATTGTTAATGTCTTTCTGCAAATGTTAGATGAATAGCTATCAAAACTCTATTGTCTATATTGGCATTCATGTAGCATAGTCTAAAAACACTTTAATCTCTCTCACTAAACTAGAGGTTTTACTATTTTTCACATCATTTGAATTTTTATTACATCTAAATAATAAAGTGCATTATTAGGATCAATCTAAATCCACAGTATTTGCAATTTTAGGATTTTCTCCACAGATTTGGCTCTACTCTCCAGAATCTAAGTCTTCACTTTACAGAACTGAACTTTCTCTTGCCCTTCTGGTTGCAAAGCTATCTTGGCAACATTTAAATGCTGTACCTCTTCAATATATGGCTTAGTGCTGAGCATTGAATTCAAACTTGCAAGCCACGTTCCATTTATAAAATGAGGTCTAATAAAAAAACGCATATTTGGCTGCAGATAGAGTAGTCATGCTAGCAATTATGTTTCAAACTCTTTATAACATTTGTAGAGCTTATTTAAAAGAAAATTAATAGAAAATGAATGTGATAGATGCATTATTTTCCAGTTGCAATAAATTTGAATAATATGTAATAATGTATATAACAATAATTGCTGCTCTTAATCATAGGTTTTGCTTCAGCGCTATCTGCTTAAATGACCCTAAGTCATAGAGTGCTTTTTAGTGTCTCTTCCCATTTCTTAAAAATTGAATTGCTCTTGCTAAATGAGTGGTGGCTGTCTCTATTCCCTCCCCACAGACCACAGAGGATGAGAAAGGAAATATTACCTTGTTTCTCTTTCAGAGCCATCAGCTAGCTTTACAAATCTTCTTGACTATCTACCTAGGAAACGCCCTTGTCAGAGAAGCTGTGCTGCACCTGTCTGGGTGTAAGAGCCAGGTTCCGGTATGACCAACTTGTAAATGGTGTCCCAGCCATGCAATTCACCAAGAACAGCTTGAGAGATGCGAGGGACCACCTCCTCAGGGTGAAAATTACCCTGTCACCTCACCAGCAGGGAACAGAGGTGCACAGTCAAGTGTCCGGCACCACCGCAGGGTCACCAGCCCCTGGCCACATGCTCACTGCTCTGTCATCATTAAAAGAGAGCACCTCTGGTGCAAACAAGCTGAAATCTCTCTGATTCTTGGAGAAAGAAGTTTGCTGCCAGAGTGTGCGTACCTGAGCGATGATAAAATTTGGGGGACCCATCTGTGGGCTCTGCCTGGGGGTGCCAACAGTGGGCGTGAAGTCAGTGAGTGGTAGTGAGTGGAAACCCATCACAGCCCCCAGGCCTTTGGCATCCAGCCCTAAATCTCATCTGACTCCTGCAGTATCCGGTACAAGCAGTAACAGCTGGAGAAAAAGACATTACCATCCACTTTGGTAAGATACAGAAGCTGAGGTTTTGCAGGGTCTCTTATGGACAGAAGGGGGCTACAGGGCGAGCACAGGCCCCCTCTCTCTGCAGACATCACATGGATGGAGCCATCCCCACCTCCGCACGGACACAGCTCAGTCAAGTGACATGGGGCTGGACACCATGCCAGGCAGGGGTCACACAGCAGGAGAAAGAGGACCAAAGCTCCCGTGGACCTCCTGAAAACCCACACCTGACAAGAGCCCTGGAGGCAAAAGGAATGATTTCTCCAAGGACAATACAGTCCTAAAGCATAGACAGGACAGTGCAGATACTTAAACCCATGAGGTTGGATACTGGTAGCAGTTCAGCCGTGCTGGCAGAGAGCCTTCTGCTGACAAACTTACCTTGTGGCATACCTGGGTTAAGTTCTGCTTTGCTGCATGAGCACAAGCCCATTAAGTATCGTAGTCCAGGGGCTTTATGTGGGACCATGGTCCCTACTGGGAAAAGTAAAGCACGCCCTCTGCCCCACCACCCATCAGTACCCACCCACCCTTCGAAGTCGTAAGTCCACTGAGAGCTTCAGGCAGATGTCTGCTTACACCCAGGGGCTTTCAAGTTGCCTTACAGTCTTTTAAAAAGCTTTGTCTTGTGCTGTCACAAAAACCTGCAGCTTTTACTAAGGCAGGGGTAATTCTGTAGACCAGAATTTGGGTCTTCCATTTGGGAAGAGAGCGAAGCCAGAGGTCCAGTCTCCATGTTCCAGAGCTGTGGGGCTTGCCCCACAGTGTGGAGCTACACTTGGGGCCTTCAGGAAGGCAGTCCTAAAAGGTCCACATAAAGCCTGGAGGCCTGGCAGACCCCATTCATCCATAGTGTTGGCTTCATCCCAGACTATTACTCTTGGCAGTAAAGTGTGCTATGTATTTTAATGGTGAGTTTTATTTGTTGAAAGGATTAAACATTTGTAAAATATTTGACAAATCAGACCTTGATTCAAATAATCAGAAGATGGCAAAAGCACCGCATATATTCAATGGCACGGATGTTGAAAGGCATTTTAGCTCCACAAAGACTGCCAACCCACACCTTACTGTTTTTCTTTGCAGAAGTTTCTAAGGACTCTTAAGTGAGTACAAGATGCCACTACAAAATGATACGAAATGAATTGCTAACCCACAGAGCTCACAAGTTAGATCCTAGGCAATATTAAACAATGAAATAAACATGCAAAGGGTAGGAGGATAACTGATCAAAGACAGGAGAGTTCCATAAATCAATAATTACAGAGGTATCAGTGTTCTCAGCAGGCTGCCATTCCTGCCAACCCAGGCTTGTCATGATTCATTCCAGAGAAGCAGGGTCAATTTTACCCCGTGTTTATAAGTGATTTAGCATGAAGTACATATTAAAAGGATTTTGTATCATGTGCTCTGGCTTCAGTTAAGTGAGAGATGCCGAGCAGCCTTCAGACCTACAAAGTAAAAAAAAAAATATACAGAGGTTTTCACTGGATAGAGAGTGCAAATTATCCATTCTGAGTCTCAAGGAAAGCTAAGCTACTATCAGCTGGATTTTCTGAAGTTACATTGCATGGGCCAAAATCTGAAAATTCATCAGAATACTGATATATTACAGTACTTAGGTGGCTGGATAAATCAATGACTCATTTACATTTTTAACATTTACTGCAGAATGTTGGGGCGCACACATAAACTGGGGGGATTTACACAGAACTCCTGTTTTCTGGGAAAAGCTGTGACAGCATCCAGTTGCCTTTTCCCGATACAGGCTTTGCACTGTGTGCTAATTCTGAGCAAATACGGTTTGGACAGGTTGGATGCTGTTCATTTCTTCCCTGTTTCACTGTATGAAAATGGGAAATAGCCAGGTGATAAATACATTGACTAGTCATGGTTCTTGCCATCCGTACAAAGTTTATTTCATTTTTCCCTCTTTACTGATTAAATCCCACCAGCTTATCCCCGTCAGTCAAGGCTTATGCGAACTAGCGATCCAGTCAGCCTCAGGCTATGTAAAGCAGCCTTTTGGCCCTGTCTGACTTCGGTTGTATTGTGTTACCTGGGATATTCTCCAACCAAGAGAGAATTGCAGAGCTATTGAGAAGCGGTACGTTGGCTCTTCCCACCACGGCAGCCTGCTTCCTGAGAAGCTAGCAGTTCTAGCCATGCTGAAAGTGAAATTTTAATATGGCCTTGGCAGCGCTCCATTGGCATGTCCCCAAATTTACACTAGTGTAAGCAAGATCAGCGCCTGTGCCAGCGTCTGTATTATATTAAAGATAAATTGGACAAGATGTGTTCATATCTGAACTAAGCAAATCAAAACCGAACTTAACAAAATAAAATCAGATGGTCTGACTCATCCTCTTTTGAGAGATCCTGATAAAATATGGCTGTTCCAGAAGCGCTAATGTGATCTTAATAAAAGATGACACTGTGAAAAAGGCTGGGGGGGGGGAAAACTTGACAAAAAGAGGAGTTTTCACTGTGACTGGATCACTCTCATAGACCCATCCCATCCCATCCCATATAAATAGATGAGAAACCTCAACTTCCTTCATTGACATACACAGAATAAAATCACTGCATAGGCAGAACACTGTGAGCATGCACAGTAGGTAGGTACCAGACTATAATTTCTTGTTCAAAATACCAAAATGCACCAGTTTGACTGAAAGTACGAGGACATGATATGAAACAGGCATGAGTAAAGCACAAAACAGGAGGAATGACTGGAGCCTACCTCCTCCTACTTCCGAAAAAGCTGCCTAATCATTAGCCTGGGGAGTCATGCTTTCACTCGCCCTTTCTCCTTCTCTCACTGAATTCAAACCATTTTTCTGCACAGTGGTGCAGCTTCACGAGGAGTGGTAAAGCGTTCCCAGAAAAACCTATAGTCTAATGACTAGAAGTGTCTTTGAATTCTTTCCAACAAGGATAGGAACTGAATGTGAGTTTCCTACTTCCTAACCCCTAGGCTGATGCAAGGTAGAAATGGTGGTGGTTGCTTTTCCAGAAGTTTTTTAAAAGAAAGTGAAGCCTTCAGAGAGTTTTACAAGGAACTTAGTCTAGCCAGGCTATGCTGGTCATGCTCTGAGAGCATCTCCAGAGCCCATCAAGGGGCTGCCATATCCCGTTGTTTGTTCATTACTGTGGAGGAAGGGGTCGGGCAGACGATCCTCAACCCTGATGGGTTGAAGGGATGGTAGTTAAGAGGGAGAGGATGTGAGCATAACATTAGAGGGGGAATTCATTGCCTGTCTGCAGAACTACAGAAAGTACCTTTGGATGCCAAGTAAAGGGGCAGTCACAGCTCTGTAGCCATATCCCGCAAAGGCTTACTTAATTGCCTACTTGCCAAGTATTTGGCCAAGTCGTTTGAATAGCAATATTCCTTCATCTGTCTTATTTTATATACCTGCGTGTCTTCTGTATGGGCTGTGTCCTGACACCTGGGCCCATGCCTTCTCTGTAGGACACAGCCTCTCCTGCTGTATGCCCTGGCTCCCATGGACATCAGGCCCAGGAGCAGCAGCCAGAGTGAGACCACACCATACTTGAAACCATTCCCCTGCATGGAGGCTGAGGGATGCATGAGACACACAGCAGAGGGGTGCACGATACACATGGGCCACAGGTGAGGTCAGACGCAGCCAGAGAAGCCAAAGGATCAGTCTTGCATGGTCTCATACAGGGAACTTACTTCTCCAATGGTTGTTACAGCCATGCCAGTAAAGCCAACGTCCTTTCAGGGCTTGAACCCAGGACACTGAGTGTAAGAGTGTTCCCAGGTGAACTCTGACAGCTTTTTATCAGTAAAGTCAAGGAAAGAGAGACGGTAACACAGCAAGGCATGAGAAGACCTTTGTAATGGGGTCATTAAGACCAACCTGAGAGTACATTCACAAATATCATGACAACATTGTGGATGCTAAGTGCTATCTAAAAAATGCACTCCTGTCTAAGTGCTAGTATTAGACAAGGTGCATTCTTGTCAAATACTGTTTGGTCCAGTAATTGAAAAGGATCATTAAACATTTACTGAAAGTCAAACTGGAAACACATGGATGAACGGAGCTGTACTTGAATACCCCACAGCTGTCACTGACACCACAGATTAAGTGGCAACGTGTTACAGGTTTCCAGGAGAGGAGAGGCAGCCTACACACACACACACACACACACACAGAGCGCTAAGGAACGCGACAGTGGAGGAGGACACGTGTGATCAACCTCCGTGCTCTTGCCTTAGAGCGCTGGCCGCCAAATTGTAGCAAAGCATTGACATTTGCACTTGCACTCCATTCATACAGACACACCTAGAGATTTATTTCACATGAATATTTGATATGACAACAGATTTGATATCAAGTAGGCAGAGTTTGAATTATTTAATTGTTTTCCTAGGGTATTTTATTTTTATTATTTAATGAGTGCTGACTTTGTGATCGGTGCTGGACAGTCATGAAGCAAATGTTAACTCCAACGTGCTCATGGACTGATCTAATAAAGTCCTTCACAGCTTTGAGGAATTCCAGCCTCCACTAAATTCTGACCCTCTGCATGATGTTGTCCCACCATAGTCTTCAGGCTTAACCAGACCAGCACCACACCTACATCTGTACATTGTGGTGGTCTCCTGGTAAAATGGGCCACGGATCAGCCTCAAACCCAGGATCAGGGGTAAATTCTGCAAATTCCTTTCTCCCCTCCTCTCTTCAACCCCTTCTCTACAGTGGACAGAACTTTTGTCAAGATTTGGTGTGGCGTATTTAAGATGTGAAAACAACACAGAGAAAAAATTAAAACGTTTGTGATCCATTATGCAGAAGGAGCATATTCTACATGAAAATATTATTTACTTAAGTTTTCTATTCTAAAACTTGATGTTGTATTCAAGATTTAAGGTCTCCATGGATGTGGAAAAACACTTTGAGACTCTGAGGCTTTGAAATGCTGAATTGCCTTGTATAAGATAAAATCGATATTTTGAAAAAAAAAAGTAAAGTGGAAATTAATGTTCTTGTAATAGGTGAGTAGCTTTTACACAATTATTTCGTGGTGATAGACTTGGTTTTGATGTAGCTTAATTAGCAGAATATAAATTATATATGTTTTTTTTAAAGATGTGCATATGTATATTACAAGATTTTTTTATTTCATTGTGGAGCAAACCATTTGATGTGGCTCTGCAAAAAGCTCTAATACACATCAAAAAGCAATCAACAAACTCTTTGAGTACATCAAGCAGGATAATTTAGATGGTTTTTAATCATGATTATGAAAATATAATTAGGTGGTTTCATGTTGGTTGGTGAGTGCGTAGGGAAAAGTGATTCTCCAAACAGAAAAATATGGATAACATTACCCAGGAGCCACGAAACAACCACACACATGCATACACAAACCAAACAAAAAAAATGCTGGCCTGCTTCTCTAGTAGATCAGCAGGTAACATGTTTAAATAGAATGTCATTTCATTTAGGATGCCAGGAAGATTCTTATTTAACAGACAGATTACACAAAAGTAGCTTTGGAAAAATGCCCCTTTTTAATGTGCTAGAAATCATTAGTCCGCGATTTAATAAAATAAAATCCTCTTTTCAGAATTTAGGCAACGAGCAGAAGATGCACTTTGGGTCTAATAAAACAAGAGTTTTACTGAAGGAAACAAGAGGTATTCATGAGAGTGCTTTAACTCTGCCTGGGCCTCTAGTGCCAGAGCAAATGCCACGCGTCCGTGTGCACGATCTTCAGGTGAAGACTTCTCTAGATGCTTTTAACTGCCTTAAGCGCCCTGCTGTTCTTCAGTCCCAAGGAAGGCTGACTAAAGACTCCTTACTTAAAGAGGTGCCACATCTAAACGGCCTCATCTTTGCAGGTTCTCTTTGCATGAAGCTTCCCTATGCTTTCAGTCCTTTTTGATGTGCTGATCATGATCTCCTCTGTTTCCCAATAACTAACTTTTCTCAATAGTGCTTGATTAATCCTGAACACAGTGCTGTATGCCATGATGCTTCACCCCTTATATGACAGTATCTTAAATATTTCAAGTGTTGTTCTCGAGTCCTTTCCTGTTATGTACTAACATTACATTTTTGGTTGTCTGTGAGCACTGGGCAGATGTTGTCACTAACCATAGATCTGTCTCCTGGCTGGGTGCAGGTAATTTATAATGCCACAGTCTCCTCAGTGCATGCCTGCCTGTACATAATCCTCACACCCATGCTCCTCTGTCGTGGTCTTCACTCATCCATCCGGTTCTGGCAAAACAAGGTTACCACTATCAGCTTGCCAATACATTATAGAATGAGAGAGACACTTTTTTTACTTTTTGCTATAGTGAAAACTGCCTGTTTTGTTCTTTCTCTTTTCTCCCTCTCCTTACTGGGTCCTATTTCTTGGAGGGCTTTATCTCTTGCTCCGAGGGAGTGATTATCACTATAGTGATGGCTAGAGATATCTTAGTAATCTCCTACCATCTCATGTGGATCCCTAATAAATACTCCTCTCTCTCCACTTCATACCAAAGGCTAGATCTGTTTTCAGTGACTTAGTGGCAATGCATTTCATACTGTTTTAGTGATAAAAGAATTACTTCAGGTTCTTTTTAAGCACTTTGATCACTTTTTTTTTTTTAATTTAGATAAATAGTTTTGATAGAAATCCTATAGAGTCATATATTGGGGGAGAAAAAAATAGCAAGTTGGCAGAAGATGTCTGGAAATGTTTTGGGTTTTTTTGTCAGCTAAACACAAATTACCAGTGTGCCCTTAGAGGCTCTTAGGAAGGAAAATACTGCCTTCCAGTTGGGCAGTCTGAAGTAAAAAATAATGCACTGATGTGCTGAAATGGCAATCACAAAACACAAGGTGGGTCAAAGTCAGAAGTTTTTTTTTAATGAACTTTTTTTAAGACGAACTGGAACAACAATTAAGTGCACTTTAATTTAGTGGCAACAGAAACAATGACAAAAAGTCATTGCCCAGAGCATGGCTCAGCTTGACAAGGCAAGAGCAGAAAGGGCAGGAGCAGAGAGCAGACCCAGCAGTTCTCCTGGGTGAAGATTGTGAGTAAAACAGCTGGGGGTTTGTATGCTTGTAGGTGGATGTGTGAGGGAGTGAAAAACAATGAGAAAAGAGAAGACATTGGGAAAGCCACCTGCTAGAGTAATAAGCAATGGTGCATTGTCATGGGGTGAAACCAAAATACAGTTCTTCCTGACTGAGTGCTCACTAAAGAGACTGACACTTCCAAACAAGAAACTACCTTGCTTGCTCCTGCCTTGCTGTAATAGCACTTTGCGTGCATCCTCTGTAAATAAACAGGGCCGTTCCAAAAGAAATCCTGGGTACCTATCATCCTCTTCCCTTCTTAATGCAACGAAGCCAGCAAGGCCTAGATTTTGGCTAAGTACTCACACCATGGGGACAAAAATATCAGCTGGCATCAAAGCCTGTGCTGCACAAATTAGATCTTCTTATCAAGAGTTAGAGAGATGAAGAACTGTTACTCTCTGCCCGGGAGGCTGGGGTCTGTGCCTTCCCATGTGCTGTTGCAGGCAGTGTTGCCTCCTTCCCTTTGGAAGATTGCTACAAACTCTGGCCTGATCCCGTTACTGCTGAAGTGAATGGGAGTTTTGCCATTGACTTCAAGGAGACAAGAAGCGGGCCCTCTGCTAGCAAATCCAGTCTTTATAGTCCTTTCCAGATACTAAATAAAACTGTGCTTGGAAGTAATTTGGATGCCAGCAAGCTGGCCCAGTTTGCCATGAAATTCAAAGATGCCCAACAATGGGATGTTTATTAGGATACAAATAAAGTATCTTCTTTGCAGTGCAATGTGTGATTTCCTTCCCAATAAAAATATAAACTTGCTTTATGTGCAAACAATTCTAGCATTTCTGTTTTTATGCCGTCTTACTGACAAGAAACTCCCAGCTGTTATAATTTGTCTCATCCTTCTCTCTCTTGTAGAACCAGCCTTTGTTCCTTTTTGCAGTGCCAGGGACTTGCTGAGCTCCACCTGATGTGATTTGTCCAGGCATTAATAATGCATCTTCAAGATGCAAGATGCATGAATTCCTTTAGCAACAGATCTGCCGGCAGACTGCTCACCGTATTGTGCCGCCTTCCCGAGACGGGGGAGGCAAGAGGACCGCACAGGCATGCACGCACCCGCGCAGGTCATAAGGCTTGGGGGTGAGGGATGTCCTGTTATTACGAGGGGGTCACTGCATCCTCACGCTGGGGTCAGGCTGAGGATAATGAATATTACAGGAGCCATTCCTCCAGCAGGAAGGTCCTTACCCGCCATCCAAGCAATCCCTGTGGGACGACCTGAGGTGTCCACAGACTGACAGGGACTTTAGGAGACCCAGCAAGCAGGGCTCGAGTCTTGCCCCGCTGGCGAGTGCTGTCCCTAAACATCATAGAAACAAATTAACTTTGCCTCCAAGCGCTCCTCACGGCCCGCTGTCAGGACGGCACGCATCGGGGGCTCGGCACCGCGAGGACGTAGTTAATTTACTGTGTGTGGAGCGGAGGGGAGACTTCACCCTGGAGAACAACCGCACAAGCCGGGTCGCCCACTCCCGGCGACGGCGAAGGGCCCTGACGGTTGCCCTCCATACAAGCTCCGCTCAGTGCTTTCCCCGTGCGTGGCTTGCAGTGGGCCGCCCGCCCCACTGCCCCTCCGCCCTAAAAAAAAATAAAAATAATAATATAAAAAGCTCGTTTAATCGATACGATCGCTCGCAGGGCCGCCCTCCCGCACCGCGGCTCGGCTCTGCCGGCGTCGCCATGGCAACGGCTCCCGGCTCTCGGCGTGAGGCCGCCCCGCCGGCCCCGGCCCCCGCGGCCCCGGCCCCGCCGGCCCGGCCCTGGCCCCCGTCGCGGCGGTGCAAGGGGCACGATGGCAGGCACCGCCTGTACGGATTTTCTTGATGGCACCAAGTGTTTGCGGCCCCCGGGACTAGCAGGTGCTGCTGTTAGTGATCCACCAGGTTACAGGCCCGAGGCCCAGCCCTGGCTCCTGTAGCTGTATATACATATACACCTATAGACACTTTTACAATTAACATGTTTCCAGAATAACATTTCTGGTAATGTTTCCAAGCTTCCCGGCGCATGGCAATGGCAGGACGTCATCGGGGCCCCTCAGGCAGAGGATGTCTTTCCCCGCAGACCTTGGCAGTCGGCGAGAGAATCGTAAGGATTCTCTCAGGATTAACACACTCAACACCGGCAGCCGGCCCACGCCACCGTCTAAAAGAAATGCACAGAATTTGCCGTTAAAAGCCACCCATGCCTGTGCAGGCAAGCCTGGCAGAGCTGTTTCGGCGTGGGCTGCGGTCGGTGGTAACCTCGGGTTGATGGTCTTCGGTCGTGTCCCCTCCGCCCGCAAGCGCGGGCGAGTGCCTGGTGGGGCTGTACGTAGCGTTACGCTTCCCTCTGTTCGACAGACTTTTGAACGCTTCAGGAAAAGATACGCGGCTTCTTGTTGTGTTCTTTTTGCATTTCTCGAATAGCATTGCAATGTTGTGGGTTTTTTAAAAAAGCTCAGCCTTCCCCCACGCTGTCATTTGGGAAGAATATAAAAAAATTATTGAGATGTCTCTGAGACCAGAGAGATGCCTACAGGTGGGTGAATAATGGGGGGAGGGAGGAAAGAAAGACAGTCTTTCTGGGGATCGGTTTTAAGAATCCAAGGAAGACAAAAACTAACCAAAACCCTCCACCCATTTAAATGGACAATAATTTCTCCCATTTTATCCACAATGAACTTTACAGGAGTCTTTTTTCTTTCAGTCAGAATATTTCTATTGTTTTCGATAGGAGTTCGTCAGGGTTTTTTGCATACACGTATATAGGAAAACGTTTGTTCATAAATTTACATTAAAAAAGACAGTGAAACAAATACTCCTGTGAATTTTGTTTCCAACAAGCTTCCAAACTGTCTGCAGAATTCATCTTGAAATCACTTTATATTTTTGAAGACGATTCACCTAGAGACCAGAAACAATAGACTGGGACTCAAATGATCCTTCACGTACAAACTGAATAGTGAATTATAACTCACAAAAACTCTGATACACCATCCAGTCTGTAAGCAATACATAGGCTGAAATATATTCACATGAACAAGTCAGAGAAGAATTTATACAGTGAATAAAATTAATAGAAATTAAAATGTGATCATTGATCAACCACAATCAGGAAAGAGAGCTAAATTCAACAAATCAGCTGTTTGCAACTAATGGTTTTCCTAGGTCTCATGATAGATGTGGGTAAATGTTGACTTTCTAATTATGACAACAGAACTGAAGAGAGCGCTGAGAAATCAAAATTAACTAGTGCCTTTCCTGAACTAGTGTCAGAATCTGTTGTCACAGGTCTGGAGCTTTGCTGTGAAATGTCCCGAGTTCACAGACTGGGCTTTTTTCAGTATGAGGTTTATGAAAGTGTGCGAAATCTTGACTTTCTATCTTGATATAAGGAAAAGAAGGTATTCTTCTGTAATATTAAAGTTTGGCTGAGTTCTGGGAAACTGAAAAAGGGTTTCATACTAGGAGATGTCAGGCAATCTTTCTAGCTGTATCACCTACTGCATCTCAAAGAGAAAAATGCACCGTGCTCCTGTGAGTGGTGAGGTGGCCTTGCGGGTCCTCCGACCTGCCGAAGGAAGGGAAACTTTCCACCAGGAGAGGTGAGGAGGCAGACAAAATATTACCTGCGAGATCTGGCCTTGCATCGGGCTCAGTTCAGACTCAAAAATCATCAAAGGCAATATTAACCCCCCCCCCCAGTCCCAGCTTCTTAGTTTGAAGGGAATTTCTACACATGCCAAGGAGTGTTTCATCAATCTGCACCACGCTGGATCCACTGCAAGAAGTTTTGTGTAAGGAAATCTAGATATTGTAAGTGCAAAATACAATTTGAAAGTCCCCTCTGTTCAACATGATTTTGTTGTTGTTGTTGCTCCAAGAGGCTGGGAAGGATACTACAGTTTTCCTCATGTTAATTCTGGCAATATTTCCTTTGAAGGACCTCTAGCATCAACATGTTGTGAAAAAAATCTTTAAAACTGGGTGAAAGGATGATGGAAAGTGCCTTGTGATGTTCCTGTGTCACATATAGGACTATTCAGGAAACAGGCTTTCTATAGTGTCAAGATTGGAGATTTTGAGATATTTTCTTGTCATATACTCAGATCTCAAAAATTTTGCACGAACCACTAACCCAAGAACAACCCAATATGGATAAAGCTGAAAATTTTAGCCTGCTGTTTTTGTAAAAAATTTATTTTGACTTCAGTTTTCATTAAACTTCAGTAGCCCTAATTTACTGGCACTTCAATTAAGCAGAATGGTTTGACATTTGTGACACTTTCTTTCCAAAAACAGTTTCCATAATGATAATTCAGTAAAGTTCTTGCTTTGCGAACACTTCTGATTTTAACAGTTTCTGATTTTAGCATTTTTCAGAGCAGGGAGGAAATGTTTAACATTTCTGCTGAGTGCTGGTTGCGTACGTACAAATTGAAGCTCCGGGTTATACCTGGCAGACAGGACTCCCACAGCTTACATCGCAGGAGACCTGGGGCCAGCCCCAGTGAGTCCTTTCTGGTCCACTCCAGGATGCTTCCTAGAATTGCCGAAATTGTCTGTTTCCCACCATCTTCTGTGATCCTTGTATCACTGAGCGATGGTCTCGGCCATTCATCACGACCCGTGAAATGTTTCTCAGACCCTTCTCATGCTAAATAAACCCCCTGCTCTCTTACTGAGGAGGTGTGACTAAAATTCCTCAACTAACAAAACGATTTGCAAAATCTGTTCCTTGGGAGAGGTGAGCTCAAGGGGAAGTACCAAAGGGACTCTTTGCAGAGCACTAAACGGGGGCAGCCCCACAGCAGCCCCACTGAAAACACAACAAGGCACCGGCCTAGACCAGCAGCTCCCTTGACCAAGGAGTTTGGAGTATCAGTGGGCAATTTCAAGGCTTCTGTGCGCTGTATATGCCCCCTTCCCTTGCACGCTTCTTGAAGAGTTAGACATAACCACAGCTAAAACCAGGGATCTATAAAGCTGCTGTGGCAGCCCCGGTCTGTACAGCGTTGTTCAGGCGTAACCCCATGAAAGCCTAGACGCGAGGAGGCACAGCGCCTCGCCTCCGGATGTTGTGCTATTGAGAGTCATGGGAACGACTGGGAGGGTAAGCAGTGATAAACTCAAAAACATCAGGAGCTGGGCAGAACACCTGATTACAGCTGCCTGCACCGGGTCCCGGCGGTAGCAAAGCTGATGCACTCAGGCAAGGTGATGCAGGTCACTGTTGCTGGGGAAGCGAGGGAAAGATAAGAAAGTGAGAAGAGAAGAGCGGCTCTGCCTTGCTGCCCGGGCCCGTCAGGCAGATAAACCACACGCATGCACGCAGCCGGGAGAGCCCGGCTGGCCCCGGTGGAGGTGGTCCCTCGCCATCCCCGAGGCAGCCCAGGCCATGGCAGACGATCCAACCAGCGAGGAAGCAGCTGGCCTTAGCAGGCGAAAAAACCCAGAGCCCGAGGCAGCAGCAGTGGAAGAGATGGGCGACAACTGGTCTGAGAGCTGTTTATTCAGAGACACCACCTCTGACCCTTCCCCCCAGCTGAAAATACAATCTATTTATGTAGGTATGCGCATATTTAGCAAGCTTGATATTTTATCGTAAAAAGTTATGGAGCTTTAGTGTTTGCTTAACTGTTCTCGTCAATAAACATTAATAGGCAGACTGTCTTTTGTATATACACAGTTTCATAACAACAGAGTGTATCCCAGCTTTGCAAAGTCCTAGTCATCTATTTGCCTGGGGTGAGTAATTTCTTTTGAGAGGCAAGGGTATTCAGACTTTCTTTCTCAACATTTGTTGAAAAACAGGGAGATTGGGGCTTGCTGAGGTAAACGTTCAAGATTTCAAGAAACTCACAACATTTCAATATTCTAATGATCTCCTGAAGGTTCCTCACTTATATTTTTTTTTGTTTATTCATTTCGGTTTTACCTCATTATGTAGCCTGGTATGGTATAATGTAGAATTTAGACCATTTGCTTTCTACCATAGAATATCAAACTACAATATATACAAAGGAAGTAATGGCAACAGCTTATGCTAACTATTCAGTACCTTACCCAATGTCTGCTGTATACTGTGTGAGGTTTTTAATCACTGAACTATTAGATGAAAGGACAGTAGAGTTAATTCCCCCTTTCTTGCCCTTCCCTCTAATCTTCGTCGCAGGTATCTACAGCAGCATTCCACTTCGAGACTGAGGAAACCCTTTATTCGTGGATCTCAAAAGAGATTAGGCTGAGACAGAAGCCAAACACTGACAAGGATGATAAAGGTGTTTCTGGCCATACAGAGAAGCTCAACTTAGAAATCCACTATAAGGTGCATTTTAATATCAACATATTTAGCACCTCCAGAATTATCCAGGAATTTTAGGATCACAAGTCCAGACCTGGGCACCTGCAGGTAGAGTCAGGCCGGTATTAGGTACGTGAGCTTTTTTGTGTATCTAACCCCAAAATACATTTTAAAGGGACACAGGATACAACTCCACGGCTTTGACCATGAACCTGACTTAATAACTTCTTGCACCCTGGAGGGCATTTCTTCGTAGGCCAAAATTCATCATCTCTGCAGTCATGACGACACCACTGCCATGCTTTGAACTGGTTCACTAGAATTAAGTCTCCACTTAAGAGAAAAAACGAGTTTTAACTGGGTTTGCTGCCAAAGCCAATTTATTGCATAACTGAATCCTTGGTCCCTTCAATCGTTAAGTTGCTTGTGAAAAAGTTATTTGTTATCCCTGAACTGATGTGGTGAGTGTGCCAGCAGCCTTTTCAGAAACCTCATCATCCTTCTGTCTCTAGCCTCAGATCAGCAAGGCAGTCAAGCACGTGCTTACCTTTAGGTATGTACTTAGTCCCCTTAACTTGCTGCTTTCACAGCAGGTTAGAAAGGCTAAGCACATACTTGAAGGTAGGCGTACGCTTCCCTTTCCCCTTCTTTATTACAGCACTCGGAACCAGTGAAGAACCCTAACTGTAGCCAAATTCCTGTTTCTACTAATTCTGAAAACAAGCACAAATATTTACTTAAAATATTAATATGCTTACCATATCTTATCTTTGACATAATTACTTTAATTAAAGGAATTTATAAAAACTAATGTTACGCCTACAGGCCCTAGCAGTGACATGTGAGAATAATGGAATTTAGAGTGGCTGATTTATTAATCTTAAAATATGTACTTGGAACGAAACAGGTAAAATTGTAAATTGGGAAGCAATACATATGAATATTGTGTTTTATAATTTTGACTTGGTTGAGTTGTGTTTACACATATAAAGGGCATACACTAGCTGATTATCATTAAACTTATTTTTTCATTTTTATATTCTGTAAAATATAAAAATAAATATAAAGCATGTCATTTTACTGCTTCTTGATAGAAATTTTTTAGATTGTATTGGCCTTTGATACGGACAAAATCTACACAGCAAACATTACCAAGATCTTTAAAACTATATATACACTAATACTAATATTATGTACTTCATAAATTTGTATACCTGACCCCAGTTGCCACTATGGCTACTACCCTGTCCCTACACACATCAGACACGTTATTCTCCAGCGTTTTCCCTCCCACCCTCCGCAGAAAGCTTCCTTCAACCTGTCTCCAGTGCCTTGCAGTCAGGTGAAGTCTTCATTGACCTCTTCATAGCCAGCTCTGCCCTCCTTAACCTTCAGACATCGCTCCCCTACCTTTTTCTTGAAATCTTATTTTCCTTTGGCTTCTCTGTCTTCTTCTGCCTGTCCTTCTGCCTCTGTAATTTTTTTTTTTTTGGTATGTCATAGTGCTTTGCAGTCACTACTGACCACGTTATCCAACACTGCCTCACTGGTTGCTTTTGCTGCCTGCCAGCATCCATCAGTCATCTCCTGGCTGGTAAGTATATTGCAAACACATGGAAAGAACCATCTTTGTCTTCCACATTGGTCTAACACTGAGTACTGGTCTGAATTCTGAGAAATACATGTTAATGTCTGGCCGCTGTGACATAGGAACTACCTGAAGCTAAGGGTATATTTTACTTGTTGATTTGTTTAAACAATTGGCAATGTATTGTTTACATACAGTTGTTTCATGTCATCTTTATGACATTACCTTATCTAATGTGATTACGTAGCAAAATAAACAATGTCAAATCATGACTTCTTTGTAGGGAAGTCTAGTCTTTTAGACTACAAGTCTGGCGTACTAGCCAAAAGCATACATAATTTAAAAGGCACTATGAATACTGCCAGAAAAATTGTGTGAAATATGGGTGAGCTTGAAGGGAAGGAACTACACGGAGGTTAAGCTGCATGAGAAAATCTTTCTCCCAACTACGATGCTATTAGAAAAGAAATGGCTTTTTGTTCTGTTGTGCATATATGCATGTCAGTGACGTGGTACAGCTCACAGACTAGAAGAGACCCCATGTCACGAATGTATTTGTTTGTGTCCCCACCTATTTGGAAAAGCACACAATTGATTATTGAAAGGAATACGATTATGTACTCTGAATAGGAATGCTATGAGGTTCAAAGTTAGTCAAGCATGCTGTATAGGTCACCTCTGTTTGATACTAACATGCTCACCCAACCACCTTCACTCCTTACCACCACGCTCTGCCAGGTGAAGAACTACTAGACCAACAAGAGCTGCATAAATCACAAAGGCAAATGCAGCTTTGCTTCAACCTTGAGTCAGCCTAGACATAATAATTGCATGGAGAAATTTAATTTGACAATTACAGATTTTGAGTTTAGAGAACATTTTGCTGTTGCTTGTATCTGCCCTTGCCTGTGAGTTCTGAACTGGGGTTCATAAGGTCATTAATTCTAATAGCAATGGGAAAGCAGGAGAAAGAGACACGTCATGACATGAAACAAAAATCCTAAGAGCAAGAAAGATTTAACGTTTAAATCCAATCTCCTTTATATTATGTTAGGGAGTTTGAGATGTGCTTTTTTAATCTTGTCTTCCAGGATAGTTTTTCCACAGGAAAACTTCCCCATAAATTTACAAAACGTTCTGGCGCTTGGTATGGTTTTACACCCTGAGAATTTATTATTCATGAAATAGGTCTTTTGAAGTACAATTTCTAAGTATTGATGTTTTATCTTTAAACAGCGAACATGAGCACAGGCTTAAAGGCCCACTAACAATCACTCAGGAATAGCTCAACTGCTCATGTCTAGGCGAGGTCTTCCCCACACAGGGAACCTTTTGTAAATATTAGTTACTAGAATCTCAACACTAATACATGTAGTTAATAATTATCGCAATGTGCCAAAACTGCACAGTTTGCTCCTTGATTACAATATTAAATTGCTATTGAGCTGTGGTATTTGCTTCAGGCAATACTACTGAGAAGCCTCCAAAGACTTTGGTTGGCCTCCCTGCACAAGCGCAGGAAAGTATGCCTGCACAGAAAGCAGAGGCAGTGCTGGGGTTTGCCAGAAAACAAACAAAACTCAGACAATAGAAGGAAAGTTTTATCAGAGCTGAAGTGTCCTTTCACTTGGGAACTGTCATCTCGTGAAAGGAAAACACACACGTGCACTTGATTAGAGCTTCTATGGCAGACCATTACCATGAGCTGGGTGATTCAAGCTGTTCATGGAGGGTACTGCGCAGCCAGCTCTGAAAGCTTTGTTTTAGTTGCTTTTGATGGCATCTAAAAAGGAGCTAAGCCAGTTCAGAAAAGTCCAGAGGTTCTGCCTGACGTGTTTGTGCACCTCTTGATAGAGGTGGGTATTTTCTGCTGATACTTTTGCCCATCACCCTGCAGACTGAGTAGTTGTGGATGGCAAAGGGGAGCCACCATTGCTAGTACCATTGTTCATCTTGGTCGTGCATTACAAATTCATGACGAGTCTAAACACAAACCCTAATCCTCAGCTTCAGGTCTTGATTCTTTATCTTTCTAAACCCATGAACCAGACTTCCCAATTTGAAGAGTCTCCATTTAACTGCAAAATTCAGAAACGGTTCAAGCTGTCTCCTTAGATTTCGGGCATTTGGGCTGGTATCAACATTCAGACAAGCTCAGGGAAGGGTCTAAGGGGTACAGTGATGTCTGAGCCCAGATCAGGTCCTAGATTAAGGTTTCTGCTTGAGAACAAGAGTTGGAAAATGCTTCTGCAATGTCAGCTAACTAGTGCTCAGTAATCTGGTACGTAAATGTAACCCTTATTTGATGGGAGGAGAAGGTGTGACAAATCTATCAGGAGCAAATTTCAGGCTCAGGATTTGTTCCTTCTTTGCCTGTGATCGAAGCCGACTTCTCTGCGATTTTTCTAAAATGAATGCATTTAACGTTTAGTGAAGTACTGAAGACAGCATAGCCAGAAGGACTGCAATAATTATGGTATTCGTAGTAGTAGTCCAGGAATGTGATTTGCAGGTACAGATTCCAATCCTTGCACTTAAAAAAGGCTGTTGAATGAGAGCATGCAGGCTTTTGACTCTTGCTATAAAGCAAAGCCAGGTGTTTGCACTTGGAAAGTGCAGGTGCAAGTTTATGTACTGGAGTTTATCAGGCCCAGGCTGAAACCATATCCCTAATGAGATCATATGCTATTGTCCAGCTTCTGCATCATTAAGGCATGCTATTCATGTAGGTTCTGGGCGTTACTCTTGAAATCACTGTGCTGGGTTTTCTAAGTCATTTTTTTGTGAGCTTTATGGTCTCTTTAACAGAGCTATGTGAGTTACACAGGGCAAGGCTTCCATCCTCCTTCAGAAAGCATATGTTAAATTGAAATAGTAATAATACTATAATGCCTAGAAGGGGAAACAAAGAAGAAGGGACACACATTTGCTGGCTGCTCACCCAAAACTGTGCATAGGTACCTCAGCGGAATTCAGTATTTCTTTTCAGCATTTGAAACTTACCTCAGATGTTTCCTCAGAGAAGATACTAGTGCTAACTTGTCCTTTTTATTTATGCACTTGCTGAATTGCAGAATCAATTTCAGGTCTCAGCTGTCAGCCTTATACCATGGGCCTCTTGTCCAGAATGAAATGTCATTCTTAAATTAAATCACAAAGGTGTTAAAAAGAAAAGGAAAAAATTGTCTGCAGACTGTTTTCAGGGTTCTTCTGAAACCCAGATCATAAAATCAAATAGAAAGAAACTGTTGTGCCATTAAATCTATCCTGCTATCAGCTCCTGCTTGTTTCCTAGTACCTATTTTATGGGACATTATAGTGCCCAATTTTAAATGTCCCAAGCAAAAATTGTATCTTCTGGTTCATGCACCCAACTCAGATTCAGGTAGCCAGATGCTGCTTTTTTCTGCTGATTCTCTTCTGCCAGGCACTGCTGAGATATTTTATATCCTGTCAACAACCCCTCTTCAAGAATAACCTGAGAAAGCAGGTAGGCTATTACACAAGTAACAAGGGTCTGCTCTCTTTCTTCCAGTTTCTTCTTCTGCAACAGCTTACACAGAAAAAGGTGAAGGCTTGTCACAGAAAACAAAAATCAAAGAACTACCTGGTGTTATATGTTACATTGGTAGGCACGATTAATTATTTATGCAGTACCATTGGTAGAGCAGCAGACAGGTCAGGTTCCTGATTATGCTGTCTGTGGGCATTTTGCTGATGTATGTCAGCTCCCTTCTTTCAAATATTACGGTCCCATCCTGCTTCCGAGTGTGTCTGTCTTTTATTTGTGAATTACCACTAAAAGAAAAGGCATAGAGCCGGCAGGAAAATGGCATCTCGAGCAGCATATATGTGTTTTGTTAATTGTGGATTGTGCAATAATTTTGATCTGATCTTTCAGCCTTGATTCTGGACAAAATTGATTGGATTTGAAACTGTAACACAAGTGCTGTAATAACTGTATTTAGTGTGTATTATTCCCAAGGCAAAACTAGAAATCTAGAATCTTTAAAAAGACTAAAATTAAGAGAAAGAGACAAGCTGGGGTTGATATTATTTTGAAGCTTATATAAAAGTTGTTGGTATATATTTTTTTCTAACTCTTCTTCTTCGCACCCTTTCTAATATATCTCCCTCTCCCACTGACTTCTAGCCAAATTTAGAGGAGAATTTCTCATCTGTACCCTTAAAACTAACGCCCTGTATTTCACAGTCAACCCGTTACCACCGCAAGCCTGGGCTGAGATGGGCTATGACTTCCCTATCTGCTCCTCCTAGCAAAGATTTGCCATCGGTGCTGACAAGCCAGCAGCAGCCTCACCGGCTGCAAGGAACATCTCTCCTCGCTGACAAAATATGCTGTCAGCCAGTATTAGTCTGGAGAGCGCATCTCCCAAAAAGCTCTACGTCGTTGCCACAAGTTGCAATGTGAAAGCCCTACCATCAGGGCAACAGTCAAAATTTATTCTCAGGCTGGCCTCACATGTTAACTTATCACCAAACTAAACTTTTTGCTGAAAGGCTGGAGCTTGTATTCACAGAGGGTGAAAATTGGTTCCACTGGGAAAGCTTCAAAGTCATTTCAGCCATTAAACTGTGGCTGGATGTATCGTAAGTACAGGAGAGGTCGAGGCACTGCCTGTGAACCACGGGGACTCGGTAAAGAAGTTCCTGCTGAAATTGGCAGCGCGATTGTGTATTCTGTTTCAGTCCGGCTCTGCAGCAGGAGTGAGTCGCGTTTGTACATGAGACTCATTATGCTTCCCCTGTTTAACATACCAATTACTTTCTGTATTTACCATGTTTAGTGCGACTTCATGTCAAAAATTAATAACGCTAAAATAAAGAGCTGCGCTGATGTATGCTAAAGGGGAAGCACGGCAGACTAATAGAATGTGTAGAGGAAACGGAAGGTGGATTTGCAGCTGTGGGGATCACATCCAGATGAATTTCACCGCGTGCCATGGGGGAGTCCCGCAGAGGCCCGTGTGCTCTTTAAGGCACACTTCAGACTGCGATAAGTGTATCTTGAGAGGTCGCAATGCCTAAGTAATTTCACCCTGTAAGCAGTGTAAACACGTAGTGGTGCCAGTCAGTCCCTCTAAGAGCTTTGCTCCTCCAAATTTCTCGTCTGTCTCTCCATATTGGACAGAAGTATTTGGGGGACAGGTAATTAAGTTTGGAGGACAAGATAACAGGGAAACGTTTTTGTCTTTTTTAACTGACCTTTGTACAAGCTTGGGCAAGTGAGGAGACCTTGGTTCACCCCTGCTGGTCCTAGGCAAACCCCTCTAATAGCAGCAGGTCTCTGATCTTCCTCTTCAAAACTCAGGAGTCCACAAAGGATTTTACCCAGATCCCCCAGAAACCCTGACAACGCCAACGCATTAACCCTTTCTTATAACTTCTGAATTCAGCATCTGTCTGGTAATAGGACTCGAAACGCTGTCGACGTCTCTAGCAGGCAGCATGCCACCACACGCTGAGGAGTACTTCCTTACTCACGTTGATTGCCATAGGCAACAGACTGGACAAGCTCCTGATGGGAAGTAACAGTAAAAGGACCTTATTGATTAGTGACCTTGGAACAGTTGTCATTAATGGAGATCATAAAACCAGTTATAATATTTATAACCAAAACAGATGGAAGTTTTATGTTTTCATTGAAAGAAAGCCTCTGTATACGAAGATCTCAACAGGCAACAGGCATGTACTGTTATTTGTTGTCTCCAGTTTCAGTGGGGCACCTTCTCCAGGTTGGCATGGGAAAGGTCCTGGTTTCTGCATCACATTGCTCACAATCGCTGTTGATTTCTTTGTGGGGAACTGTGTGAGGGAGAAAGGGGAGAAGCTCTGAACCTGCCTACTGGCTCCAGCAGTAAAGGATGGTCTTTTAACATTTTCTTGTTTTTCTTGCTTTGGAAAGCTAATCCATACCTAAGCAAACAAATTGTTTTTACAATAAAAACACACTCAGTGCTGAGAGTTTGCCTTGCATGTTTGCCCTCTTGTAAAAGACAACCTCCGCTAAGAAATTTCTATTTGATAGTCCATTCGGTAAAGTCTTAAGAGATGCTTCATGTGAATAGATTTTCTCAGGGCCAAATCCTGAGCTCTTTGCTTACTTCTTTTCCATTTAAACTCCCATTCACTTTAGTGGAAGTTCGCTTTTCATGGATTTCCGCTATTTACCTGTCATTTTTTTTCTACTGCAAACTCAGCCATACTCTGAAGGCAAAGCAAGGTTCTTTCCTTCCAATGCATCGCTCGCAGGTCATGAAATCTCTGCCAGTGAAAATATGCAAGAATTATCACTATGCAAACGTTATTGGCCTCTTCCACAAGGAGAAATTCCACTCATGCCAACACTAAAGGTGAAAAAGGGAGAGATCCAGGAACCCTTGTTAACAATCGGTGTGTGCACTGACTGGCCTGGTAACTGAGAAGGAGTACAGAGTTTTATTAATAATACAATAAAGAGGAACTAACTCGCTTGTCCTGAAGAGGGTTAGTTTCGCAGGGCTAAAAACCATAAACTTTTTAGTTTTGAATGCAGACAGCATTGATTCTCAATACACAACAGGAACAGATCTGCTGAGTAAGAAGGTACCAATTTTATAACATTGCTTTCAGAACAAGACGTACATCAATCTTTTACTCTTAAACAAGCTCAGTGTTATTCTTCCAACAGAAAGGTCAAAAATACATGATATGAAATCTAACTCACTCTTTCGTTCTGCTTGGACTGGATGTAGGGCTATTCGCCTCTCACCAACTGTGTGAAAGATAATACAAGTGTAGGAATATCTCAGGTTTAAACACCCTCCAGAAGGCCTCCTTCTCAAGGCACGGTGAAAGAATGGGTACAGCTACTAGCAAACAGCAAAGTCATCATTACTGCAGCTAGGAAGCACAGAAATGAACACCAATTTCATGCCTAGCTGCTATGCCCAGCCACGGAGGATAATCTGTGTGCTGACCTCCACCATCAGGAATAACAGTAATAAACCCAACAGCTTGAATATCTGTTTGTTTTTGCAATTAAAGTACTCTTATTTTTCTTAAGTGCTTTCTATACTCAAGACATATCAAAACACGTGGCGCAGAAGGGGACCCAGCAGTGCCAGCACTAGCTGCGTAGGTGAAAGAAACGGCCGATCTGCGGTGTTGCATTTCTGCTTGGTGACAACACAGGGCTATTGGGCACTTGTGCTGAGGTGCTCTGAGGTCTCTGCTTGCTCCATGATATGGTCCCTGAGGCCAGTCACTCCGGGGTTTGCCTCAAAGAGATTATCTAGAGTCGGTCAGCAATTTCTTGATGTTACAGGCCAATTGTCAAAACAAACTTTCTGGTGAGAGGCCTTCAAGGAGGATCTTCCTCATGTCATGGTGAAAAATAGTCCATCCAGTGAAAGCATTCACTTGGGCTAAAAGACACCATTCCTGCACTATTTTAATCAGAGTAAGGACTTGTCCTTCATCCAAGGTGAATGTTTTATTTCATCATGATCTAGAGCAGATCCAGTTTAGGAAACACCACATATTTTTACAGGATCACAACAGCCATTTCTCTGCATGCCCTGAGTTTTTACTCCCTAAGACATGCACTAAAAACTATCTACACCAGAAATTATGCTACAAGACCTAGCTTCTTGCTGTAATTACAAGATTCGGTTAATAACAGCAATTTGTAACGGCTCAAAGTTATGAATAACTCAATAATTTCAGGGCAGTTCATTGCCTGGACCTGGAGGAACCTCCTTCTTTGAATCTTAATAGATATTTTAAAGTAATCTCATCACTTGCCAGCGGCTTAGCAAAAATTATGTATCACAGGACTGAAGAGTAGAGAGTTCAGAGATTCACATAGGAATAGCAAAGATGTGACTGTGTTGGGATTCCAGAAAAAAATAAAAATCTCACACCAAAGGTCTGGTGAATAACTCAGGAACAAATAACATTCTATTGATCAAAAGTATACTATAATTTGCATGGGTCACATCAGGATTATACAACTGACTTCATGCAACTGAAGGTAATCAAGTAGCTTGAATCTGGAATCTGTCTCCAGCAAGTAATGTGCACCTTCCTATGTGATAACTGTACAACTCGAGGCCATTACAAAATACAAACAGAATAATTAATATCTCCCTCCTAACATAAAATGGTGGGATGGACTAATGTTGTTTGATCTCCTTGAGTCTTCTCCTTGTAATAAGCTCTTATTTTGTATTGCATTATGCATAGTATATTCACTCACGTCTCACCGTCGCACTGTTTTCTACCAAGACAGTGAAAATACTGGCCCCCTTTTACTGAACCCACACCACATATTGCCAGAAGTAGCTTACATCTAACCTGAGGCCAATAGCTGCTGGGAAGTAATTAGTTGTAGTGCTGCTATAATCCCTTAGTAAATGTAAGCGCAACTCCTATTTGTGCTGAAGGTGAAATGTTTGTGGTAACAAATGCCCTTTTCTCTGAATAAAAATGTATTTACTTTTAATCAATCAGGGACTCATTATCAGCGTTGTCTTCATCTCCCTAAACCTTGGCCTTTTGTGTATGATTTCAGCATTGGAGGAGAGCGTCTGCAGGTTATTAAGAGAATGTTGCAAAATAACTCTAATGACCTGAATCAGCTAGGGAGAGATGGTCAGAAATCACGAGGCAGTCCTATTACCTCCTGGCACCTCCAGGCTCTTACCAGACCCTTGCAGTCCTCAAAACGAAAGGAGGAGGACATTGTTGCCACTACTATTTAATCAGTGGGTATGTTCACATGTTGCATGACATGCATGAACATCACACATGTGAAGAGCAGCCTCTGAAGGGGGAGAGGGATCTTAGGGTAAATGCTGTGCTTTACTGCCGAGGACTATAACCTGCGGACTCTGGAAGGCGACCTAGATAAATGGCTGCCTTAGTTTAGCAAGCGGAGCCGGCTGAGGAGCAGGGGGACAGCTGGGTGAGGTCTGCGGGAGCTCAGGAGAGCCCGAGCTGTGTGACCCAGGGGCCCGGGCTGGCAGGAGGGCTGCACAGCGCCTGCTGGGCTGCCTTTCTCCCTGGTGCTGAGTCCACAACACCTCACAGCCGTGCGGGGAGACGGGGACCTGCTGGCTGGCTTCTCCCTGAAGGCACTCCAAGTGCACCTCTCCCCAAGAGTGCTGCCAAGCCAAGGGGTGCAGCCGAGCAGAGGTCTCCTGGCCACAAGGAGCCCTTGAAGACCCTCTAAGTGGCTGCAGCCCTTTCCCCTCCATCCCCCTTTGCAGAGACAAAGCATCCGGAGTGGGGTTGAAGGTCTGAGCCATAAAGTTTTGCTGCTTTTAAAGGTTGAGGAGGGAACTCTGGGAATCGGTTGCCATGAACTAGGGCAGCTGCTTTATTTGTTTTCAGTTTCCCCAATGCGCTTCTCTTGGCGAAACCTGGAAATAAAAGTTTCAAATCTCAGCTATTACAGTAAGTAACTTCCCAGCAGGGGCCCTGCTGCGTGATCAGGCAGAGGGTCTTTCCGACAGGCTTTTCCAGGACATGCATGAGGACGGAGGAGGATCCTGGGCCGGAAAGAGCATGAGCGATGCTCCACCTCACTCACCTTCTTGGTCTTCATGTTTGGCCCCAGAAAAGCGCCCGCTCCAAATGGCATGTCATCAGGGATGTGAGAGTATTGCAAGAAGTGAGAGGAAAATCATCGTAGCAATCTACCAGAAAAAATAAAAGGATTTTCTGATTTTGCATCTTCTTCAGCCGGCTGTAGGATAGTCCATTCTCCTGCGTGGTTAGTTTGCATTTCTCCCTCCTTGTTCTTTGGTGTCCTACTCACAGCAAGCAGGGAAGTGCTTGAATATTGCTGAATGTAAGAAAGTGGCACTGACTTCAGGTATGGCTGCAGTACCTGGAATTACTTTGGCAATTTGTTTTTATTTTTTTCATTTGTTGAGATTTCGACATTATCATAGAATCACAGAATCACAGAATGGTTTGGGTTGGAAGGAACCTCTAAAGGTCATCTAGTCCAACCCCCCTGCAATGAGCAGGGATATCTTCAACTAGATCAGGTTGCTCAGAGCCCTGTCCAACCTGACCTTCAATGTTTCCAGGGATGGGGCATCCACCACCCCTCTGGGCAACCTGTGCCAGTGGTTCACCACCCTCAGCGTCGAAAATTTCTTCCTTAGATCTAGTCTCAATCTCCCCCCTTTTAGTTTAAAGCCATTCCCCCTTGTCCTGTCACAACAGGCCCTGCTAAAAAGTTTGCCGCCATCTTTTTCATAAGCCCCCTTGAAGTACTGAGAGGCTGCAATCAGGTCTCCCCGGAGCCTTCTCTTCTCCAGGCTGAACAACCCCAACTCTCTCAGTCTTTCCTCATAGGAGAGGTGTTCCATCCCCCTGATCATTTTCGTGGCCCTCCTCTGGACCCGCTCCAACAGGTCCGTGTCTTTCTTATGCTGAGGGCTCCAGAGCTGGACGCAGTACTCCAGGTGGGGTCTCAGCAGAGCAGAGTAGAGGGGCAGAATCCCCTCCCTCGACCTGCTGGCCACGCTTCTTTTGATGCAGCCCAGGGTACGGTTGGCCTTCTGGGCTGCGAGCGCGCATTGCCGGCTCATGTCCAGCTTTTCATCCACCAGTACCTTGCCCAAGTCCTTCTCAGCAGGGCTGCTCTCAATCCCTTTATCCCCCAGCCTGTATTGATACCAGGGGTTGCCCTGACCCAGGTGCAGGACCTTGCACTTGGCCTTGTTAAACCTCATGAGGTTCACACAGGCCCACTTCTCGAGCTTGTCCAGGTCCCATTACAATCAATGTCCAGGACATTGATTGTAAAATATTAAGACCCATGAGAATGGGAAAATCTTAATTAGCAAGCTCATTTTGGGGAGGAAAAACTCAGAATCAGTGTCTTTTTCCTGTGGAGGTAATCTGTTATCCCTTAATATACAGGCAAGGCTTCCATAGAGAAATGAAATGGCAGTGCACAGCATCTGTTTGCTATGGAAGGAGCACAGACTTCTGGTAAAAAGTACGTATGTTGCAGGAGGAAATTTTGATTCTGAACACGTGCGGTTAGCTTTTGATACAAAACTCCACCGCTACAAACTGTGATCTGGACTCCATTACTACCAGCTTTAAAGATCTCTTTCTATAACATCAGCAATGCTGTATCAAGCCAGCATATTTGACTTACAAGAACAGCTTTAACAAAGGGTAAATTGTGACAAAAATTGTCTCCTTCCTTGTTTCTTTGTACAGTGCAGATCAAGTGATACACTCTCAGCAGTTACGCAGCCTGATCATTACTGAGCACTCTCCCTGGCATGCCTATGAGCAAACTTTCTATTGTTTCAATTAGATGATCTTGGGCATTCAGGGAATTTAATACTGATGGAGCTCAGCTCCTAAAATCCTAGAAATTAGAGCCTGAGAGAACCTAGGGAATCATCTTGTCCATCCCCTGACAATGCAGATTATTTTCTACTGTATTTTTACTGTGGTTTTTTCCAGTCTATTTTTAATGATTCTAGCAACGGGGTTTCCATCACTTTTCCTGGGGGACTATTCCACATTCTAATAGATCTCACTGTTAGGAAAATTTTCCTGATATTCAGTCTAAATTTTCCTTTGCTCAATTTCATCCCATTACTCATAGATATGCCCAGTAGAGGCGGGTGAAAACTGAAAGTGAGTAGGCAAACCTGACACATTATGTGTGCTCAGAGCCAATTTACAGCAGCGGGTAAAGTGATAGAGTCAATTTGCAGCATTCTGTAAGTGACAGAGAGGGTCTTAGGGCATACACTCTCTGAAAATGGTTCTGAATCTTGATGAAAACCCCGAAGTATAGAAAAATATCCAGAAGCTGTAATGACTTTATATTTTTTGCAACACTCAGGCTGAACACAACAAGAATCCTCTATGAAGAGATAACAGGTAGGGCACCTTGTTTATGCTATGGCTGCCAATGAAACTTAAATTTATACAGGCATCTGAACAGCATACTTTCTGTTGCACCAAACACTGCAGATTGTCATTTACTTTTACCTGCTAGACAGAATTAAAATCCAGCTTACATTCCTTGAGCTATTACCCACTAGATAATGAAACCCATAGCTGAAAATTACATTTATATTGTAGATGTTCTTGTGTAAATAACTTTATGCCTGTATAATTTTCTGATACCCTGCTAATAAACTTTCTAACAAAAGATATTCACTAAATCCCCTCTGCATACACATGCATTACTCTTTTCTTTTCTCCCTTTTTATGTTTCCATCTTTCTATGTGCTATTATGGGGCATACCTCTGTTTTCTTTCTTACTGCAAATTTATTTCCAAACAGGCAGCCAGTCCTGCTATCACTTTGCTGCCCACATCACTAAACCTTTCAGACCATTTACCTACTTTCTTTTCTCATGCTCTATAAAGATCATATTTCTCATCCTTCTCTTCAATACCATGTAACTCTTTATTCTTAGACATAGATGTACCATTTCTACCCCATCATCTTATATTACCAAAAAATTGTTTTGCATCCTACTCCTTATTTATATCCTTTCTTATACCCTCCTCTTCGCCAGCACCTTTTACCGATGCTGCTCCCCCCAGACCTATCTGCATCAGCCTTCAGCCAGTATTTCTGTCTGATCGAAACTGCAACGTTCTGAGGTATGGACAGTGCCTTCCTTTATATCAGTTATGGAAGATGACAGAAAGCTAGTGAAGTAATTCACAGGGGAGGAGTGACATGGCCCCTGCAACAGAAAAGGAAGGTGGCTTTCACAGCATCTTGAACAGCAATCCAGCCTCCCTCAAAACTGTAGAAAGTTTAGCAGGCAAAAGAAAACTGAAAGCCTATGTTAATCTCATGGTGATGTGATGAAGTCCACAAGGATGTCCCCAGAGTTGTATCCAGATGCCTAGCTAGTGGCTGAACCTGGTGAATCAGAAAAAGCATGGAAACGGTCTACACACAACAAAGCAGGTACAGCTGGAAGAAACACAAGTCACAGGCACTGGAATTGCTGGTTGAGCCACAGTGCATGTACTACAAATTCTGGCCTTGGGGAGGGATTCAGAAATTGGGGACAGGCAAGGAAAAGAGAGGTTTGTGAGAGATTGCAGGGGAATGCTGGTACTTATAAAGAGCCACAGTATGATAAGGGCAAGGAGCAAAAGCTGTTTCTGAGGCTGGGGGAAGTGGAGAGGACAGTGCGGCCCACAGGGCAGGGAAAGAAGTGAGGCATTAGGAGAAAGTTCAGGTTGGGTGTAGGGGACACATGCCTGATGTCTCACTGGAACTATCAGGGCTGCAGGTGTCCCTGGCGGTGCTATGAATAACTAAGGCCGGACATCAGAAGGGTAAGAGGGAAAGTCATCTTTCCAGGTACTTGGTGCAGCCTCAGAAACGTGCTGTTCAGGGATCACGTGTGTGATCCTATGGCTTTGGTCAAGAGGGAGGTCACTAGACAGGATTACAACTGTTTCTTCTGGCCTTGGATTTCATTAATCCCAGTGATCTCTCCTATTTTCTTCCTCTTTCCTTCTTTTTGCAGTAAGTCCAAATACTGCTCCAGATGTCACTTTTTTCTCACCTGCATTTAATCACATACACCACCTTATCTCCAACCTGGACCATTTTAGAGTCTTTCAGCCTTTTTGTTAGTTGGAACTCAAGATGTGTGTTTTGAGAAAAATGAAAAGTCTCAACATCATTGAGGATCCATTAAATTAAGGTGGTGTCTCTCCCTGTAGCAAACTGCTGTAGCTGAGGCCAGCAGATGCATTCAAACTGGAATTATGTCAGTGGCTGAGCCAGCGATCATGTCCTGTAGAGGACTTCTGCTCTAAGAATTTGCTTCTCACCACAGTCCTCTAAAGTCTTCCGTGTGCCCTACCAGTACTGCCCTTCTGGTTTTCCTCTCCCAAGGGTGAGGAATTTAGCAACACTTATAACTAGCAGTGCTCTTCATCTGCAGCTGTCCTTGTACAGGACAAGCACCAATACTTAACTGTATTTAGTAATCAGAAGACAGTGGTGTATCAACTTCAGCTGTCTTCCTTGTTCCTTAGGGGAACATGCACAATCTCATCTTTGCACTCCTTTCATCCTGTTTCCCTCATTGATCCCACCCTGCTGCTCACAGTGCTCCCTGTGACCCCTTCTTCCACTCTGCTCTCTGTCTTCTTTCATGCCATTTAAGCTAGCTTTTCCCGTCTCCCTCCTCCATGTCCTGCCTTAAAACCCATGGGATTGCTATCCTGATCTTCTCACCACTTGTGTTCCCAAGCCTTCTTTCTTCTCAACATTGATTGTAATTTGTTTTGATCTGTTAACTCATAAGCTCTTTTGGCCAACAATCTTGACTCCTTGATTCTTTCACCAGTTGTCAGATATCTTGCTGTCTGGCTAACTGATGAAACAGTATAGCTATGTGGTGATAGGTACTGAGCTTAAATTTAATTGTTGTCCTTCACTTAAGATATCTATAAGAGGAGGTTAGCGCATGTCTCCATCTAAATATAGGACACATGAAGGCTTAGGAGTGTTAACTCCATAGATAGAGGGGATTTGCTGAGGTAGAGCTATGCAGAAGAAACAGAGTGCAAGGAGAAAGAAGATGCAGCAGTCTGAACAGATCTAATGCATAGTCCTCTCAGTGCTGCTGTGGCTCTGTCTTAGGGAAAAAGCCTCTCCCCTGGCTCCTATTGTACACAGGGGCCCAAAATAGGCTAACATTTGGAGTAGATCTTAAAACAGTCATGAAAAGCAGAACGTGCTTCTTCTCTAACCCTGTCACACAGTTGCCTACTCTATCTATTTAGACCTTTTTTTGGTGGCCGCTGGTTTCAGAGCATTTCCCTTTTGTCCTGCCTGTAACTCTTTGGCTTGGCATACCTACCTCTGTCTATGACTAGAGCACGTGTCTCCTTAAGGTGTTTCTGCCTTTGGTGTGCAGATCTGCGACCTTCCTACAGGCCCCAAGGGAAGGATAATATGGGGAATTTTTGGACAGGTTTCTAGCAGAAAGAGCTGTGGGCAAGAAATCTGTGCATGATTAACACTTCCCCTAAGAAAGCAGAACTTCATACATTATTATAAATTAACAAAATTGTATCAGCAGTATCTTCCCCATCAATCTCTCCTTCTAATTGGAATAACCTGATCAGGTCACAAGATAACAGCCTGGTGTCAACCCTGGGACCCCATTCAAATAGAGAAATTATGAGCTGGTATTCTTGAACCAATAACAAATCTGCTCTCAGAAAACACAACTAGCCAAAAGGAATTAAAGCAAGACCAGAAGGCGCTAAAAGAAGAGTTGGAAACTTTACAAAAGGAATTACAGCAGCATCTGGAGGTTTCCCAGAAATGGCTGAAGTGATTTGCAGGCAGAGGTGAACCTCTCTGTTGGAGTAATGACTACAAAATGTCCTAACAGACTGAGAAGGCCAGCTGCAAAACTTCCAGGCTGAATTGGTAAGCCCAAAAAGGTAAATGGCAACAATACTGCCATAGATGCTTCAAGGCAGGGAGACGCCAGCTGGAAACCCGCTAGCAGGGATGAAGAGGAACAAGGACTCTCTGGCTAAATTTCAGCTCCAGGAAGAAATGACTGGTCACAGACCCATCATGGTAGCCAGCCATCTGAATGTTCAGTTGGGCCAATCAGAGAGCTTAGGCAAAAACATTTACTGCAGTTTGACTACTTGGTTGGCAAAGTCACAGAGTCCCGTGGGAGAGGCTGGACTTTCGTAGGTCAAATAATGCAAATACCTAATATCTTTTACAGAAAACTCCGTTTGAGATTTACTTTGCTAAATATAACATCATAGGCTGAATGAAAACTGGTGAAGATGGAGAGGAAAGAGGAGTTCTAGCAGCAAGCCTGAACAGCCATGCCCAGAGAGTGCCGCGGCTCTGATTTCCCAAAAAGGGGCTTCATGCAACCCTTTGCCTCTTGATTAGAACCATCCACAGATCTGAGACAATCCAGGTGCAACTAAAAGCCAGAAGAAAAAGGAAAAGGAAAGAGAATATCCTACCTGAACTGCAAGAGAAGCTGCAGAAACTTGTGTTTCTAGCATTTGCAGATGTCAGTGAGGGCTTTCAGGATAAACTGGCAAGGGATCAATTCAAACGTGCTCAACTGGACTTAGGCTTTCACACTAAGGTCAGTGAATGGCAGCCAAAGACACTCAAGGGGTCTCTGGAGTTTACCATGGAAATTGTGATTCTCCCCTTGCAGCTGTGGACCAAAGGAGGAAGCAGTTTCTGGTGACAGGGATGAAAGACAGTCACTACAAATTCTCTAAGTAAGTGCAGTTCTGTATCAGGGAAAGAGGATACAAATGTGCCTCACGATGTTATTGAAAAATAATAAAAATGAAAAATTTGGCCCAGTAAAATGAAATTGAGAATAATGTGAACTTCATTTGAAAACTGGACCTGCGAAAAGAAGGATTATTATGAACATAAGGCTGCCCTGGGCAGACCGTCGTTACTTCCTAGAGAACTTCTGTTTCAGCTCAGGAAATGGAAGGACATCACACTGATGTTTGAAGCAAAACTCAGGGACGTGCAAAAGGACCAGCACACTATTTTTATTTCAAGCTGGACAGCTAACAACAATAATGGGAATTTTGGCGATTGAATGTGTAATAGAATCAGTGAAATGTGAAGGAATTGTAGACGTTGTCTCAAACCTTACATTTATTAGACTAGACAAGCCAAAAAGACTAGGGATTTGGGAGATCCGAAACAGAACCTCCTAATTGATTTCAAATGGAGAGAACGTCTGGGGAATGTGAACACATCCAAAAACTGGAAAAATAGATTTTGAAACCAGGACCTCTGTAATTTGATCAAGACGTATGAGTAACTGAGGTAATAGATGAACTAATAAGTGAGTGAGTTAGATTTTATCATACCTAGTAACAATGGGAAAAGTATATTGCAAATATGATCTTTGGAAGTTCCTTTTGAAAATGTGGGCTAGCTGAAACAAATGAAACAAATCATTTTCTAACTGGTTTGCAGCAAATAAGCTGTCCTATTTCCAGGCATAGAAACCATTACGATAGCAACATACCCTGCTATCTTTTCTACAGAGGAAAGATGGAAGTGGCAGAAATCTGTTTTGTGACCCAAAAATCTCGGTGAAACTTTACCTACCAAAGTTCTTGCAAGTCTGCTCCAAGACCAAGTGCCTGTTGTTTACTGCTGAGCAGAAGATACTATCAATAACTAAAGAAAAGAAGGTTTGCTTGCAAAATTTGAATTAGGCCTAAGACACAAGAAAATTGAGACAGTGTAGAAGTGGCCTATAGCTTATATTCTCCCAGAAGCAGAAGTTTTGTATGACTGCTCCTGTTCAGCTGTGGGCTTGTGAACAGCACCAGAACCACTCCATAAGTTTGATGAGAACATAAATCTGTATCAAAAAAATATATACCCTTCACTAGAAGGATCACTTAATACCTTCTGGTTTAGCAGTGTCTCTGCTGGGTGGTGACCATTTCTTCAGTTCCTGAACCACACTTGTTCCTCAGCATCCCCAGTGTTGCTTTCAAGCCAATGGTATGTCAAGCGACCCTCAGCAGTCACCTGCATCTCTGGCAAAAATTGAACCATTGAGGACTGTTGAAGTTGGTGCTGCCAGCTTCTACTGGGACGTCGCCTTGCCCTAACTGTTGTTATCTCCTGTAGGGCATCCCTAGAAGGTCCCCGTCTCCTGATTATGCATGTGGCCATAGGAAGATGGTTCATGGTTTGTAGCATCAGAAAAAAGGACCATGCTGTTCTAGCGTTGCTTCTTTCATAGTCTTCCAGTATTGAGAATTCCTTTATACTGGAAAAAGGTGAGAGTGGTTTCATCTGGGGGACAGTACAGACCCAGAAAGAGAATACAGGGATCTTACAGATAAAATAGGGGATGCATGAAATTCATGGGTTCATTAGAAATAACCTTCCATTTGGCAGCTGGAAGAAAATAAGTCAGAGTATTATTGTAAACAGTAGGAATGCCTGGTGATATGAAATTACCATAATAGAAAGAGTTTATAAATGTGGGAAGGCTTAAGCTTTCTTTAATTTTGTTTTGTTAAAATGTGGGAAAACTTTATCTTGACTTTGACTGAAATAAGGTGGCACCATTTCAGTGAACTGAGTTGAGGGGCAGGATGTATCTCTTTCAGAGAGATCTGCCTCTTTCAGATCAGTATGTTCAGCTATCAGCCTTTAAGACAACTGTAAGAGGTAGGTAACCATGTGTTTTCACCTACGATAGAGAAAAGGTGACACGGAAAAGAAAGGCTTTTCTTGGTGTTTTGGGAAAAACATGAGGGTGGGGGTAAGAGAGAGTAGACAAGACACAAATCAACCTGAGAGCAGCAGAAAGTACACTTTTTTTCACAAGGAGTTGCAAAGGAGCTTCAAGCAAGGAAACTGCCTGTCACTGGATCCTTCTCGCATCAAGAAAGCAGGATTTGGTACATTTCTGTAAATAAACAGAATTTTATGAACTATACCATCTCCATCACCAATTTCCCCTCCTAGCTGGAATAATACAGAAGTTGGCTACCTGCTCACATCAAAGGGAGTCACAAAGCTGCCCACCTTCATGATGAGATGCAATACGGCAAAAAGGATCAGTGGTAACAGGTCCGTGTTTTCTAGCAGAGAACTTAAATACAAAGATACAGGCTTAAGAGAATCTTCTGCCACGTTTCGTACAAACTTCTTCCATGATTTAATTAGAAGTTTGCTTCTGAGAAGATTAATCCAGATTTAAACACACTTTTTTGCCTAGTTGCAGTATCTAGAGAACAACGTACGTTAAAGTAGGAAAAACTCCCAGAAACATACAAAGTGAACTAGGACAACAGGGTGAATATTCTTTACTGATAAGGAGAAGGAGGTTTGTGATGAGGAAAACATTATGGTCAATAATGAGACACACTTCAAACTGAGTGGCTGAGAGGCAAATTGAGTAAGTGGAGCAGCACCTGATGTGGCTCATTTTCTTTCCTGCTGGATTGCTGGGTTTGCTCTTTGTGTTAGAGTTCTGGATGATATCTACATAGTTTGAAAAAGGCATCCCTGATGTCACACCTATTTATTCCTTTATTTTGCAGGCAGTCTACAGAGAGCAAGATCTGATCCACAACAGAGGATCCTTTGAGTTGTAGTGTTTACCATGCTATCTCAAGCCCTAACCACTTCATTCTTTGTAATTTGATTATTTGGTCACGCCCTGGAATGCAAAGTATTACTCTGATGTATTTGTATAAACCTAGCCTCTTCAAATACAGTAAGTAGCTGAATGATGTATGTTAATGACATGCTCTCAATAATTTTTATAATGCAGATCTCAGCCCAGATTTAATGTTTAATATCCCTGGGATTCACATTGAAATTATTACACACATTATGTATTCCGTTCCTTGGACTTAGAATTAATTTCAAAACAGAGCAAAAGTGCATCCTATTTGTTTTCTTGAGGGAGTTTGCATCAGTAACAGTCTATTTATTCTGGAGTTTCTGAAGTTAGAAATACCTTTTCCCTTTGCTATCTTTGATCTATCCTGACGAATTGTGCAGAGCATTTCATTTCTGTGTCTTGTCTCAGTTATGTCATCTCCTCGTTCACTTGAAAAATATTTATTCTAGCAAAATTTACCTCCTTAAATAAAGGACACAGGTTGTTACAAAACAGTCTCACAGAATCTTTGACATAAAGCTGTCTGCCAAAAATAAACAAAAAAAAATAGCTGCTTCTCTAGATCCCCTTTATGGAAGACTGCATAGGAGAATTCATAATCTGCATTGCTTTGATCGATCATTCAATCTTTGCATTGGTGATGTTGCTAATACAGGGGCTTAGCCTCTGGAATGACTCCAGACAGGATGGAACAAAGCAGCTAAACCTGTGTTAGGTTGTGATCTGAGTACTCTCAGGCAATAAATCTTTAATTTGCAAGATTGGCAACTGTCTCAGAATTAGAATTAAAGGAACATTTAGCATTAGTGATGTTCGCAGTGTTGTCAGGAATTGCTTTCCTAGACATTTTTTGAAAGGCTGGGTCTTACTTCCAAGCATACTTCCAAGATACCCACTAAACCCACTAAGCCACACTTTTGTTCCCCTCCCTCTCAAAAATCAAGCCCAAAAGGCAGCAGGAAGATGTAAAAGAGGAAAGGGAGTTGAAGCTCCCATTTATTATAGTCCCACCTGATGGGATGATTTGTTCTAGCTGGGCTTCTATCCATCCTGTTGTCCCTGAGCAGGTCTTTTAGTTTTACCAGTGCAGAGAGAAAACCCTGGTGTGAACTAGTCTGCTTAGGAAAAGAAAGTTTCCCCTCAGGCATGAGGACAGCATGGTGGTGATGTTATTTGGGTGTGTGAGGGCAGAACGATCCCCCACTGTGGCCGGGGGAAGATTTCAGGATTACCTATGCACTTGCTTAAGCCTCAGGTATGAACGGTTGCTTGGCCACACGGTCCTCCTAGGCTAAAGCCACAGAGGGTTTCCCACCTAATTTCTCCTTCAGGCACGCTAAGCCCAAAGCTACGTGGTTCCCAGCTTTCTCCTTTCTGCACGACGTATCCCCGTGTGCGGGTGGGCATCGCACAGCTGGGCCGCTGAGCCGGTCCCACCTATTTCACAACATGTGCCGGCAGGCTCCTCAAAACATCTTCCTCCCCACCTCCGATGAATGCTCCAGTAGGTACTCCCTTAACAGCTCCAGCATCACACCAGGCAGAGTGAGTGGGGGAAATAATGCCTTCTCTCACCTAATGACTCCGTGAAGTTTTCATATTAAATAGAGCAGGAACTGAAACATCCCAACTGAGTGCCCTAATCCCCCCGCCATGCCTCTGTATTTGCTCTCCCTGGCTACTTAATTCTCTCTTACAAAATAGAGCTGCTTCACTGGAGAGAAATTGGGAACAATCCCCCGCAGTCCCTGGCCTGTTAGTTATGGTATTCCCCCATGAGATGCAAGCTTGAAGCTTTTTCCAGTAGAGAAGTGAACCAAGGTCTCCTACAGCCCGACTGAAAGATACAGCCACTGAAATACTTCTCCTTACCATGAAATGAAGCACATCTCCAAAGGACTGTGTTCCTGCCAATGTGCCTTTCCATATGCAATTACCTTCTCCCCCCTCTTCTGCTTTGGGATGGGGAAGAGGTGGGAATTTGGCCCTGAATGAAAGATTATTAGCTTCTCTCTCAGCAAGGGAAAAGACAGGGACATACAATAAGAATATTAATTTTAATGAGAAACTCAGACTGGCAAGAGAACTTTATTGGCAGAAGTGAAATTAGCTTTTCTACATAAACAGTTAGTGGTGTCAAGGGACTAGTCATTCATTGCCCAGAAGGAAAAAAACAAAACAAAACACAAGAGTCTTTAAGGGTCCTTACTCTCAAGAATGCTCTTCGCTGTTTAATGCAGAGAGGATTTGCTTTGTACTTCAGCAAAAATCAAGTATGAAAAGATATCGTCTCTTTCCAGTGTTTTGAAGCAGTAAATATCCAAAAGGAACCAAGTACTTCAGGCTTCTCTCTTGACCCTTCCCCTTCTTCCACACAGACATGTGCTCACATGCTCTACATATTTATTTTTTCAAAGCCGTTTCCCAAGTCAGAAGGAGCGTTAAGTGTAAAAATCTTCATGTTCATAAACCTACCCAGACCCATTTCTCGTTTGGTCCATCTTTACAAGACTCACCTTCCCTGGTCCTGCTTTTCCTCATTCCCCCTCCCTCTTACCACCCTGATCTTGGAGAACAAACTGCTAAGGATGGACTGTCCTTTTTTCCCATTTCCCCCTTTCCCATTCCCCTGAGCTAGCCCAGGAAGGGCCACCAGATGATCAAGGTCCCCCATTAGGTGACAGATCCTGTGGTGACCGGTCACTGAGAGTCCAGAACCAAAGGCAGTTTCTTGCCACTTCTACCACACGTGTTAGGATAGCCTCTGTACTGCTAGGGCAAAAGCCAGCCGATCAGCCTACCCAGTAGTTTTCCTCTGTGTGGTTTTGGTGGTAGGATGGGATTTAACCCACATAGTAAGAAACCATGGAAGAATTACAGATTATACAGATTCCCAGAAGGAAGGTTTTATCTTACTCCCACCTGATATTGTAAAGAAAAATAACAATATATGTTGGAGAACGAGAATGTAGTTAGCCTGCCACAAAGGGTGTTATTTAGTGGAAGTGATCCTATTTTACACTTGAGAGTACGGCCAGAAAGAAAATACTCAGTCCAGCTTATTTCTTCACAGAAACTGGCCACATCTGATAATGTCTTTTTTTTCCCCACACAGCACAATGGGAGGCAAATGTGTGCAGATCTTCTAATATTTCCACCTCCGCACTGGCCAGCCATGACTGCATGGAAAGAGAGCCAGATCCCCGGCGCGTGTCAGCCAGCCACAGCCGGCATCCCTCTTCCTCCCCGCTTCAAGGCAACCTGCTTCTCTTACCTGTAAGACTTTTTCAGGTTATCTTTTGGAAACACTATGGTATCTCACTGTACCTGGAATGAACTAACCCAAGCTATGAAGGCTAGTAGGACAGATTCAAAATTTGTGTTTTAGAGCTGGATGAGGAAGCTTATGTTCAGGGTGAGGGAAGAGGCACATTTGACCTTCATGAACTATTGCGTTACTCGGCCAGGAGTTGGCACACAGTAACATTTCTTCCATTTTAATTACGAATAGTCACACGGTTCAGATGCTCTTGCTTTGCAATAGTCTGCCCATGCAGCCAGCCTTTGCTTTTTCCTCAGCTGCCGTGAGTTTTTTGTGGGACTGACTCTTGGTATTGACTCTGAAGCAAGTCTTCACTCTAAAAGCAGCATTGGAAGCATCGAAACAGCCACTGCCACCTTGCCGCATGGCTACTTTGCCTGTGCCAGAGGCCAGCAAAGCCGGGTTGGTGAGGACATACGGGGTGAAGCTACTGCTGGCGAGAGGCAAAAGGAAAAAAAGGCAAAATAGCCTCTCCTAGACCTTGTAGCCGTTGCCTGACTTCGCGGGGCTCCAAGTAGTAGCAAGATCAATAAGCCCCACTGCCAAGGGGTTTCCCCTTCCTCCATCCCAACCCCTCGCTCCGGTTTCTCCCTTCAGGGCCAGAGCATCTGGTCAGGCACATCTGGAAGGCTTGGATCTGCCTCTGCAGTGCCGACATGCATGGAGAGAGACTCATTTACACTGACTAAAAAATGGCTGTAATGCATCTATTGACTGACCAGAACACACTTTGTCAAAGGAAGATGATTGCTTATGCTTAAACACTCACTTTGTTTTTTCTGAAGATAAACAGCAAATCCCACGTACGCCCGGCTGCCGTGTCCCAGAAATTCTGAACACACTCAGTTTACATATAACTTTGCTCATCCTTTTCTCATCTTGAATTCAGGATAAAAATCTGTCTCAGAATATATTCTGCTTTAATTAAACAAATATAATCAGGATTCAGAGCCATCTGTATTTCATACCATACTTCGTAATGTCTCAATATCACAAACTCCAAGGAGTAACACTATACATTAATGGGAACATGTGTCATATCTACTTGCTCTTTATGACTTACGGGCTATCTATATTATCCCCATGTCTCCAAATCTCTGAAAACAAGTGTAAATAGTAATTCTTATTAACTGCAGAGACACCTGCACTGATATGGACAAATCTGGTCAACAGCAGGTTCCCCTGCTGTTTTACTAAGCCAGCAACATGCTCCTGTCTCTGGCAGATGCTCCTGTTTTGTATTACTTCTTAGCAGATACCAACTTTATACACTTTTTGAAATTCCTTTCAGGAACCAATGTCCTTCTGGCTACCAAGGGCCTTTTGCTGGAACAAAGCAATGAAGAGATCAGGGAAGTACCAGGAGACTGAATTTTGGTCCTGAAAATTACTGGCAGCTTTTGTAATCTTCCCATATCCCTTCTGCTAGGGATTAGCAGCAGCAAGAAGGATAGGTTTACTGGGGAAGTCTTGTAAAATAAACAAACATTACCAGTCTAAGCATCCACCCATTAAATACCAGTTAAATTACCAGTTTAAGCACCTAGGATTACTAAATACCTTTCTTGAGCACACTAATAGGTAATATTTCTCTTCTTGAAAGCTCTGAGTATTTGTATGAAGCAAGAACAGTGTTAGGGAAAAAAAGTAACATAGCATCAACCTGGGAAAATACAGCAATAAACAAACCCAAATGAATGATAAGTGGAACGCTCTCCACGGTGGTTTTTGACTATTCCTGCAGCTCATGGAAACACAGGGCTGAAGGGACCCCTTGGGTTGTTTAGTGCAAAGCTGGGTGATGGCAGGCAACAACTTCACATAATTCTTATCTTAAAATGAGGCAGCACCATCGTAAAACTTTCCAGGGTCCTGCCCCATTTTTTTTTCTACCAGACATCTGCCCCCAAACCATACCGCTGGTTGTTTGCCCCACGCGAGCCCTGAACGGAGCTATCTCCCTTGCAGAGACAGGGTGCTGCTGGGCAGGCACTGGAGGTAGCGCGGCTCTCCACGAGGCACTGCTCCTTCTGACTTAGCACCATGTCCCCACATCCTTCATAGAATCATAGAATCGTTTAGGTTGGAAAAGACCTTTAAGATCATCAAGTCCAACTGTTAACCTAGCACTGCCGAGTCCTGGGACCCTCGCCATTTTCAAAAAGTCTTGTGGTTATCAGAAGAGGAACAAATATGAGGGGCCAGCATCTTATAGGGGCAAGTCCTGAAAAGTTTACTGGCTTCCAATGCAATGGACCATTTTCCTTCTTGTTGCACTTCTTGGAGGAGGAGGCAACTGGTTTTATGAGCATTTTAAAACTTTTTCTTCCCAGAGATGCTGAAGGGGACAGTCAAGAGCTGCACACCACATACTGAAATACCTGAGCGGCTTCACGCACTCAGGCACAGCTCTGCAGGTGTGGCCCGGCTGGGGACCATGGGCCCTTTGGCACAGACTCCCACGGCCAGGGGTTTCTGCCTCAAAACCACCGTGATTAAATCGCAGCATGGTATTTCCAAGTAAATGCAGTGGATTAAGGGGAAGCATAGCTTGTGGAGCTATGTAGAGCTTTCCTTTGTTCAGAAGCAAGAATAGATCTAATATAGATATATAGACTAGCTACTTCTGTGTCTTAAATAGAAATACAGACGTCTGATGTACTAACCAGAGTCTACAAGAGATATGCCAGGATAGCAAATTAAGAGTGCACAGAAAAATTAATACGAGCAGTGAAATTAAAAGGCAGCATTTTTAGAATTGTTAATTGTATGGTAATTGGAAGTCAAAGCAAGGTCTATTTAAAAATCCAGGTTTTATACTAGGAGTCCACAGACCAACAGCACGTCAACAAAAATTAGAAAAGGAGGCCAGATTTTAATTGTAAATGGGATACTAATCAGCAGCAGCTCAGTTTCCCAAGCGTCAGTCAGAGACGGTTGCTTGACATTTTACATTTTACTCTTTGCTTTAACAAAAGCTCACCAATGGCCTGTATATGGGAAGGTTCCTAATAACTGGTAACTACTACATATTTAACTAGATAGCAGAAGTATCCATTTGGATAAATGTCCAAAACCTCACCTATAAGTGCCTACATCCTAATTCTGTAACCAGGGGTGTGAATACATCCACGAATGTCTACAGCAAACAGTTGTACAGTGGCAGAGGAGCCAGCACTGCATGTGACTATTACTATTCATTTTTCCCGCACCCCAGCTTTGCTGAAACACAGGCCAAACTACCGTCTTTGTAGGATTTCTTGGGAAACATTGCAGAGCTAAACGCCAGGGCTAATGTGTATAATTCTCTGAGAGGCAGATATTAACAGTTCCCAGATACCTTTCTTGCCTACGCAGGGAATGTACGGCACATTGTGCTGGGGTCACATATAGGGGTTTTCACTCATTCCTTGTGATGTCGCTCGGGGGACACCAAGAACATCTCCCTGGAGACTTAGCCCAAAGTATCTAGTACACTCTCAATGTGAGTATACGCATTTCTAACTGAGAAATTTAGCTCAGAGAATTTTCAACCAGATTAAGATTATCTACAAATGGAGGTAATTTCACAAAGCAAGCTCCCCACTGGAGCTGAGATGAATTTGTCTCATCCCACCACCACAGTTTAGAATGCACAAGTAACTCCACCTCCTGGAACAGGTAGGATGGCATCGGGTATTTCTTTTCTGTGTGCAGTGATGACAGAAACATAATTTGCAGGAGCCTTGTCCTTTTTAAGTCATTTTCTGCTATTATTTTGTCCATTAGCAGTGGGAGGAAACCTGCCCATTGCTGAATGCCAGGTAGGCAATTAATACAATCATTTCTTCTTCATTGCTGCTCCTCAAGACTCCAGCTCTTCTCAGCAGATGAGGGTCAGTCCAGCAACCTCAGTCACTATGACTGACTCAAAAAAATTGTGTCCCCGTTAAGCTTGGGCATGTAGGAAATCCATCCTCCCAGGCACTCCGGCCACTGTCAGCTTGCATTTTAGAGGCAATACAGATAATAATAACCCCATACAGTGCAAAATTTCACCAGACCATACAGCTCCCAAAGGCTCCAAGCCAGAGTGATATATTGCTGCTAAGGATTTTGCCACAAAATATTTGAATGGCTACAGAGTTTTTTCTAAGATGACCTTATAGGTTATCTCTTATATAGCCTGGTTTAAGAACTCGGGAAGGGATTGTCAGGAATCATTCATTCATTTCAATTCCAATTGGCTGTGTGAAGCCATCTGGCTATGTATGTACCATTATCCTACACCCATCACCATGTGTTGTGGTTTGACCCCAGGTGGCAACTAAGCCCCACACAGCCGCTCGCTCACTCACCCCCAGTGGGATGGGGGAGAGAATCGGAAGGGTAAAATGAGAAAACTCACGGGTTGAGATAAAGCCAGTTTAATAAGTAAAGCGAAAGCCCCACGTGCAAGCAAAGCAAAACAAGGAATTCATTCACCACTTCCCATCAGCAGGCAGGTGTTCAGCCATCTCCAGGAAAGCAGGGCTCCATCACGCCTAACGGTTACTTGGGAAGACAAACGCCATCACTCCGAACGTCCCCCCCTTCCTTCTTCTTCCCCCAGCTTTATATGCTGAGCATGACGCCATATGGTATGGAATATCCCTTTGGCCAGTTGGGGTCAGCTGTCCCAGCTGTGTCCCCTCCCAACTTCTTGTGCACCCCCAGCCTGCTCGCTGGTGGGGTGGGGTGAGAAGCAGAAAAGGCCTTGACTGTGTAAGCACTGCTCAGCAGTAACGAAAACATCCCTGTGTTATCAACACTGTTTCCAGCACAAATCCAAAACATAGCCCCATACTAGCTACTAGGAAGAAAATTAACTCTACCCCAGCCAAACCCAGCACACCATGGTATCTAAGTGCCCTCTTCACATCTCTGTTTATATTCATTTTTCACAAACCTTTGTGCAAACAGGATTTTGTTCCCTGTGAAGGTTTGGAGAAGGACTGCTCTTCATACAAATGGCCACATTCATATGTTAACATTGGTGTCTGTGCACAACAAAATATTCATTACAAGGCCTATCTGCTATGTATCATTCATTATTCTTCCATTTCAAATGTTTCCCCATACCTAGTCAAGAGACTTCAGTGACCGCTCGCTTGCTGAGCACCAATAGCAAATAGTAGAAGTGAACAACTTGCGAAGGCCACCCCCAAATCACAAACACTCTCTTTCAATAACACTTCACACAGCTAAGCCCTGGTCCCTCATAGTGGTTTCCAAATACCATCCTAGAAATTGACTGCAAGGTCCAGGCATAAAATCTAGCAAGTAAATAGTACAAAAACCTGAACTAAACACCAAGGAATGCAGGAGTGCCAATGTAAAAATAGCAATAAAGAACATATCAGTAGCTCACACGAACAGTTAAGACAAGTCCGATGGCATCCTCTTCAGCAGCAATGCACATCAGTCCATGCCATTGCAAAGAATTAGGTGCAATGAAAGTTTGCAGTCACTTTTGTCACAAGTGCAACAGGAGCCTGAGTCACACAGGGAACATGGTGCATCTAAATACAGGACAAAACTGTTTATCACTAGGAGTAGCCTGCATAAAATCAGATCAGAGAGGAGGAAAAATGAAATGCAATAAGACACAGCTGAAAATTGTTTTGGGCACCTTTCTTTATAGTATATAAACTTACCGCCAACTGTTTAGTAGTAAGCAGAATCCATGAATTAGTTTAAAAGGTGACTTTCAAAAAATATTTAGCAGGAGGAGATGTTGTGGAGAGAAAGCTTAGATCTTCCAGAGTTATTATCTTTCCTGTGCGAGGATGTTGTGTGGCCTCCACAGTCATCCAAAGTGGCAAACGTTTCCCAGAATGCTCTGGGAGAGCTGACACACTGAACTAATCTTTAATTTATTGATGTACTACTTCACTGAGCGATGTAGTATATCAATAAATGGCTTTAGTTAAGAAGCTAAGGTCTAAGAAGCAGTGGTAGGAGCTTGCAAAAGTACATCAAAGCTTGCAGAAAATAAAATCAAGAGCTTGTGGGAGAAAATTGATGTCTAGGAAGGACAGAAAGAACAAACAAACATCACAAACTTTTAAGTAGGAGTTTTGTACAAGACAGCGTTGTTGGCCATCTTAAACACACACATTTTGCAGGTTTCTACATACTTCTCGGTTGTCCAGCACCTTATAAAAAGATTATTATGGAATAAATAACAGTAGTCATCAGTAAAAAAACACAATTGCCCTAGGATAATAAAATAATAATAAAACCTAAAGTTTTTTATAACATAGTTCCTTAAATCAATAGGAAATCACTGTCCTACTTAGGGCAATGTGGTCTGGTAACTGATAGCTTTTTTGAGATGATATACCCCAAATCACTTAACCTGCTACTGCAGCTGGCAGCGCTTAGAGGCTTGTTTGGCTTGATGGTAAGCCCAGCAGACAGGGAAAGGAGTAGAAGCAAGTATGAGTTCACTCAACATAGGAAACAGCATTTGTGGCCTTTTTTTTTAACTCCTGCCTTTTTTATATAAAAAACAATAGAAAACACAAGAAAGCTAGTATATCCACAACAGCTGCAGAAGTGGAGCACCTACCTGCACCTGGTATCCCTGTATACATCGGATATCTTCTTATCTTCTGCATGCGTGAGTGTTAACGGTCACCCCCCACGCCCAGCCCGTGGAGGAGGTGCATTGCCCCATGCCCGTTCCTGGGCAGAGCTCCCAGAGTTGGCTCCCTCAGCCCACTCACACCCTTCTCTGCATTACCCCGAAGGACATGCAGAGCTAAAGGCATCAGGTGGCACTGGATAGCAGGAGGACACAGTGCCGCGACAGGTCCCTCACACAATACACCGCAAGTGAACGCATGAATCATACAGAAGTATATTGTCTGTGGCACAGAGAAAAGGATGTCCCTCATCTAAAGGTTTTTATAACATAGTTCCTTAAATCAACATCTGTAGGTGACATGCTGCTGTTACTGGCATTGCATGGAAAGCTGCTGGAGATAAAGGGAGAAGATGTTGCAACTGAAGACATGGGCCAGGACACTTGAGGCAAGTCTTACTCCTTGCTCCTGAGTAAAACTATTCAGAAACGTGGAAGTGCTCTCCCGCCATGGGAAAACGCCACTTCTACAACCTAGACACATTCCTGCAGAACACACAGTTTTTGTCAAATTTCCCTCCTAGAACTGGGCAAGTTTCCCAAAAGCACCAGGTTTTCTGCCAGTCTTCCCCTGCGTCACCCTGAAACCCTCAGGAGCCCCAGGCAGGACAGGGAATCTGTGATGCCAAATGCACAGAGCTGAAAGCAGGCAAAAAGGAGCCTGATCCTGCCGCCTAACAGCTGTGCCATTGCTGGAGAAGGTGCACGGTCACAAGCTCCAGCCCCTTTCTTACTTCTGCTGCTCCTCAGGCAGCCATGGGGCACTGAGTCCCACCCCACAAATTAACCTAACTGTGCCACAGGACCAGCCCACACCCCCATGGCTGGCATGTCCGCTGGCATGTCCGTGCTTTCCATGACCCCTGGTTCAGTGTGTGGATGCACTGAGGTGGTCCCTGTACAACCAAACAGCAGGGAAACACACTTCACAAGTTTCATGCATAACCCTGATCAGTGATAAGACTTTTGATTCAGAAAAAAAAAAAAATAGCGGTGTCTCTTCTGCTGTGACAGCTTCCCTTCCCTACTTCAATGTCCTCTAAAAGTTCTTCCAGTTTCCCTCGTTTCCCCCCCCCCAGACTTGAGCTCTTCCCCTGACGTGGCCCTTTCCCCACAGCCTGTGCCATCTGGAGGATGCTCGGTGGGCTCTTCTGGACTCCCTGCAGCTCCGGCTCTCTCCCTCCAGCTCCCTTTTTTTCTCCAAAAGAGCTAACACGAGTGTCAGCTAAGGAAGTGAGACGTATCTCTGCTAACAGCTGCTCCTTAAAATCTTGCAAAATTGGTAAGTCCTGGGAAGGTTGTCCACCCAGGGGTTACAGCTCTGGAGCCCACCCTGGCCCTGGCCCTTTCCACTCTGATGTGTTCTTGAACTCGAGTGGAGCTGTTGAACAATCCTTTGCTACGTTCATTTTCTACGCCAGACGCATCTTCACAGATGCAAATCACTTATGCCCCAACGCGTTGTTTTACATTCAAAAATGCAACGGCACTCATTTATTGCAGATTTCACCTGTGCACAGCCTGTATTCATGTTGCAAAATCATTTAATGTGTAGCTGTTAATGTCACAGGCATCCCCTAGCATTTTAGGCGGGACGTCCAGGTCAGACCTGGGGACGTTTGGCCAGGCAAGAGGGTGTCTGGCTACGGAGGTCTTTGCTGTCTCGTGCTCTCAGACACCTTGCAGTATCGCTGCTCCGGCTTTCGCTTTAAATCAATCCAACGGTTACGAATTTCTACAGTGGCTTTGCAGTTTCAAAGCTTCCTCTTGAATTTCATACTCGGGCAAAGCTGCCAGTGAAAACAATGAGCCGTTTGCCTGAGTAATGAGCATAAAATTGGAGCCGAGGACAGTAAAAATTATTGCAGGAGAAAGGCTGTGATAACTGAGTATGTGCAGCACTCCTGTTAGCTCCCTGTCAAAAGACTAAACCTTTCATTCTATAGATCTTTTTATAAACCCCCCTAGCTTACAATTTTCTCTATAAAACAACCACGGATTTAATTTGGCTTTTAAAGAACAGAAGGAAAGGAAACACCCCATACCTGATCTGCGTCTGAAAGGTAAAGAGGGAATTTTATATAAAACAGAGCAAGTCAGAACTTTTTTATTTCCGTTTTTATTGGGGCTCTGATTTTAAGTCGGAGAGCATTTCAGAGAATCTCATATTCTGCTGGTTTTTTTCCCAATGATATATTTTTAATCCTCGACTTCGCTGGTAGTCAATTGCTTCTTCTGTCCCTTGCTGCCCACCTCTGACTTACTGTCAGTATTTCTGGCTGAGTCTATTCGCAGCCCTCCCTCGCTAAGCTCGACATCTGCGCTGAGATTTCTCCCTACAGCCACGAAGCCAAAAGCCTTAATATAACCTGGAAGCCAAGCAAAGTCAGCTGCGAGAGACTGAATGGGAGAGGGGAAAAAACACTGACTGTGCGTACTGAGCACTTATATTTATAGTGGGAGCTAGCAATAGACAGAGTAAAAATTGACCTGAAAACAGGAGGGAACAGAGTGGGGTTTTTAAATCTCTCTCTATTTTTTTTTTTATGATGCGAAATCTGTTATCCCTATAAACCGTTATTAAGGTGGGCTGGGCAAAAGGGTCTTGCTTTTTGTTCTAAAGGTTAAACCATGTCTGTCTTGACTTTTCAGGAGTGTTTGTAGCTGACTGCAAGAGCCAGTATTACTGTCAAAAGCACGACAGAAACTAAACCTGAAAAAATGAAGCTAATGTACTTCTAGTCGGAGGATTTAAAGCTATTTGTTATTTTTTCACAGTATCTCTTTACCATACCCAAAATTGGTTAGGAGAAAAATTCTCTGTTATTCAGCATCTAAATTCAAGGCTGATAAATCTGATTGTTCTGAAGTGTTCTCCTTTAGTCAGCCAAGGTGATCTCCAGCAAAAATGTGGAAGATATTTATTCTTGTCCTTCTGAATCAAATGGAATGAAAGAAAAGTGTGAAAAAACAGAAATTCATATTTATTATTTCATTATGTCTATACTTTATGCAACTCCCTTTTTTCCTGTATTCCAGAGCATGTTCTAAGATGCCACTTGCAGTGCTTTTAGGAGAGGGCACATAAAAATTAGTCAGACCACTTTTGCAAAAAGCCTAGAGGCAAATAACACACTCTTCCCCTCATTTTAATAGTATTCATAATGATAATAATTAATAATAATAACAACAACAATTTGGAACAACTCTCCAGCAGAAACACCCAGTGTAAGAAACAGAGGATGCCATGCTCGCTTTAAGGATTCATGAAAGAACTCTGCTGAAAGTTGGTAGAAATTTGACTTACGGGTCCTTAAAAAAATGCACTTTTTACCAGTGATAATGTTTTCCCAGAAGCTGGATGACAAGCTGAATAGGCGGCAGATTTATGTACAGCTAATCTAGCTGTGTAATAAATGTCCATGCTCAAAAGGTGTGTATTAAATAGGGCAGGGATCCAAATGACACAGAAAAAAAGTCTGTATCAAAGAAGGTGGCAGAAGCTTTCCCACCAGTTCGCTGCTTTCAGCCCGGTTTCAGGAGGAAACGAGGTTTCTGCAATCAGGCTGTCTGTCAGTCAGTCCTCCCCTAATAATTCCCCAACCCATTAGCGACTTTCAGACAAATTTGAAAAGAGCAATAGAAGTCTCAAAGATATTAAGTTCCTACAAGTTTCATAAAAATGAACAGCTGGATAGAGGAGAAAAACCCTGATTAGTGCCTCGGCGGAGGGGAAGAGAGGCGGATTGCCTGTGCTAGCTCTGCTGCCTGTCCCCAGCCTCCTGCCCGGGCACCTCGGTCCAGCCCCAGCCCCTGGCTCCGGGCTCAGGCTCCCCCCGGGTCTGCTTCCTGGCCGACGGGCAGCAACGCAGGGCGGCAAGCAGAGGTAGCTGCAAAGCGGTAGGAAGGCAGGCTTTGCTCGCCATGCTGCCCGTGGAGCTACTTGTTTCCCTCCCCGATTCAGCCGCTCATAAAAGTTGCTGTTTCTGAAACCACAGGGTTTGCTCTTCTTTCCTGGAAGAGGAGAGGGGATATGAAGGCCAGTCCGCTTCCCTTTGGAAACACCTGTGTGAAACTTGTATTTTTTCTTCCAGTCTTGTTCAGCTCAATTCATTCATTTAATCTCAGCTTCATTATGGAATAGCTTTGGTCAAACGGAAATAGCATTATTCAGTGAATAAAGTGGATTCAACCAAAAATCTCTCTTAACTCTTCTTGTGGTTCTCAATATTCATTTGGAAGTCCATAAACAAAGTTTTCCCCTTGTCTTTTCAAAGCCACCAGGAAAAACAGCCAAGATGTCCAAAGGAGACATGCAACAGGAAATTCTGTTAAAGAGTTCATTAATAATTAATATAGAAGAATATTTTCTTGTGGAGGCAGAGTAATCTTAAATTCCTTCCAGGAGGAGCACGGTTCTGAAGAATGTTGAGAACATTTAGGTGTCTTCATTAAAAAATGCGAAGGGCAGTATGTAAGTTCCTCACCATAGTGGGTTTTATTAAGAAGTGAAAGGGAATTGAAACCGTTTTTCAGAAGACAGTTATTCAATATGTCTTATGCTAACAGTCTGCTGTTCCAGAGGAAGTCTTTGGAGAGAAGAGTGGAGGCAAAAAGACCAACAGCAGAGGTACCAGCAGCAACAGCCTCCTTCCGTCTAGCTGACAGTTTTGGCAAAGCAGAAGACCGACTGGGGTTAGATGTCATTGGCTATTTATGGGGATCTGCGTATTTATTTATTTCATTTTTGCATTTCGAAGGGGGAGAACCGCACTGCTTCTCTATTGACTGCAGGATGCACTTTTTAAAAAGTCTAGGCAAATTTTAATACCCACAACCCAAGCTAACAATTAATAGGAGCTGCATGCATAAATTCTTATCCTAATTCCCCATTCAGATTCCGCTCCCTTCCCAGAAGAAATGTGATTGCTGAGAGGTAAGTATTTTCTTTCCAGGGAAAAGAAAAGAAATCGCCTGACCTCCCAGTTGACTGGCATTGCCTGACCTCTCATTGACCTCGCTGCAATTGCATACCCGCTGCTTAGAAAAACAAAGCCACCTTTCAAAATAGGCCCACTTAAACACTGTGCTTGGGGAAGGGAAGCACTACCTGTTTGGTTTTAACATTTTAATAACTCAACAAAACGCAGAGAGGAGAGACAAAGTTCTGGGAATGTCTTAGGCTAAGTTTTCTCTCCATTGCCAACATCCTTTCTTTTGTTCTTCCGTGAATTTCTCATCCTGCTATTCCAAAAGTGAGATCAAACCCAAGGAAACAGGGGGCTTCTTTAGCTGTTGCCCATTTGATCACTTTCAGAAAGTACAGGGGAAAATCTTAAGATCGGGACTTAACATTTTTCATAATGAAGTCTGAAAAATCAGATGCGTTTAGAAAACGTCTGGGCAGGTGGGTCACACAGACCAAGCTCTTCAGACATCAAAAGACAAATTCCTTTGGAGCTCCTTTGTTCACTGGAGCTCCGTCAGGATGAATTTAGTTCTCTGGATCTTGATGCTTCTTTTCCTCTCTTCCATTAGTAATAGACCGCCGCTCTCCGATTGTCTATTTTTAAACACCTTTTCCAGAGAAGGCAATATGAAACAATATGGGGTCGCAGTAGCTCCGACGTGTTCCCCCACCTTCTCTGTTCACACCCCACGGGCCCCCTTTTGGGTAGCCAGGGACCAAGTGAGACAGATGCGCAGGGTGTACAGATGCCCAGGAAATGGTTTCTATAGCAACAGCAACTACATTAGAGCATTTTGAACTTTCTTCCTACTCATCGGACTTTTCAAGTATCATATAGACTCCGAACAGGCAAATGCTATTTCCTTCACAGCGATCTCTGCCCTGCTCTCATCAAAAACAGTTGTGTGTTGGGGGGGATTCTGCTTTTTCACGCCGCCGTAGGTGTGGAGTTTGTCTACTGATGCAAGTGAACTTGCTCTCCGTGAACAGCAGCCCCGCTGCAAAACGGCTGGCTCCACATCCGACTGCATTTAGACCATTGCTAGGACAACACCTCTCTGCGGTGGTGGCTGCCACTTGTGACATGGTATCAAGGTTGCACTGCAAGTGGTGTTGCCAAATATGCTGGAACAGGTATGAGATGACTTGCATGCTGAATACTGCTCCGTCTTCTCTCCCCTGCTCTGGGAACCGAAATTCCTGTGTGCTTCAGGACACAGGATAACTATTTTTATCACATGCAAATGTTCACTTGTGATGCTAAAAAGAGGGGAGGGAGAAGAAATATTAAGGGTAATAAAAAGGATATAACCAGGAGTAAAGGGAATAAAACCACAAAAAAGAGAAGTAACACTGAAAAATCAGGGGAAAAGCTTCGCGATAGTGAGATCTAATAGGCCAGGAAAGACTCCCGAAGGCAAAGGGTAGAAGCCATATCACTTGGGACATTTAAAAGAAGACGTGACACAACAGCAATAAATAGACAGCTGAGAACAATGCTCATCGGCTAGGGGAGGGGTGGGCTAGGACGACCCGGAAGATATATGCCACCTTTAGGATCTCTGGTCCACCTGTATTTTGCTTTTTAAAAAATCATGTTACGTGCAAGTGCCCCCTACTGTAGCCTGAGTCTTTGAAGGAGAGAGAGTTTGTGTAACTTAATATCTTATATTTCATTACCATTGGTTCTTATTTAAATGCTGCATTGTTCCATCTGCTTAGTAGCTATGCTACGTGTGACAGACTAATAAACACAAAATAATACAAAAATGGGTATTTTATGTGGTATCTTCCTCTTTCAAAATCTTGCAGATGTTTGGGTCCCAGTGATATTTCTTAGAGGATGGAGTTTGCAACTGCTATAATTAAGCAGTACAGTACCATTAAGTCACTCGAGAGGAAATTAGGAACTAAACTAGTGCTGTGTGCCGAGGAAGCCAAAATTGTGAGCTGAGATCTTTATTCAGTGCATGAAAGTCTGCCTTTTTCTAGTTTACTTTAAAAGAGATGTTATTCCTATTATACACCATCAGAAGATGTAAAAAGCGAATTAAATCTGTATTCAGTGTCTATTTTACATGTAAATTGGGATCTTAAATTGTGGGAAAAATATGTTTTTGTCAACAGTGCTTTCTGTTTTGGTAGTACTCTATTAGTTTTTAATAGGCAGGAGAAATGTGCCGATTCGGAGGCTTTCCAGGGGTTTGGCAGTGTTCCACTGTGTCAGCGCCGAGTAAAAAAGATGTTATTCCTTCTTGTTACAATAGGAACTGAGTAAAGGTAATGTCACTTCTCTGAGCCGTCCTGGCAGAGCTCCATCTACAGAGAGGCGGTTAGACCAAAACAACCACAGTGTGAGACGTGGAAATGCTACGTGGTAGGATATGAACTCCCAGTAACCTGTCTGGGACAGTGATACTAACACTGCTTATACACACCGGCTTCCGCGGCAAATAGCCTAACGGGGTCAGGAGTGTTGTATCTAACGGAGGAGACAACTGTCTCCCAGACAACAACGAAGGATTAGAGCTTGGATAATCCACTATCACAAGAGCCTCACATCAGAGGACCTGCTAGCTCACGTGGAGATTTACAAAGCAGAGGAAAGCTTTTCTGGTGCTGATCAGCTTTCTTTGATGCTGATTTTAAGACACGCAAGGTGGCCCATCTTCATACAGCTCTGTTTGGGCACTTGCCTCTGCTTCCTACCAGCAGATCTGCATCTTTGCTAGACGACCATCTTCTTGGTTATCCACGACCTGCATCCCCACAATAACTTTGGTTTTGTCTTTGACAGCCTCCAGACAACTTCTCGACTGGATCCTTGGCTTTGAAGCTGTGACCATCCCCCAAAGAACCACAGAGTTTGCGTGACTCCAAGAAGTCTTCGTAGACCCCGAACTTGGCAAAAAGTGTTGTCCTTCCTCTCCCCTTTTCAGGTGATGTGCTTTTACTCAGCTACAGATAGAAACACCAGCAAGATATTGATGTACATTTTCAATTTAGATCTTGGACTGATCTTTCTGCCCCTAAATTGCCACTTCAACAAATTGCTCTACTCACTGGTCTTGACACACCTTTCCCCCGATAGGGGGAAACTAGGCTAGAGTTTGGCAGCTTTCACAGATGCGGTTATCTGTTCTTCCTCTCGTTTCCAGGCCCACAGACACTCTTCATTCCTCTCTACTTACCTGCCTTGACTGAATAAGATTTACATAAAGGGAAGCTCTCTGTTTGCGTACAAGCGAATAAATAATTCCACCATAATCTAAATGATCCCAAAGCCTTGCTGCGCTCTCACAAGGCCATTCATGAATGTACCAAAGGAAGCCAACAAGGTGCCACCTCCCTGTCACACCGCTCCCGAGGTCAGATTTCAAGCTTGGTCTTTCTGGAGTGAGCTATTAACTGCATTGCAGCAGCAGCTTCCAGCCACCATGAACATCATCCTATTGCGTACCCTGCTGTGCAAAAAAGTAAAATAAGAGAGAGTCCTCTCTTGCAGGGCTTGGCAATCTAAATAGATAAAATGGATTAAGAGATATGGCAAAGAAGTTTTATATAGTGGTCGAACCCACAAACATTTAGAGTAACCAGTTAAAGTTTATCCTGCCCTGTTTTTCCTCAGTGGGAAGTGGCACTGCCATATTGATGTGCTACACTGGCATAACAACACGCTCAATCATCCTAATCATGCCACTTTTGTGGTTAGAAAAGTAAGGGGAGGCTTCAGAGAGGGAAGACTGAACCTGTCTCCGAAAGGCAGTCCTACAGGTTCCCTCTGCAGTCATCCAGATGCCGTTCGTCTTTCTTACCCTAAAAGATGCTGCCCCTGTGCAGAGGTGCACAGCCCTCTCCGTGGTCTTTGGAGGTGCCAGGGGACGAGCTCAGCTCAGACCCGTGGCTCTTTGCTAGCTTTACAGAAAGACAAGTCTCACCCTGTGCGACTTGACAGCAGGTCTGTGGCAGCACTGGGAATGAGTCTTTTCCCAGCCCTCACCTCCTAGAAGGACATGTTCATTTCTCCAGAAGGAAATAAGTCTTTGTGGGTTATATATAGGGTATGGCAGGATACAAAATACCCCGTTATTTGGCTACTCATGCCAGTTATTGGCATGTCAGACACTGCTCAAAGAGTTTTGAAAGGCGAGAATCGTCTTTGTCTCATACAAAGTCTCTGCATAACAGGGGAAGAAAATCCTGTTTGTCAGCTGCTTCCTTGATTATGTTCAATAAGAGTACACAGGGCTGGTTTTATTTTCACTTGGCAATTTCTGTGTTGCTATGACTTCACTAATCTCCAGTCCATAAATCATTTGAGTAAAAAACACACCAACAAGCTCAAATCCAGAGGAAATTTCTCCAAGGCAAGTTTTTTTTCGTCTTTCTGTTTTAAAGGGAGAACTCAGGAGATTCCTCCTGCACGGGATGTCACCATGAGAAAAAAACTCCTGACATTCCCAAGGTTTAGCTTTAAAGCACATCATTAAGTGTAGGTATTAAAGTGAATAGAGAATAGCACAGTATGGTCAGCTAAATTTTTTTCTCTCTCCGAGTTCTGCTCCCTCTTGACCCTTACATGACTATCCTTCTGTTGACTAGAGGGTCTCTGCTTCTCCTCCCACTTCAAAACCCTTCCTCCTAGCAACAGAAAAACTATCGATGTGTGGAGGCTTTCAAGGCAGCCCATAGCTGTGCTCCCTTGAATGTCAGAAGGGGTTGGTCTCACAGCTACAAATCTAATGTCATTTTACTTAATAATGTATTTCGTAGCGGTCTGTATCTCGTCTGAGTTGTTTAGTTGCACATCTATCCTCTGAGTTTTCTCTATAGCTGCAATCCAGCACAAATAACCCTGGGATAGGGGAGATGTGCATCAGTTTTATAACACAACTTAAAATATAATCCCACAGGGAAAAACACTTTCTAGGAATCAGAGGCAGAAAAAAACAACATGCAGAGATGCACTTACGTGAACAGGTAGTCAGTTGGTCTAAGTCTCTGCTGCCTTGTATCTTGCTATTAACACAGTGCAGAATGAGTTCAAAACACAAGGAAAACAATGAAAGACCCAGAAAGTAATATTCACACCATCGCCCACTCTGTGCAAACATTAGTAGCCACAAGGTGTGAAAAACAAAACCAAACCGTGTACCCACGGTTTTGTTCATGAGGGGGGCTACATAACAAGATAACTCTGGGATACAATCAGAATTTTTAAAATCTCTTTTGCAGGCTGTGGATGAAGATTTTATGTACCAGTCTTTGGGAACTCCTCGCCTGGACAGACTAATGGTGCCATGGACTGGCTAAAGAAGGATGGTGTGGGTGCCTTCTAATCATCTTCTGCTGGGTGAATTGTATAGTCCTTTATAACCAAAGAATTTTCTTAATAGTTGACAGGCAAATTGACAGGTGAATGACCTGATGTGTATGGGATCCATGCCTAGGTATAAGTTAGATATATTGTGTGGTGACGGCAAGAAACTTGACAATTAGTTTACCCATCTGTAAAATGGTGCTATTATTTTTCTTATAGTTGGTAATGAAGAAGCCTAAGGAGTTCTTACTTTTATTCTCAGTCCTGTCAGTAGAAAAGTATCTTTGCATTATCATGATGCCAGGATTGGTGTTTTCTTTCTGACCACCAGCTTTCCTAATTCTCTGCCATTAAAGGATCTATCCTGAGTTTTCCACTGTGTCATGATTTTTCCTAGCTGTATGTTGTCTCTTTGATGCCTCAGGGGACAGACGTCAAGACAATATTTGAGAGGCTTTGTTTTCTCATCTGCCTGCATGTGTGGCTCAATTTCCTCCATTCTCTGGCTCTTGGCTCTCTTCAGCGTTGCTCCAGGCTCACCACTCACAGGAGCCATAGAGGCTTTCTGGCCTGTCAGTTTTTGAGAGAGTTTGCTCAGACGTATCCTTGGGAGAGTCTTCACTTCACTCCAGTAACAGTAAGAAAACCCCAGTACAGAGCAATTTAAAGGATGGTAAGAGGGTGGAGACCTGCATCACAGAAGTCCTGGCACAGAAAAGGAAGCCCCAAGACACAAATCTCTCTTCTGTTCCTGTTAGGTGTATTTCCCCTTTGCTTCCACTTTCCTTTAACTTTCCTTAAAAGACGTGTAGATGAGGCACTTAGGGACATGGTTTAGTGGACATGGTGGTGTTGGGTTGACGGTTGGACTCGATGATCTTAGAGGTCTCTTCCAACCTCAGTGATTCTATGATTCTATGATTCTTTCACATGAGATGATCTGCCAGAAAATATTTCTTCAGCTATCTTCAAATGTTCATCTTCTTTTTGACTACCCCAAGGGCAAACTCAGTCCCTGTTTTATTATCGCCTTTTTTTGCCACAGAGCCAGCACAGAGCAATCTCCAAATAAAAGCATTGCTTTTTCATTCAAAACCGACAAAGTGCTTTACAAAGGTGAGCAGGCAATGAGGGTCCTATCTGCCCAGCGAGGTTAAATGACCTGCCTGAGGCCACACAACAGGACGTAGCAGCGCTCACACTCAACCTGTGACTCCTCATCTCTGCCCCACCGGGAAATGCTATTAAATCTGTACATTAAGCAAGCACAAACAGGAGAGCTAGGTAGGAAGGTGGCCCCTCCCCGGGCTGATCACTTCAGAAAGTCCGCTAGAAAAAAATCCAACGGTTCTTCAGGAAGAAGTTCTCTCTAACAAATGTCAAATTGTCCAAATCTGATTTTTAGAAAGACATTACACTGGGTTTTTTTTCCCCTTCATGCCATCATCCTGTTTCTCGGAAGACATCTCAGTAGCATCACCTGTTTTCCATATGGGGAGTCTTTGTGGGTACCTTATGCAGCTACGCTATGCTATGTGCACCGGTACAGCAAAAGGAGAAGTTGTTCTCAATTAAAATGTTGAGTGTTATCATTTTTTTCTGATGTCCGCTCCCCTTCTCTTTGAAAAGTTAGCCTGCACACTCCTCGTCCTCTGTTCACCTGCCTCAATCCTCTGTCTCCCTCCAACCAAAAAACCCACAATAAAAAACAGCATAAAAGCAAATGAAAATTATTGAGTACCAAAAAGGTCAGACATATAAAATTACTTATTTTTGTAATGAAAGTGGGATGTGATTCTTCTTCCCAAAAGTTTTCTACTGGATGGAATTTTACTGCATTGAAAATTTTTGAGCATCACAAGAGCCATTCATAAAACATATATAGATCTGTTGGGGTAACTTATTTTTAAGTTAAAATATGTGTGTGTGGTATCATAAAAAAAAAACCAACACAAAAAAACCCCAAAAAACAAGCTAAGATATTCCTTTTTAATATTTACTTTCCAAACAGAAACTATGGTGAATTAAAATTTGTTTAAAGGCAATTTTACAGCAGGAGTTTGTAAAATTTAAAGAAACATTTGTAGCGAAAAACCTTAAAAAGACATCTTTCTGGTCAATTAGTCAATTAGCATGACTGACGACAGTCTGTATAAGTGAAAGGGTTAGTATATGCATATGGCTGAGTCTTAAACATACTGCTGCTCACCATTTATATTGCCATATGTAGTTTATTTGTGCTCCTCTTTTATCTATGGCTGCTTGGAGTGTGCAAGGATTTAATGCACTCATATATTCCCAAGAAGAAGACGCCTGGTCGGAGTAGCTGGCGCACCGAGACCCAGAACCTACCACTACCAAACAGCTTGTAGCTACTACCAATTGTAGTTGCTCCTAAAATGATGAGTACTTACCTTGCAATTAGTGGAGCCACCCAGAATAATAAGGTGCAGCGGGGTGGCGGAGGTGGTGGCCCCCGCAGCTGCAGCAGCCATGGCGACAGCAGCGACAGCCACCGCCTCCACCGTTTGCTGGGGCTGAGACCTCCACCTGGGCTCGAGGACAAGGAGGGATGCCCGGGCAGCCGGAGCGGGGAAAGGGAGGCAAAGGAAAGCTGGGACCCCATCCCAGCGCCCGGGAGCACGTCCCGGGGCAGTGAGGGGGAGGGACAACAGAGGCTAAAAAAGGAAGCGTTGCATTGGACAACTAATTACCAGTTTTTAAAGTAAACCAAATGTCGTATAATCACCAGCTAATTTAGATATTTGTGCCGTTGATTGAAAATATGCAAAGAAAGCGGCATTATTTAAAATTATTTTTAAATGTTTGGAATTTATTAGAGTTGACTATGAAAAAGAGATAATTAAGGATTCTAAATATAATTAATGTGCTGAGTTATAAAAAGCGCTGCTTAGGTTAGGGGTTTTCCAGCAGTTAGCAAGATGGTTGACACTGTAATGACAACTTTACATTTAAAGATGTTTGCAGTTCACATAAATATGTATTGAAAAATAATTTCACAGTGGGTGCATAAAGAATATACCTCCGTCTTCATTTTAGAATCCTTATACATGAGCAAGTATAAGGGAGAGATGAGGCTATGGTAGATAAACTGCTGCGTGACATGGATTTCCCTTGTCTTTGGCATGTGCAGAATCCCTACTTGAGCAGGCAAGGCGAGGTGTTCATTTCTGGACGTGTTAAATGTTGGTTTTTCAAATAAAGTTGATGCACAAAAGGAAAGAGAAAAGAGTTTAAAAAAATAAAGGTACAGACTTTTTTTAAAAAAACACTATTTAGAATTTTTTTTATAATCTAATGACGGGGCGGGGGGGTGCAGCCCTTTTCACTTTGATTCTCCTGAGAGAATCTAGCTCGCGATTTTTGATCACTCAAGATTTACAGCCCTAGAGGCAGGGAGGCATCCTTTAGCAAGAGGGGGTCCAATTTAATGGCAGGTCCAAGCAAGATGGCAAAAGTCTTCCTGCAAAGAGGTGAGTTTTGTTTGGTTCTGCGTATGCTCTGTACCTGCCATTGTCAGAAATGTTTGGTTTTCAGACCGTTTGCCAAGTTTACCAAGTACGTTCAAGCCCCAGCGTACTCAAAATGGAAAGCCGAAACACTGGGATGTGGAGGAGGTGGTGCTCTGGGAAGGGCCAGCTTGTGGTGCAGGGTGTTACCACCAGTCCCAACGGTTTGCAGTTTAGCTGCAAAGTCCCTTTGCGGAGCCGATGCCAGGATGTGCTGCAGGGAACCCACAAAGAGTGGGTACTGTGGGTCACTCCCGCCCAGGGAATCAGCCCGAGGAGTGGTCCAGGCACTCAGACACAGAGGGGAAAGTCATCCAGACTGCGTGATGGACTGTATCAAACCATCATACCATCCAGGCAGCAGACATTATGGACCTTCTGGAAGGTTGTGAAGCTCAGCTAAAGGACTGCTACGAATTTAAATAGCTTTAGGCTGGGCTTCCACATCAGCTGCTGGCAAAAAGAGGACTTAAAAAACAATCTTAAAAATGGCCAAAGAATTACAAGCATGAAAATTGTATGGAAAGGCCAAACTTCTCTGGCTAGGAGCCTGCGATTTAGCATAAAGAGACTTGGGCACTCACTGATTTCCAGTAGGTTATAGCTGGCTGAATCTCTGTGCCACCTTTTAAACTGGCATTTAACATCTAAAGCTATCAAAACATAGAGTTTGCCATCAGGTACAGTGAGACGTAGTACTTCACCCATCAGAAGGGTGAAGCTTGCCAGACTTCCCCTACGCTGTGCTATTTGGTCTTTGTTTGAATAGGATGCTCATCGGTCCTCAGGAAAAGTAAATTGAGATTGTGCAAGGGAAAGCAAAGTGCAGATGGCGAGCTGGAGTCTGCAGAAGGAAATTCATTCTTCTCTGAAGGAAAAATGCCAGTATTGCAAATAATGTTTCCGCAAATCAGGTCAGGTAGGTAGAAGAAAAATCTTATTTCTGGGCAGACCAGGACTGGTTTTCTTGGGGGTTTTGGTTTGGTTTGAAGACCCTTACTGGATCCCTGCTATTGCCTGACTGGCTGCTGTACCTGGAGAAACTCCCTCACATTTAAGATAATCACTTAGCCTCCTGGAGAACAAGAGCAGTCAGGGCGAGACTTGTGTAACCTCAACAAACTGAAATCAATCCCTCCTGTAATGGCTTTCCCAACTCTTTGCTTTTGTTTTTCTCCAAGCCAAGGAGTATGTCTGAAACCAACGAAAGAGGGTATGATACACAGTTCCCCTCCATGGGTATTTCATTACTACCTTTAAAACTAGAACTTACAGTCACTTTTTGAAAGTCAGATTTCCTTGTCTTTAGTGTTTTAAATGTGAATTTGAGGCTGTAACTTTGCATAGGCTTTAAATGAACTTCAGAGTCCTCGATGCTCTGTGTTCAGTTTGAATGAACACACTCTAAAGTAATGACAGAAAAGTTCTTTAAGTTGATGTTTTCCACAGCCATCTGAGATTTAAATACTATTACAAGCCATTTATTGCATAGACCTTCATTGATTATAGCAGCGTTCAGTGCCTACTCTCTGCTGCCAAGCACTGCTACTCAACTCCCTGCTGTAAGGTATCTTGACTTTGCACAGGCATAATGGCAGAAGAACATCTGACACCCCAAAATGAGTTGAATATTGCGGGCATTTATTACTAAGCTATGCAAACAACCCCCCCCAAGAACCTAGAAAAAAAATATTTGCTGAGGTGTGAGCACGTGTAGAGCTGAGGCTGGTGAGCTCAATGCCACCTACCTTCTCTAGACGTCATTTTCCCCTCATTGCAAACAGGCTCTTAAGTGGAGACCATGCTTACCTGTCTCTCTGCATAGTAGGTTACTTGCAAAATGAAAACACATCCCTAAAAGGTTACTACTACTAATGGAAGATAATACTGTGGAAAGGAGGAAGATAAAACACCCAGATATATGTTGCCCAGTTTTAGGGCTTTAATGGGAAAGAAGAGACCTCCTGAGGGATTCACGATACTCAGCCTATTCTCCACTTGCAGTCTCCTTTTTATTTAGGGTCCTGGCATTTGACAGAGAAAATCCTTTTTCCAGAGAGAGTCTCTCCCTTTACAATCTAATAAGATTCTGTTTTTCGGGAATAAAACACAGAGATATGAGGGGTGGCCACAGATTTCAAGAGGCCGGCTCTGAGATTGCTCCTCAGCCACCCAGGGGAGCGGCAAGCAGTGCTGAAGCCCACAAACAGCCAGGGTGGGAGGACAGCACAGCAAGCAGCTGCCAGCTCTGACCAGGTCCCCCTTTCACCCTGGCAGGTCCCCAGGACCACTAGCAGCTTGAGGGCCCCACTTCCCCATGTGCCATTCCATCAGCAGAAGACCACTGCCCCACTTTCCTCTTCAGGAGTGGACTGCGTGGCGGGACTTCTCTGGGCGCAGAGCGCTGCTGTCGCTGGCACGCTGTGCTTGGCGGCTGTCATCACCACGAGAGCAACGCCAGCCGCCCTCCTCGGGGGAGGAGATGGGAGCGGAAAATCCAGACCTCAAAATTCACGTTCTTCTTTTTCCTACAGGAGCAAGGAGGAGCATCTGCACCAAGGGGAGAGCAAATGGGCACTGGCAGGACCCCGCCACCCCACCGCCCACCCACGTACACACACACACACTTGACCGCCTTGTTTTCCCAGGTCATAAGCTGGTGCTTCTGCAGGCATTCCCACAGCAAGGGGGGGCTGAGCGCAGGCAGGTTTTCCGTACTCCTCTGGCTTTGCTTTCCATCCTGATCTCAGCTATGGCGTTAGCCGTCTCCTCTCCTACGTCTGATCAAACTAAAAATAACCCATTAAAAAATCACGATGACTCCAATCAGAAACAAAATAAATTATTGTACCTCTCTGGAGCAGCTGTTCCCCTCCACCTGTGAACCCCAACGACAGGAGAAACGTGATCGACCAGAAGACTGAAATGAAAATCTTGGGAGGTGGGGAGGGGAGCTGTCGTGAAACTCAATGCCACCGAGGAAAGGATGCGACAGCAGGCCACGCAGACATATCTGCGCCTTGGCTAGGGTCTGGGGTAGCTGAGTTTTGAAATTGTGTATGTCCTGGAGCTTCTAAACCTGCCCAGCTCCATCCTAGGTAGGTTTCAGACATAAGCCTCTGGCTTCCTAATTAAGGGGGAAGCCACAAGCAAGGCAGAGTCAGTCTCCTGGAAGAAGTTTCCCTCTTCTGCGGTTGTTTCTGTCAAAGGGAATGATTAAGATGACTATAAATGCTATTAATGTTGTCCTTAAAAAGTCATACGGAAATCTGCTGTGAGCCAGGTTGCTGTTCCCCTGGAATTCAGAAATGTGCCTGTTCGTTTCCCAAACAGCTATTTGCCGCAGACAAACAGAGAGCCAAAGGAAATATATGGTAGTGCGGGATGGTGATTGAAAGAGTGGGAGAGCTGGGAAGCGCTACTGGAGCGGCACAGCCAGGACTCTCCTACGGCTCCGGTGTCGGAGTGCGCCAGGTGGCAGCGTGTCACCCCTCGGATTTGTCATTGTTAAGGAGCTGGTGAGGTTCGGGAGAGTCGCAACAAAATACTCAGTTTAGAAACGATGTTGTTCCCATATCGTATTAGCTGTATTTCCCTTCTGTCATTGCCATTTACAAGGATATTGACATATAAACCGATGTTTGTTTTGTTGAGCTCATTTTCTCTTCCTACCTATTTCCCCTCTGAAATCATGAGGTGAACTATTTGCAGAAACAATATATTTGATAAATATACTCCTTTTTCCTTTTCACGGATTATCTGGGAACAGACATTGATTTTTTATTACTTTGTTCATTATCTAAAGTATTTGTCGAATTGTTTACAATAATGTTCCAAACCATGCATTGCTACCAAGCGGCCCGTCACAGCTATCATTAACAATTTGACTTAGTGATTTACTTTCTGGAGCCGGATCTTGAATAATTCTTCATGTCATTTCCAAATCCCAAAGACACTGTTAATTTGCTTTGCAGGAGCATCTTCTATTCCCTGCCATGCATCAGGATGACACTGTGCTAGGTGCTGCATAAACACAGATGAAAAAAAATTTTATTCCAATACACAGTCTAAGTCTAGAAACAGCTGGATATCACCAGAAAAGCCTAAGCACAGAAAAAGGCGAGTATGATGGACACTGGTTTAGCATGCGAGCAGTCAAACAGTTGTCAAATATTTTGTAGGCATCTTAGCAAAGAAGAGTCTCTCTAAGCAGAGACAATGAGGTATTTTACATAAATACCTAAATCATTTTGGTTTCTTCATTGATCTGATAGTAATGGTCCCCTATATTATTTAATATTGCTTGAGTTCGTTCCAGACCTCTCAGGCTAGCTGCATGAACAACTCTGGTATCAAAACGTCTAGAAAAACAGTATTTCTAGAGATATTTGTGATCTCCATTACCATCTCCTGTAAGTACATTTTCAGAGAGTAAGAGAGATCACAAACACAATCAGAGCAAACATAAGCAAATGTACTTTCTCAACCTTTAGTTTAGAAGACAATTTCCTAAGTTCAATCAGGAAACATTCTCATTTTAACTGTAGTTTTCCTGCCTGAAAAGGAAAGAGTCTGCATAAAGTGACAGAGAAAAGACTCCACATATGAAGAATTTTCTCCATAATTTTCCGCAAGGAGCTCACAGCTCTTCAAAACTAATAATCACCATTTCAATATATAAAATCAAGCTTCAGCAGAATCAGGCCAGAGCAGATCATATGTGACTGCTGGGATTGTATAATGGCAAAGTTCTCATTGATTTTTATAAAGCGTTGGATCCCAGAGATTTTAAAATTAGGCACGGAGGCTGACCCAGTTTGGGTGGAAAAAGCTTGCAGAATCCCAGGGAAGAGCACAGCCCAGGGAGAAGTCTCAGGAGGTACAGTTATTTTTAACCTTTCACACCTGCGTGACAAAGACTGAATTCTGAAAACTCTGGGTAGAAAAGAGGTATTTAGTTTTGAAATTTTAGAATTCTCTACCCCCTCCCCTAGATCTTGACCCTGGTCGAAAACTTGTACAGCAAACTTTTTTTTCAGATTAAGAAAAAATTTTGGAGTAGACTGAAGCTGCCATTTCACTCTTCCCTCCACAAGTGTGGAAGACAAAAGTAAAACATTTTCTAGGATGTGATTCAACTGAAGAATAGAATATGCAAAGCTAGAATACCAGGACAGAAAGGGTTTTCATTTTAGCTGGAAACGAGAAAGTTAAATTTGTAACCAAACATAGCATTCACGAACTGTTGAAATAAAAAGATGCAATTAACATTTGAAAACTGCTCTAAAAAATGCTGCAGTTTTCCAGCAATTAAGCGTGCCTCATTAGATGATTCAAACAAAATTTGATCTGGACAAGTATTCTGTTGAAATTGTAATTTAATTTTCTTTCAATCTATTGCAGGTTTCAGCCCTTCTTATAAATGTGACGGGACCACTAGCTGAACAGATTTTATTATACGTGCTAGACAGCATTTCAGACACAAATTTGTTTATTTGTAGTGGAGTAATATTAAACAGGCATTTGTGTTTCAAATCAGGTGGGGATGAGATGCTTGTATTTGTACCTGAACTTACTATACCAAGTGCATATATTTTTAGCTGCTCTGAAATGGGAGGAGGACTGAGTACACATTATTTTGACAATCTAGTTATATAGTACTTGCCACGTATGGACTGTAATCCTCACTACCGTTTCAGCCTTATTATACCGTATAAAAGGGCTAGACTAGGGCTTTAACACACTCCCTTTCCCTGATCCCTAAGGAGGGAAAGGGAGGGAAACGCAACAACAGAAGAGGCAGAACAAGGATGGATACCTTGGGCCTCATTTCCAAAGACCCCTCTAAAACCCTGGGGATTAATAAGATGGGGATCCATCCATCCATCCCTCCACACAGGGATTTTAAGGCTGCCTTTTATTAGTCCCTGTGGAAATTTTACAGCATGGCACTTTGGAGGAGCTCATGAATCCGGTGTCATGGCCAGCAAGAGACGGGAGAACATCTGGGAGTGGAGCTCACCCCTCCCTGATGCTCTCCAGTCCTGCCCCACGCTGGGATCCTCCCCAGGCGACCCCAGCGTGCCGGGCCCTGCACAGGCAGGGCAGGCAGCTCTCGCCCTGTGAACAGGGCCGGCGCAAACCACAAGGTTACATCCCCAGCTGTTTGCTGCTGGCACTCAGGGTGCAGCAATAGGTAGCTTTGGGCAGTTGTGTCTGGGTTAGCTCCTGCTGCTGTCTCTTATTCTCACCGTTCGCTGTACCTGTCAGGTGTTCCAGGGCAGCACTGCTTGTGACTGAGCTGGGAACGGCTTGGGGGGTTTACTGTGTTGGGTTTTTTTTTTAAATGTTTCCTTATTTTTCTGCTCAAGCCAGATCAAATTACTGATCGTGTCCAAGTCTTGGTGCAAATGCAAAGGCAATGCACTGCGGTACTGGCAGAAGGTGGCAATGTCTTAAGCTGGTATTGCCGATGAGGACACGGGCAATTTCTCAGATGGAAATCACTGGCCTCACAGCCATATTTTGTTAACAGAGCTGAATGTTTCTCATTCATTACAAGCTGGCTTTGTTTGAGTCCTCCTTCCCATTTTTACTGCAAGAAAAATAATTCTAAGTCAGTGCCTTAGAAATTCAGATTTTTTTTTTTTTTTGACATAATAATCTTCCCTAGCTCTTACAAACTTTTCCTTTTTTACCCACAAATTTTAGTGTTGCCACCTTCGCCCAAAAGTCAGAAATGCAATCCTGCCCTGTTGCTCCTCAGCCATCTGCCATCAGAGAGACAATGCAAAGCACATGATGGCAGAAAGGAGCTCGGACAAACTTCATTCTAAGGCAAGAAAGAGTCAGATTTCATTGATCTACGACTTGACATTCAGTTCCTGCAACTGAGTAGAAAAAAGGCATTTATAACCTATTAAAAACCCAAGGATGATTTTAGTCTTTTTTTTTTCTTGTTGGAGAAATCAGTCTTTCAGAATAGCCTGGGAGTTGCGAATAAAGAAGAACTTTGCTATGTTTATTTAGAGAACCTAACCCCTTGGAGCCAGCATTTTCACTAATGCATTTTACATTAGCGGGCTGCATCAGGAAATCCTGACTTTTGGTGCCAGGGGGGTAATTAATATCAGATCATGTTTGCAAAATGGTTGTGTTTATGTGGGAATGAGGACTGAGCTCTAACTGGCAGGATTTGAAGTACTCAACTTTGCTACGGAGCTTCAACAACTTACTAGAGAGTGGGATGTTGAAATTAAAGTACTAGGTCTTGATGGCTTAGCAGAGCTACGGCTGCTGAAGAAAGCTGCAGTCTTCAGGATTCTGTTCGCAAGCCTTTAAGGAGAGTCTGAAGTGTTTTTCTTAAAAATGTGAGGGAATTGTAGAAAACAGGAATGGTTGTTTTGCTCCTGTAGTCTCAGATGTTCCAGGAAGTGCCAAAATATGCATAATACGGTCGTCATCCCCCAGTGTATCTCCCCCCCCCCCCCCCCCCGCCCCCAGCTCCCTAGTCTCTGTGCATACTAGCTAGGAAATATCCACAGATGGTGCAAAAATATTTTTTCAGCACACCTCAGAAGTACTTGCTTTTGTGTATGTACCAGCTAGCACAGTCTAAAGCAGTAGATGCGGGTCAATTAAATAACTGAAAAACAGTTCCTGCTGAGCACTGTGTCTTGCAGGGACTCTGCTGTGCCACCCCTGTGCTCCCCACCCTAGGAAGTGCAGTTCCTCCTGTGCTTGGCACCCAGCCCCTCAGCTGACCGGCTTTTTCCTCCAGAGAAAGAGGAAGAACACCTCCTCTTCCTCCCTGCTCAAGCAAGGGTGTCTGGGGAATGGGAACTCCTTTTGTGATGGTGATACAGCCTCCTTCCCTAGCACAGGCACTGTCTGCAGCTCCAGCCAGGACATCTCCAGCACAGCTGAAGATGGTGGAAGGATAACCTGAACCTTGTTAGGTTCTCAGTATCAAAAAGAGAAAAAGCACCCCCATCTTCTGTGGGTTGAAGAACAGCCTATTTAGTAGAGAACTTGGATTCTCACCTTCCTGAAAGCCACAGGTTCTCAGCACCAATTGGGAAACTTGCACTGATGCTTAATAAGGTTGAAAATCACTCAGGAGTATAGGACCCTCTGAATCATAACATCACAAATTTGTGTAGGCAAAGTTTAAAATTAAAGCATGTTTTCTTAAGTTAAAAAGGAGTAATAGTACAACTGAATAGCAGCAGCGACTGATGTTCAAAATGAGTTTTTCACCTACTGGTTTCCCAGCATCCATTTCCATGGGATGTGGCAGCTGGCAGGTTCTCTGCAAGACCATTTATTTACTCACTCCCTGTCAGATCCTTTGCTGGAAGTTCATGGCTCCCTCAGCGGTGGTAGGGATTAAAAGTAAAGGTGTAATCTATGTTAGAGCTAATATATGTTTTGTACTATAATGAGCCAATATACTATTATAGATCTTGTGGTCAGCTCACTGTATTTGATAAATACGATCGATACGTGTTATTCCCCTCCGAGATCCACCCACCATCATCTCTCCATACTCACCTCTTGCCAGTAGTCATTTGGGGATAATTATCCCCACCAAGAGCCTACCTCTAATGCGCCCACTGTCTTTTCTCCTGCCATAAATTGGTCTGATATGGGCACTAAGATAACAAATCTGGGCTGTATCGTTATTATTGCTGTTATTTTACTAGTTCCTTGATCCTAAAATAGGGGTAGCAATCTAATAATTTGTTGTAACTGTAGTAAAGTTGGATGTACCTAATGAACTATTCCTCATCAGGTATGTGTGTAACTGATTATTCCTACCTAAGTCTAGGAGTAATGTCCTAAGCTTGAATACTCCTCAGCAACTCTGTCTACAGCTTTTGTTCTCTGTGAAGTAATGGACCACCTCTTCTTTTTCTACCAGTATCTCTGAATAGTTATGTTTCATTTTGTGGCTTGCTTTGATTTTATTTCAATGTGTTCTACTATTCTTTTAAGCTTAATCCTAACAATGAGAGCTTTCTGGGCACTTCCTCTTTTGTTTGAAGGCACTGATGAGCTCTTGATCCTCCACATTAGGATAATTTGTACTTCTACCCATAGTATAATTTCTTTAAGGACTTGCCAGCTCTCCTGAACTCCTTTTCTTTAGACTTTTTTCTCCATGACATGTTTCCTCTTCATTCTCTGAGATTACAGACATCATCTTTATGGAAGTTTGCTGTTTGTTAGGCTTCCTGAGGAAAAGTGAACTCCTGGAAAAATTTCAACCAAATTTGACAAGTTTCACTCAACTCAGAGAGATCTTTCAAGACATTACATTCCTACAAGGATCACAAAACAACCCAACTAGGAAAGAAAAGAGATTTGATAAATACCTCAGTTCAGCAAAGGCTGTTACAGCTCAAGTCATTAGGCATCAGAGAATCCAATTAAACTTATTCTTGATATTACTATGCAAAAACAGGCAACATTGGTTCTGCTGTTCAAAACATTTGCTCCTCTCTTCCCTTCTTTTTCTAAGAGTAAACTCTTACCACCTCATGATCTCTTACTCGAGCTGCCTTTAAGGCTTGCATTGAGAAGTGATTCCTCTTCACTGGTGAGAATGAACACAGAAGACCTTTTCCATTCGGCTGCTTTCTCCATGCCTTCTGTATCAAAATTCTCCTAGGAAACTGCCTGTATTCTGCTGCATCTCCTTCCCAAAAGGTGTTTGCACAGTTACAATTCGGGCAGATCTAATTTAAAGTCTATAGCAAACTTTTACCACAATGACAGCATTTGCTCTCTTTCCATTTATTATTGCCACGGATTCTCAACTGGTCGATCTTCTGTACCTCAGAGAAGACATACTGCCTTGTTCACTGACAAAGTATCTTCTCTCTTCAATTTGTTGTCCTTCCTGAGAAAAGTTCTGTATATGTTAATGTTCAAGCCCTGTAAATAAAGAAATAAGTAGAACCATGTTTCTGTTATGCCAATGGAGTCATAATTTTGATCATACACTTAAGAATCTTTCTGTATATTCCTGTACTTACTGCATTTATATACAGACATCTGGAGTTTTAAGCATACTGATTCACTATCCTCATTCTTGTTCCTCCTCTGATCTTACAAATTAACACCTCCTCCTATATAATCTTTGGTTCCTGACACTTTCTATTTCTGGGCACTGACATCTTTGACTGCTAGGGACTGACTGTGCATTGGGAGTCCCTTCCAACCCAAACTATTCTATGATTCTATGATCAACACGGTCACATGATGAGAGAGAGAAACAGCAACAAAGGAGAGAGCTTCTCAAGATTCATCTAAATATAAAAACTGTCTGCACTCCTGATGGCATACCATGGGGTAGCCTACAAGTTACTGAGTCATTGGACCAACATGTTGCAAAGACACAAATACACACCAGCCAGCATGACACCCTGCAGCATCCTCCTGCCACAACTCTCCGTGGAAACATAGGCAGCTCAACAAAAGGTGCTTTGGCCCACTAGCTCACTTCAAAAAACTGATACAAATTGATTGTGAAGACATGCTGCCAAGTGTTCATTCAAATGGTGACCAGATGTCAGTGGTCACTTACATAATGATAATAGGACAGAGTATCCAAAAAATAAGTCAGCAGGTCACCTCTATCATGCTTGGCCCACAGTCCTCAGGTCTACCACATTTTAAACAAATTTCTGAACAGGCCAAAGAACTACTGTAGCAGTCAAATTAATTTATCTCCATGTTCCTTGCTCCCTCCTCAGCAGAGTGGGTCTCGCGTAAGATTCCTGGTTTTCTGCCTTCCTTGTTTGCTGCCAGAGAGCAGGAAAACACAAAGCAATGTGAAACTGAAGGGCAAATAATACAGGCCATATAGAACTAAGCTTCTGAGGTAATAAAGTATCAGTGCTGTCTTTATAGCAAGAGCATAGCAACAGTCATAACAAGCACCAATGAACACCAGGCTCCATTAGACATGTTAGCATGCACACAAGGTACTTGTAGCGGTTACAGATATCCTAGTACCCATGAAGCATCTATTTACGGTCCTAAAAATCAACCAGTTGTCATCAGCCAAAAACTTGGGGGATACAACAGAAACCTTCACGCTTGCCTCAGTTTTGCTATGTTCTTACCTCTCCTGAGCCTACATGGATACTGAAGCAGGTGATAAATCTGAAACCAGTGTCAAGCTAGCACATACTTTGTCATACTCAGATGGGCAGACTCTCTGGGCTTAAGAAATTAAAAACTCCGGCGTTTATAGGCAGAACCCTTTTTTCCCCCCCAACAGTAAGTTTCTAAATAAGGTATTTCATGATAGAATGCAAACATTTTACCCAAGCTGGAAACAACCTTGGGAGCAAACAGATAGATATAGTTATCTAAGTGCTCAAATAAGAAGAGCTAGCTCTGAAATGATCTGTATTATTGCTGGGGGGGGTGGTGGGGAAAGTACAGACATACACAGATCATTAACCTTTGAGACTGACACCGTATCAACTTGGCAAAAAACTATCTTAACAAGTAAAGCCATAATCAGTATTTACATAAAAACTCTAAGAACTGTGGCACCTGTTTATATCGTAGCCCTGTGGAAAGGAATTCTAAAGGCTCTGGGCTGAGAAAAGCTATGACTGGAAAAACGTAAAGGCAGCAACTTAATACTGGAGACTAAAAATTCTTCACTTGATTTGAAGTTTGCTAAAAAACAGTCAGGAGGTACAATTGATGTAACTTAATTTCATCAAAACAAAATGTGTATTCCTACCAAGCCTGCTCTAGCAAATGGCGTTTTTCTACAAAAGTATCTGTAATGGACCCATGTCAAGATGCCAGCACACTTCTGGCAACACCAACTGCAGTGGGTGATTGGAATTTATGCTGTGTAAAATTAACTTTTAGATTAAATTAAAATTATGAACCAAAATGCGAAAGTATTTATATGGCAATTCACCTACACCATTTGTTTAAAAAGTGTCAAGGCAAGTGAACATAACACAGTGCTCTGAAGAGTTCACAGACTAGTAGCTCTGGCTATTCCAGCAGCTTCCTTTGCAGTCCCACAGCTCTTCCCCCACCAGAAACCTGAGGTGTAAATACACAAAGCCACTGACATACTGAACTACCTTCATTTCTTAAGACCAAGTGAAGAATAGTAAGGGAAAATTAGAAAACATTATCTACAGAAAACTGGAACAACTCCTCTTGTAAAATCATCAGATCTCAGGAATAGGAAATCATACGTTCTGCTAGATTAGTCAAGAATTTTTCTTGAAAAACTGTGTCACGGGAAGCTTATGAGAATTGAGTGAAAGCATCCAGCATCTTGCAAGCATGAAATGTAAGTATTTCACTATTCATATTATTTTGGTGATACATTTCACCGTAGTGGAAAAAAATAATCTTATGAATGTCGCCACCCCAGTTCAGAACTACCTCAGTTTAATTCTGCAACCTAACCCAATACTCTGCTGCTGCTGCCTACCTCCAGGTTTTGCAGAGTGAAGTTCTAAAAGTTATGATAAAAAGAAATCTAAATATACTCCCGCTATTTACTGTCAAGGCACCAACAGAAATATCTTCCAAACTCTAGCATGCTGCTTGTGGCATAAAGCTGTGAACCATGAGGTTTTACATTCTTTCAAATAAACTGTTTCATCTGATCTAATGTAACTGTGTATGTTCTCATATATATATCCAATTCATTGTTTTAATCCTGCTAAGCCCCTGGCTTCAATAATATCTTGAGGATTGGAGTTTGCAGTTGTGCATGTCGTAAAAAGCATTTTCTGTTATCGATTTTAAAGGTGTTGCCTTTAATTTTCATCATTGTCCGTATCCTTGCAAAAATTACACTATCTGTTATGTATCTCTGGTTTATACATACTAACTTCTGAAATAAAGAATCCCAAACACACTTCATTCTCTCTTGACCACTCATTACCCACTTATCTTTTACCTGACCTATCTTTTTTTGATATGGGAGAGACAAGGATGAACACAGTAATTCAGAGTGTTGATAAAACTCTGATCCACAGCATTTTGTTAAGCGTTTGTCCTGGTTTCGGCAGGGAGAGTTAATTTCCTTCCTAGTAGCTGGTACAGTGCTGTGTTTTGGATTTAGGATGAGAACAAAGTTGATAACACACCGATGTTTTAGTTGTTGCTAGGTAATGCTTACACTAGCCAAGGACTTCTAGTTTTCCAATGCTCTACCGACTGAGAAGGCTGGAGGTGCACCAGAAGCTGGGAGGGGGCACAGCCAAACCGGCCAAAGGGACATTCCATACCATGTGACGTCATGCTCGGTACATAAACTGGGGAAAGCTGGCCGGGGGGGGCCGCTGCTCGGGGACTGGCTGGGCATCGGTCGGCGGGTGGTGAGCAATTGCACTGTGCATCACTTGCTTTGTGTATTACTATTACATTATTATTGTTGTTATTGTTTTATTTCAATTATTAAACTGTTTTTATCTCAACCCATGAGTTTTTCTCACTTCTACTCTTCCAATTCTCTCCCCCATCCCACCAGGGCCGGGGGGGGGGGGGGAGTGAGCAAGCGGCTGTGTGGTGCTCAGTTGCCGACTGAGGTTAAACCACAACAGCATTCCATACCACCTCTTTCTGAACGTTTTGGTGGCACTGTGACTTCCGATACCCACTCAACAAAAGTTTTACTGCACTAGCCACAGGATTTCTCCTGCAGTTGATTAACTGCATGTGAGCAAACTGGTATTATCCCACCCAGTACCTACTTTGTTGTATTTGTAAACATCAGCCATGTCTTAAGTTTTGCTATGGTCCACTGCATTTCCACAAAGTTTTAAGTCCTGCATAATCTAAGTAGCACCATTTCCACCTCCTTTTGATACTGGAACATGTATTCTTTTCTCCAATTTATTTGGTAAGTGTTAATCAGTGGTCCCAATAGAGCTCTGGCATAATTTATCATCTCCATCGTTTTTTATATTTAGCATTTATTCCTGTTCTTCCCCCATCTTATCTAATTTCCAGTGCTTCATAGTCCACCTTACTGCATGCTTTATTTTTATGGTAGCAGCTTCTCAGGGAACTTCAGGCTTTGTGAACATACAAATAAAGATCAATTCCATCAGATTGTGCTATCACCTTTTACAGTAATTCTAGCAGAAAAAGGGGCAGGTTTTCATCTTTTTAAAAAAAAAACAACCAAATCATTTCATATACTACTGAAAATTTTTTTCTTTTTTTTAATTTAACTTACTACTTTACCCAGTTATCTATTCACTTCAGAAGGTTTCTTTGGGTTCATTTCATAGAGTTTCACCCTTACGCTTCTATTTTATGATATAGCAACTGTTGCCCACATAAGAAAATCAGCTACTTACTTTTTAAACTTCTTCAGGGCTTCTGGCTGAATTCCACCTGGACTTGCTGATGTAACAATTTCTCTTCATTTTGTAAATTTAAGTATTCTCTCCTTTTTTGGAATCTAAAATCTGATTTACTTTTTTTTTTTTAAAATCACATTAAGTGTTTCAGCATCCTCTGTGGAAAGAACTGTAGAAGTACAATGGTATTTTTGCACTGAAGTCCTTGCCCCTCTTTAATCAGGAGTATTTTCTCAAAAAAATCAATTACTTTAAACATTTAAAAGTAATTTTAGATATGAGAACAAAAGCAGGACTATTTGCAAAAAGATACATTTACCCTGCTCTATAAAGTGGCATGTCTGCTTACTTACATGACAACATTGTGAAGTCAATTTCATTTGAAACAGTGAGCCAGGTTCTCCGTTCTGTGAGTCATTCACAGAGCAGAAAGGGAAATAAAACCATCTGAAAAGGAAGAGCAAAATACTATGGCAAAAATCACAGCGCTATGATAACTAGAAGTCACTTAATTCATTAACTCCTCCTCTTTACTCTTTGATAAAGAGTTCTGTTCATGTATTTGATTTGCTGTGTCAGTCCCCCTCTTAGGTCTTATTTTCTACATTCTACATGTAAAATGCCAAACGTAGTACCTTTTTTACTAGTCTCCTTTTGGTTGGATTTTATTTAATAAAGAATACTTACTAAAATGAACCTTGTATCTTGCTATTTCATCCTGGTCCTGTCATGCATTCCTGCTTCTTTTTTGTTTAGGGAAAAGGTTCTTTTTTTAATATCTAATTTTAGTAGAAATACTTTCGCATGGAGCTATCTCCTCTCAAGTTGTTCTTCTGGCATAGTATCAGAGGAATAAGGTAATTTTTGTCACCACCAATTAAAAAGTTTTACGAAACAGGACCGTTATAAAACAATTAAACCTTGCAAATGCAGTAGTCTCTAGGAGGGAAACCCTGGAGGAAATTCTGCTTATTAAAATTGCAATTTTAGTTTCCATTAAAAAGGAGAATAAGACAACAGAAGATGGGCTGGCAAGACAAATTATTTCTTAATGTCAGTTGAGCTTATTTCAAATGAGATAACATATCTACACCAGGTTGGGTTCAATACATTTTTGCCTCCTCAACTCATTTATCTAATTCAGTCATCTTGATTATAGCCTCATGGACCTTCATTTTCAGAGGAAGAATTTCGTAACGAACAACCTACACAACATGCTGATTACTGAACAGTTAATTCTAATTAACTTGGCTATGGCAAGAGAATTTTGATAAAGTCCTAGAATGCAAATACAGTTTGGTTATTCTGGCCAAACTTCTACAAAATAAAAACCCACAGCAGAGTCTCCAGACGAGACAGAGTGATAGGGATCTAATTTAAAGAAACAAATGAGAAAATTAAAATCACAAATAATTTATTCTTCCGTTAGAATTGATGGAGTACAGTTTTAAATAGCAATGAAGTACACAGTGGTAGAAAATTGGCACAGAACCTACAAGCATTTCATTCATAATAATGTTCCTCATGCCATATCTGTTCAAACCTTGGTGTGTATTTTCTATCGACTTTAAGAAAATTGTTCTCCCTTTAAAAATGATGAACAAATTGAAAATCTTGTCTTCCATGTATAATGTCATACATATTACGAACACCAGTTGTTTTTCTCCCTCCCCCCGCCCCCCAACATGATCGGAAACTGAAAAAAAAAAAAAAAATTATTTTACTCCTGGACTAATTTTAATTTTGTCCTTTATAGAAGTTGACAGGAATTTTTGAACGCATATATTCCCGCACAACAGAATATCCATTTATCTGATATACAGTTGCAGGACAGTCTCAAAACCAATTTTTTGTGTACTATGCTATTGATCAAGGTGCTGCCTCTACCTCACATGCAACACTATAAGCATTAATGCAGTTCAAAACAAAATTTGGCATTTACCTCATCAACAGGTTTTATATTTGATGTTATAAAACATCCCTTGGTCTCATGTTAACCAATAAGAAAAATGGACACACACAAAAAATGCCCCCTTTCTAAAGATATTAACTCCCAGTTAGGAAAGTTTAGATAGGTTTTACAAAAGTCTTCTAGGCTATTTTGATACATACAAATTATTCAACTAAAAGTTAAAATACACTTATACAATACAGTCCTGTCCTCCATATTCTTTTTCAAGTTCTTTGCATATTCAAGCCAAGTAAAATTAACACCTGTCATTTTCTTTGTTATTGCAATTATTAAGAGGGATTACAGCTTGCTTATGCAAAGCTGTGACAAAACACTTGAGAAATAAAACCCAAACGTTTATCTTGCTACCCCAAAAATGTTGCAGAAAATTGTCAAACTATGTTAGAAACAATTTTTACAAAAATGCTTCACTCAGAAAAATTGGAAAGCTTAAAAAATTAATCTTTGCACAAGACTATATTATACTGTCCTTAATTATGTTCCCGTTTAGATAACTGGGATTCTTATTCTTTGTACATGAACCTATCAGTGATATATGATGCTCGCTCTCTTTTTTCCACTGTTATCTTTACTGTACACCATTTCGAGACTTATACAATCAAGCGCTTATCATGCCCCAACCCATTTCTAACAGTAGTGTACTGTCTTGCATATTCACCCCATGAAAAACATAATATACAAAATATTGCTGCTGTAAAAAGTGTGAATTTCCCCTTTCCCCTTACAAAAAAAATCTGTGGAAAAAATATTAAATTCCCATAACCTTCATAAACATACAAAGCTGTTCGCACCTTTCAGTCTGTAACAGTCTATTTGACATACAGTTCTCAACTCACTGCAAATTGTTATGTCACATATTTTCTGTCCAATATTGCCATCTAGAGTAGAGATGTGAAATCAGTTTCTGAGAATCTACAGTCTTTAACAATTAACCCATAAAGACTGTATACCATAAAACAGCCACAAGATTTTTCCAAAAGCTAGATGGAATGGGAGGTTCTTATCTCAGGAAGATGTCCACAGTGCTGAGGAGACAGTATGGCTGCTAACAGATATTGCCTACCGGAATGTGAGTACTTTTTCACTGCTGATAATTTCCATACTGACCCTAAGAAAGAAATTCAAAATACATAATTAGACCACAAGGCATATTTTCCTGTATTAAAAGCTGAAATCAGAAGACCATCCAAATAAACTAGGATGTTAAAAGGTGGAAACAAATAACATTAAATGATAAACCAGTATGATATACCAATACAGCATTTCATCTCACTAAACATCCTTTGTGTTTTAATGTAAAAGTAAGACTGATGATACAGATTTAAAACCAGGAACCTAATTTGGTCAGAAGAGTATATCTTTCAATTCAATAGACTGCTGTGAAGTTTGCAGAACACTGTCAAAAATAAAAGATGGGAATTACTTCCCAGCTAAACTTTGAAAACGATTTCAAAAAGACAAGGTCACCTAAATTCAAAGTAATTTAGGAAACTAACCTGCTTTCAGAGATACCTAAAAATATTCATATATCAAGCATCACAGAATGGACTGATATATGTATCTCAAAAATCAAGGCACACCCCAGTGAACATGAGGAACTAGTCAACATATCCTGTGGGAATCAATTATTCCATAGATCCAATACATAGAATTATTACTCTTATTGATATTCTCTATTTCTTTTGACAGAACGTCATGTAGTGCAGAGGAGGGCAGAGGTGAAAGCATCCATGCTACATGCTTACCATGATCCTTCACCACAGGGTTCAAGGCTTGCAGAAACAAGTAGCGTGCTACGAAGTGAACATTCTCCAAACTGCCGTCCCACCACCATTCCATGTTAAGTACCATCACGATAAGGCAGTATTTTAAATTCCAGTTTTATGTTGCAATGCCAGTTTTTTCCATTGTACTATGGCAATCAGTCAGGAAGAAGAGTTTCAGAACAGCTGCCAGATGAGAATTTAAGCAGCACAACTGCTATGAGAATGGCTAGTATGAAAGAGAGGTCTTCTATAATTGAGTTTCCCAGTGGAACTTAGATCACACAAACTGGAGGAGTAGAGCCTATCTACAGAGAGGTTATCCATTTCTACTGCAAAGAAAGCTGGAAGAAACTCAGCAAATTGAGATTAAGTTTCCTTGACCCTACATTGGCCACAAGCAAAGCATTTTCCTGTAGCTTATTATTTGCAGGAGGAAGCTGTTAGTTCAGTGCATGAGCATTTTGTTTATCTGTTAAATAATCAGAAGTAATTGCATCTCTAAACTACCACACTGAAGGAGTTTGTTCCTTCTTCCTTGTCTTTTCTAATTTCTGCAGAAAGGAAGCCAACTGTTCTCCTTTTAAAACACAGGCAATTACGGCTATTCACACTTCCAAGGGAAAGTTCTTGAAAGTTCAACTGATCTTCTACTGACATATCAGGATTTTATTTCAACACTAGAACCTCAACTTGATCATAAGGTATATTTAGTTACTCTCCATTTTATTTATGCCGAGGAAAGTAATAGTGTACGTTTTAATGACATTTCTGAACGATTCATATCGCAAAGATTAGATTTTTACAGTTTAGCATCTTCTACAGGAATAAAACCTCTGCTTCATCCTTTAATTAGAAGAGAATTTTTTACAGGAGTCCTCCACTACAACTCCAGCTTAAGAGTTTTGGTGGTTCTTGTTTGTTTTAAACTTATCTTAGTCGTGATAGGAAAGAAGCAGTTGATTTTTCAGGTCACTTCCTTCCCATGTTCAGTGTTCCTTTATACTGCTCAGAGAAAATGTGCGCAAAAATAAGCTTCATGTCTCCCCACACAGCTCTACAGTAGAGGGACTTCATTTGCACACCGGTTCTGCAACTGGAGAGGAGGATTACTGGATTTGTGTTCGTGGAAAATTAATTCAACCATTTTTATTGCAAAGCAGTAATGAAGAATGATCCACCATGAGATTTAGGAACCTCACCTTTCATATTAGTCATTCACCATGAGGCTATGAAACAGATCACCTTAATTTTTAAGGTCCAAAAATATTGTCTGGAGTGCCTCACTTTGCCAAATTGCATTAAAACTTTGTAAACTCAGAAGAAAATGACTAATCACACCTCCAGACAAATGATTCTGGGTAACTTACCTGGAAATAAAATCCGTGAGAATTGTATATACATGCCTGAGAGACCATGTCCTCAAATTCATTAGTTTAAATGTTCACAAGAAACTGAGATTATCAAATGAGCGTGTAAGAATCATAACTTTCTCATCAAATGAAAGAATACCTGGTCATATCCGTAAGGCCTCTGCTGTGGTGGCTGTGGTGGTCCAGGCTGTGTAGGTCTGTATCCCCCATACTGCTGACCTTGTCCTTGTGGATAATTGGGATACTGAGGTCCTGGACCACTCTGGGAGGGGCCTGGAGATCATTAAAATGTAAATGAAAAAAAGAAAAAGAGATTGCTTAAGGTGTTAGGAGGAAGACAACAGTAAAAGCATGGAATTTTACAACTGAGCAGGGCTAAGAAGTATCACTACTGTGCAATTAGGTCTTTTCCTACCTAAAAACATACCAGGGATCAGTGGTCCTCCTCTCACCCTGGAAAGCATCTTAGCTGACAGGGCCTGTGCTCCAACCGCAGAAATGTTTGCCTTTATTTATATATTAATTATTTATTACCAATGCACGTAGTTCCACACATGAGGTCATAGGACAGGGAAGAACAAGGCAAGAAATGACAAATCATAAACATGAGCACTCTCCAGGATTTAGGGAGGCACACTCTCCTCCTGCTGTATGCTGCTCCAGATCCAGAACTTTGTAATGCCAGGAGCAGGCAGATGATCAGCTGCGTTTAGCATTTGGACCTTTTGAAGAGACTAGAAGCGCTGCACTGCCAGAAAGTCAGTTCCACAGCAGGCACACACCACAGCAGGCAATCATAAATGGGATGTCAGGCAAGCAAGTTACATGCATAAAATGCGAGATGTGACAACCAGTAAATGCTATTGTGGGATGGAAAAAAGCACCCTCTCCTCCATACTCCTCTGGTCATCTTAACTTTCCAGGAAAACGATGCGGGGGGGGGGACGGGGGGGACGGGACCAAAAACCGACAAACAACTTTGGCTCCAGCCTTTTTTGGCTGTAAAAGGAAGCAGTTCTTTTGTCAATACAAACTCTTTCTGTTACTATTCACAGGGACTCAGCCTGTCTACTATTGGAAGCTGCACGTTACTGCCATCAGACAGCGCAGACATGTTCCAAACAAAATGAACCTCATCCCCTCCTACCTTGGGAGAGATGGTGTACTGTGTATTTCAGTGACACTCCATACGGATCTTTTGCAGAGGATCTAAGTTAGCTTTTTCACCACCACCCCTTAAAAACTGGCAGAGTCAGGAAGATTTGCAAGTCTTCAGAAGTGCTTTGTTTTAAAACAAACCAACACCTTCCTCCTCCTCCCCCCAAAGAAACAGATCTGTTCTAGCAATAATGTCATTCAGTGCTGGAGAGGGCTAGTTTTAGCTACAGGCGCTGGACATTAAGATGACATCAGCTGGTAACTCTTTCAGTAATTCTGGATCTATGAGACAGTCAAAAAGACGACCTGGAGAAGAAAAGCTCCATAAGCTATTACCGTTCTCCTCAGGCCTCAAATCCCCTTGAACTATGCAGTTTCAGCTTTCTACAGTGGAACAAAACCTTAAAGATTGATAATAATGACTGGGATGCTGATTTATTTTTGCAAATTAGAAAGCAATTAAGTATTAAATTGAGCAAGGATACTACATCCTAAAAAGTGCTGTGTACATCTGACACATGAAACTTGGTTGTATTTATTCACAGTAATCCTTTATAGTTGAAATCTAAATATTCAGTGACAGATTTTATAAAATAAAAATGGAACTTCAATATCTATTTCTGCTAAAAATAGCAATTGAGAAGTATGCTATTTGGGTTTACAGATTACAGTGGGTAAGTTGCTCCAACAGATTTCTTCATCCCTTTCCTCTAGTATTTCCTTAACCTAAATTTTCAGAGTGAGATTTTATTTCTTTACCTACAAAAATTAGAATAGTGAGCTAGATGGACCTTCACTCTGATCTTCATTCTGTTCCTATGTTACGTTTAGCAGAATACAAGTACAGGAATATAATAATAATGTTATAAGGGGGCTTATAAAAAAGACAGCGGCAAACTTTTTAGCAGGGCTTGTTGCGACAGGACAAGGGGGAATGGCTTTAAACTAAAGGGGGGGAGATTGAGACTAGATCTAAGGAAGACATTTTTGACACTGAGGGTGGTGAAACACTGGCACAGGTTGCCCAGAGAGGTGGTGGATGCCCCATCCCTGGAAACATTGAAGGTCAGGTTGGACGGGGCTCTGAGCAACCTGATCTAGTTGAAGATGTCCCTGCCCACGGCAGGGGGGTTGGAGTAGATGACCTTTAGAGGTCCCTTCCAACCCAAACTATTCTATGATTCTGTGATTCTATGCTTCTATGATTATTTTAGAACTATCAATTCATCCATAACCTCCAAAAGGAGAAAACTTGCTAAATCTCAGTGGATCTTCTTAAAACTTAACTCTGTCTCAACATAACTGGAATTTAATTAATTGAATCTGGCATTTATCTACATGGCAAACAAGTTAGCCATGTACTTCCTCGCATACCCACAATGCTGAAAGTTTTAGCACTTAAACCTGCAACAAAGCTAAAAGTTAAAATATATGGAATTAGATTTCAGAGATTCTTTCTTCTGAGATAAATATGTACAGCGTTACAATATGCAAGCAAGTAAACCTTACAAGAGCCGTATTTTCAGTATGCTCTTCTGACCTCAAGTTTTCAGAAGTAATGCACAAAAATTACATACTACTACTTTAAGTTTCTCGTGTGGGAGGCTTTCCTTGAATCCAAGGACTACGTTATCTCACTTGTGGCAGAGGATTTCTCATTCCTGCCGTATATCAGAAGGTTTGCACTACTAGTGCAAATTTATAAGACAAGCTCTATTGAAAGCTACATTGGCAATGCTTATATTCATATTTCCTTATTGATCAGTACAAGCATTTTAAAAGAATGATTCATGTATGTTGGATTAAATTTTAAACTAGTTTTTAAAAGATTTTGTTCTAAATGGCAAATCCAAGGTATGGATACCATTCCTAACCAAATGAAAGGGTATAAATGGCTCTTTGCTATCTTTGTGCCCACCTGTCTGTGTTCACCTACAGAGGACAGAAAATAGCTAATTCTTTCTGGGTCTTTCTAAATTACAGACATCTGTTATAATATTGTCACCTTTGGTTTTCTGTGCTACCACACTGTCCTAGATTGCCAAAAGATCTACTTCCCAAAATACGCTGTCTTCTACACTTTCTTGTTTTGGCTCAGTGAAATTGCGGGCACACAGCTTTTTTGCACAAGCCTGGCCTTTCCACCCAGTAACACAGGGATGGAGTAACATACGAGGATCCCTCTTAGTCTTTTCTGTGATTGCTGTCTGTGTCTTCAGGTTCTTACCATAACCCTGCTGTTGTCCTGGATAGCCTTGTTGGCCTGGATATTGCTGCTGTTGTGGTGGATAACCCTGCTGTTGGGGTGGTCCTTGATATGCATCTTGCTGCTGACCATATTGCGAGTTTCCTGCAAGATGATTGCAAGAAAGCAAAAACTTATAAAGATACCTACTTTATTAGGTTTTTTTTTTCCTTCTAAGATACACAGCCAACAACACAAGAACAAAATGAAAATGCAATACTGATTTCAAAAACTAAACAAAACAAAGAAAACTCAAACCAAACAGAAGGAATTCGGCCAAACAAACTGCAGTTAAAGCCAATTTTGCAAAGTTGAACTGCAGCATTTTCTCTGCCAAACGAGCATTACATTTACTGGAACATCACAGTCATAAGATCATGACTATGCTAAATAAAATTAAAAAAGACAAAATTAAGGACAGCTACAAGAGCACAGACTAGCTACACAAGATCAGCAAGCTGTTTCCTAACGGCACTATAATTATACAAAATATATACACACACAAAAAAATATACAACTGAACCAACAAATTTATGTTTAAACAAAAATTTCCATTGAGGTAAAAAAAAAAAAACCTCTAGAGTGTTTTAGTCATTTTACTGTTGTTAGAAATGGCAAATTGTGGTTATATATTTTAGGTGTTTGCAAGAAATTATTCTGAATGCTTCAAGTTCCCTGCAATTTTCAAGACAGCCAGCAACTAGTATTCTACAAGAGCTTTGCATGGGTATAAGTCGTGTTGTGCAAGAATTTTTGTTCCCGTTGCGGGTGGGGGAGGAAAGGGAATGTATGTGCGTATGTGCGTGAAGGTATATAGATACCTCCTTCGTAGTAATGTTGTGAGGAATCCTCATAAGGCCTATCGTAGCCTTGTTCAGGATACGACGGTTGCTGATAACCGTAATCATTATGACCTACATCAATTCGACAAGAGACAGGAAGAAACGTTAATGGCCTCTGAGTGAAAACCCTAAAAATATTTCATTTCTCAGAAAAATGAAAAAAATTTCAACTGGATATACATGAAAAAGAATTTTCAATTGTATTAGCCAAAGATTTATTAATATGATTTCCTTTCATATTGAATTAACATGTGACAGGAAAAAAAAAAAAGGCTTAATGCAGTAGTTTTAGCAACATCACAGCAAAGGATGGTCTTAACCGTCTGATAATTGGGGGGGGGGGGGGGAAGTACTTTATCTTTCACTCAGAAAAAAAAAGAAAGCATTTAGGCCTTTCACATGTAAATAACCTGAATTAAATTAGAATGAACAAAGAAAGCAATTATCATACTTTGTCTAACACCTGTTCTGCTGATCTCCAATTCAAAAGCATATGCTAAAAGCAGTGTGAAATATAACAAATAAAGCTCAATGAAGTTATGAACCACAGTCTACATTAAATTTTGCTTTTAAGTGACAGAAAAATAACATTCTCAAGGTTTTCCCTACAAACAGAATTCCTACAAGTCTTAAGAAAACTCTTCCCGTTACATTCCAGTCCTGAGTAGGATCATTACAAATGAACCTTCCTTTTCAGAGACTACAGGTATCTCTGATTAAGAAACCAATACGTGCAGTAAGCACCCCACCTGTTGTTGTTTTTAGATCAAATACGTTTTGTCTTACAGATGACCAAAATATATCTTATTGCTAACTTGGTCAAGAAAACAAGCCAAAATTTTGTTTAAATTTGAAATAAAATTATACAAGTTATATACATTTGGAATAAAATTTTGGAATAAAAAAGGAAAGGAGAAAAATAGTTCTAAAACTAAGTGGTCTTTGTAATTAGTTCTGCAACTGTACCATACGTCATTGACTGAATCTAATACAAATACATAGCCATTAACACAAGTCTTATATTCTCTTTACATTCTATATAAGAGTAGTAATGAGGTAATGATAAAGAATGAATCTTTAGAAGGAATAGGTCTTAGAGAAGTAATCTGTGCTGCCACTGAGCTGTCGATGTTAACATCCAATTGCCCTTACTACAGTAAATTGCCTGTAACCATCTAAACTTCATGTATGTAACATAAAAGTTCCAAACTGAAAGCTTAATAATTCTGAGTTAATGCAACTTGTAAAATAACTCTGCACATATATCTCCAAAAATAACATATGTAAGCTTATATAGACATGGCTTGATGTATCTTAAAATCAATTTAATAGAAATTAAAATTCAAACAACTAACTTGTATCCTTTTATTTGCAATGAGTAGTTGCTTTGGCAATTACATAGCTTTGCTTTGTATACAAAATGTTAACATCTACCACATTCCTTGAACTTCGTTAGATAACAATTAAGTTGCACACACGGTTATCACAGTAGTCATGAGTCAGCATCTTTGTTCTCCCAGTCTCTGCTCAGCCTAGACAGGTTAATTGCAACTTTTCTAACTTATAACACAATCCAATAGACTTCAGCACTCTAAATTCCAAGAGGTAGGAGGACAGATTAATGCAATTCGAAGTTATGGTCTTGTCTTGAACGCACTGGGGGGACTTCTAAAGAGGATTCACAATTACAAGCTCCTCAGGGCAGGGACCATTTTATTCCTTTGTAAAAATTAAGCTCAAGGCCCATACCATCCATAGCAGCAATAACACATTTGTGCGACTTACATTAAAACTAAACACTAATTCAAAAAATAGAATATTTACAGAAAAACCACATCTTTTTAACAAGTTTTTCCAGTTCAATAAAATCTTTAATAAAAGGATATTGCCCCCTCTCTTATTTATAATAAAGTTATGACTGTTTTAATTTATCTCCATTACATTAGATATGCTAAGGAACCCTCCATACTTTTAGATAAACCAATTACAGAATTTTCATTTTGAAATACTAAAACTGTTGTTAAGAGTTTCAAATGGGAGTATTACAAATTACATACTTTGAGTAAGTTGTAAAATTAACTAGTCATAGTAACTTAAACTGTAGCAACAATTCTGAATTTGGAAGGTTTTGTAAGTGTGAGGTATGATATCCAATTACTGTTCTTGCCCCATTCCCTAATTTTGGGCATATGACTACATTAATATTGGGCAGGTATAGAAAATGGGAAAGTTAACATTTATGAGAGATTACCATCAGGGTAATATTGCTGGTTCATGCCTTCTGGAGGACCTTGTCCACCATGACTGTATTGGTCCCCATAATAGTCTTCCTGGCCTGAGTACTGCTGTGGTGGGCCTGAAAAACCACAACCAGTCAATACGTAAATAACTTGTTTTCTCTGTTATAAAGCCTGCTAATTTCTGATTTTAGTATGAGAATACTTCTCAAATGTACTCCCCACCCATATCGTTGCATTTCAGACAACATATGTAATCTGGTTTACTTAAAAAAAATAATTAAATATATCTATCTATATATACACACACAGTTGTTTGGCTGCACTAGATTGAGCACATATATATCAAACTTCAGTTTTGAGCTCCTTTTAGGAACATGCGTATAACAGACGAAGGTGTTAAAAATAAAGTTATTCCTTTTCTAAAAGGACTGGGAAAAAAAAAGCAGCAAGATTGTGGAACGCTGTTCCTTTTTTGTAACTGAACGAATTCAGAAGCAAGCAGGTACTCTGTTCCTTTTCTATACCTATCATTTAAGTATCGAAACAGAATTCCGCATCAGCATATCTGAGATGTGTATTTTTAGATACTTTTTGTTGGAAAGAACTCAAAACATAATAAATACTTGTCTTCACGTTTCATGGTGATACCAGTAATCTGTTGCTGCAAGAACCACTCTTAAGAGGGTAACAAAAAGAGTCTGCAAACAAAGTCTGTGACACCCAACGATTTGATTGAAATTTGGTGTAAGCAAGGAAGTGATTTAAATAGTTTTAAAGATGGTTATTTAAAATCAATGTAAAAACACTGAAGTGAAGTCCTACCTTGCTGTGGCGGCCTGTATGGAGGAATCTGTCTCTGACCCATCATGTGATTTCCTTGGTTAACTTGGCCCATCATTCCCATAGGTGGCTGCTGCCCCTGGTAATGCTGGCCACCTGCTTGTGGCATGTTGTATTGCTGGGAGGGAGGCTGCTGGTGCATCATTGGACCTGTAAAAGGAAAAGCAGCAAATAAGTCTTCTGTAACACATCATTTGTGATTAAATCTTTCAACAAGAACACGGAAAACCCAACCTTTAAAAATGGATCAAAAAAGGGTCTGTATTTCTCGTGCTGACATAAGGATTTGTTGTTTCTGGACTTCTGCAAACGCAGGCGATCGATTCAGTAACCAAGTTACAAAATAGAACTCAGCCTAAATAAGGCTGCTTCCTAGATGATTTTTCTTCAAACTACACAGACATTAGTTTACTCGTATACAAAGATAAGTGAAACACTTTTACCATTTTTGTTGTTTGTTTTAAAAAGCATCTGCAAAGAAAGTGTAGATGAAAACCTGATGGTGAAACTTTGATAAGTCACAGAAAAATTATTTAACATTGTGAACTCCTCGGGACATAGTTTTAATACACATGTAGTTGTTGTTACAGTCCATCAACGAGCCACTTAGCTGTTATAAACAAAATAAACAATTTTATTTAGCCTGTAAAAACAAACCACATGTACCAGTGAGTCAGGCAATCACACAACAGGCAGTATGCAGAAAGGCCCACAGGAATACATGCTCTGCCCACCACGGAAGAGTCCCAAGCAGCCAGTAACAAAAATTCTCTTTCATACTAAGCTGCACTAAGTTTCTATGAGCCACAGGAAGAGACCGGAAGAGATCAAGTACCGTCCACGTTTTATCAACTGAGAAAATCTGGTTAAGGCTGAACTCAGAAATGCAAACTTCAGTAATGAAAACAGACAGTTAAGGAGCACCCTACTGACACCATACAGCAGTGAAAATGATCATTAGGCCATTTCTTTATATGGGATTGCAGGTTAGGTTGATATAACTTTTAACAAAGAACAGCTTCCTAACTTCCTCTGTAGTACCACTTCATATTTTTAATACTGGAGTAACCTTCTGAAGAGGAAAGAGTTGTGACAAGGAGCTTAACTTCTTAAACAATGTGTTTTTATGATACATTAATTCAAACCATTTAACACATATTGCACACTTTATAATGGTGAACCCCAAGGCTTATTTTGCCCTTTTTTTTTTTAAATTTATTTTATAAACTACAAAGACAAGTAAGTAGTCTCACCAAAACCAAATCAAATCAAAACATCAAACTAGCACAGCCACTCCTTAGCCCCATCCCAGGAGAAAAAGGAAGGTATCATCTCATTTTCTGTATGCTAGATTTTGCCATTGCATTTAATATTTTTAAATAACTAGGTGCTGGAGCACAAGCAGAAAGTCCTACATAGAAACTGAAGTACTGGAAAGTTACCTAGATACAGTCAATACCGAAAATGGATTTATATAAGGAAAGGAATACATAGTCACTTAGATCCTGCCTATGTGGGGTTATGAGAGGAAGTTAAGCCAAATTAATTAATGGTATGAATTCAAAGTGCGTTAGTTAAATCCCATTAAGCCCCTACGTGAGTAGTAAAGTGGCCTTAGTTCTGTTAAGCTTCATTTTCCTCTGAAGATAAATATTGGCCACTCTTAAAATGATCCAGTTATGCTTCTATCCTTCAGCATGGCAGTGTCTGTGTCCCAATTTTAAAGTAAAAAAATTGTTTAAATTGTGATACTGTAATTACTTTTCACTTAGCAAAAATATATTTCATTTTTTGATCTTCTGAACGAGTAGGTAATTTAGATCACTCCATTTCACTTCTCCTCTGTTTGGAGGTACTGAGAAACAGCAGTTTCCCAAGGCAGCCTTGGGAAAAAAAAAAAAAAAACAAATAATAAAAACTTGTTGCCATAATATTCCTAGATCTCAAGAAAGCTCGTTAATTAACAATATTAATATTAGTCACAATACAATGTGATAAAATGTGTTGAGTCCCCATGGTGCAATGTAGAGGTTTTCTGTTTGCTTTTTAAATTAGAACTTCATTAACGCTTTGCAGAGCCACAATGAGAATTCACTATCCTGTATCAGACTGTGTATTGTGTTAATAACAGAGTGCCTGGCTTCCTTCCAGTTTGGTTCACGTCTCTCTCTTATTAAGAAGATACCTAAAAGAAGAACCATGGTCTCTATCGTCTCACGCAACAGAATCATTTTATGCGGTAGTTTTGAGGGGTGAGGGAACTTGAATTTGTTTTTTCCTTTGAAAAAAATCAAGCCTACAATAAAGCTACATTTATTCATCGTATAATACTTAATATAACATAAAACTAACCTAGAAAACCCCTTCACAAAACTTAAGTCAAAAACTTAAGACCATTAGTTCATGATCTAAGACTTTCTAATATTTGTAGCACATTTTTACAGCCCAATTAAAATACAGCTCTTGAATCTCCAATCAGGTCACAACAAGCCACACTCAGTGGAAGTCATGATCTCTTCCAGACTTGGAGATAAGACCTCACACACAGAAGTTCACAAAACTGTGTGCTGCAAGAGAATGCTTACCGCTTTCAAAAACTCTCCTTAGACACTCTTATTTTTTGGTGAATTTCTAGAACTATTTATTCCAGAGAGAACAAAATATCTGATTTGTACAGAGTCCAAAACGAGTCCAAGAAAATATTATGCAGGACTACCCCTGTAAATATGCAAGTACACAAGCAGACTATTGTCTTTCTAAGAAACTATTTTAACTTTGGTAGTACAAAAGCCCTATAAATGTTTCTGTATATTCAGAAGGCAGCCTTCACATGTCAATATACTCGAAGCGTTCTTGGGATAAAAGTCTGAAGAAAAAGATGCTAAGAAGTAATACTGTAGGTCCTGTGAGAGTGCAAGCAATTTTGGTAGTCATTAAACAGGCATTTGAAAAATGCCCAGTGTAGACCAGAATCAGTCTTATGGAGTAAGTGAATGTATAAAGCAAGCCAGACAATAGGTGAAAACTGAACTGCTCATTGTTCAATTCAATTAAAAAATAGTCTAGATTATCAAGAATACACAACATTTTCCTCAGCTGCTCATTTCAAAGTCTTCTACGCCTACTAAATGAAAAAAACCTGTTCCTGCTCCAGCCAGTGTCTCATAAGGAGGACTCGCGTATATGGAAGAAAAGGTATGTGGATTTAAGTAAAAATGGGCTGGTACCTGATCACCTTATAAATGCAGTGACCCGGTGGCAGTCTCCTGACAAGAAATGACTTCAGGAAACTGACAACCTAGTCTTCAGACATGTAAGATGAATAGAGAGAATCAGAAATGCAAACTAGAAGTGGGTCCCAGATAAACCTAACAAATTTGAGACTAGAAGTGCACTGAGGATGAAAGAGCTGCAGAAAAACTTAGCGGTTTAAAAACGTCTTCTTAGCTTTGTCTCTTCTGCTGAAACTCAGATACTGGTGGCAAATGCTCTTAGACGGCAAGAATAACTGCTGGTTGAAACTTCTGAAGAAGCAGAGAAGTGAGGAACCACACTCACAAATGAACTGGTGGCTCTGCTGTTCTGATTAAAGAGCTATGGGAGCAGCGGAGTATAACCAAAAAGCAACAGTACAAGCTATTGTTTCTTCACTCTTCAAAAATACGTTGGTTTTGTTGCTAAGAAGAGGTCTATTCTTTAGGCATTTCACAGTGTGCACTCATATCGATAAAGCAATCAGATAGCCACATCTAGAGTATCAGCAAAGTACACCATGCCAGATTTACCATGGTAAAACTCGTCATTGTGTCCACTGTTACATAAACAACAAAATATATACCTAGCAACGCAGCAGTCCTCAGCAAAACTTCTTTGTTGTTTTTCTTCACGTTTACAAAAGAAATGCTTGTTTTTAAACGTAAGTGATGGTGATAACTTTTGCAAGACCTAGCTTAGGAACTCTACCATAGGGTAAATTTAACTTTCAGTTTTCGCAAGATTCTTGACAAAAGCTACAATTCAGATGTACTTGGTCAAATGAACCAAAATCTTAAAGGTGTTTTAACGTGAAGGACAGTTTAAACACTAGCTCAAAAGACTTTGAGGATACAAAATTTTTTGCTACTCCTAATGTATGATTTAGGCTGCAAATTAAAGGTAGTAGAAACTTCTCCACACTCGCTTATTCCACAAAGTTCTCATCTCAAACTGAACTGTAATTTCAGGTGTCATTTAAGAAAAAAGTACATAAAAATAGGTCATACAAAAAAATTCCTTAGTTATCAATGTTGCCTTTCCTGTTTTACGCTAGGGAAGAAAGATGAAAGAACAAGCACTGTGGCACCTGTTTATATCTTTGTTTTTTCAAGATAGGAGAACTGCAGTGTCTTCTACAGCTAGACATCCTACAAATCCAGCTACGGCATGATGGCACTTCAGAATGTGAAGGCAATTCTTATTTTTCTTTAATAGGTTAGATGTCCAAAAAAATTGAGACTGCCCTGCTCTGTCCATGACATCATGGCTACTGTAAGCAGTTGAGGTACTGAAACTAACACCCTCTGCTTATATGGGAATGAACAGATGGCAAGACATTCACAAAACGCTGTCGATCTCAGAAATCGTTTTATCTTGATCTGTCATACCCTGAATATGTTTATATTTCAGATAACATTGGATGTTCCTATCTTTATGTTCCGTTATGTGGACAACAAAAGAACAGGAATTCTGCACCTGCCCCATCTCCGCTGTCTCCGTGATCTCTTCATAACTGCTTGTAATTGAAAGAGCTCTGAAACTGTAATGGATTTTTTGTAAGTTTATATAAATGAAACTGTCATTAAAAAAAATCTCAGCACCAGATTCGACAATCGGTCTTCTGCAAATGATCGAGTTAACATGATATTCTCATGTAGAGTTCACATGTTAAAAGTAAACTAGTTCCCCTCCCTCACCCCAAGCAACATATAAGGCTCATTAAATACAGACTGGAGAGTTTGGCAACTTCGCTTCAAGCACTTCTGCCAAGGGAACAGAATCCCAGCAAAAGGATCTGAGAAACAAAGTTTCTGAGATGGCCAAGCATAGCAAAAGAATCCGAGAAACAAAGTTTCTGAGACAGCCAAGCTATGACTTCTTGGTCCTTACTTTTAAAGTATTTGAATTCTACTGTTTATTATCATTCTCTGACTGTGAAAAATCTGTTCAATATAAATAAAAGGAATTTCCATGTAAGTTTCAGGTTCCAGAAAATCATGCTTGCACCTCCCCTCTGAAAAGTCAAAAACTGGCAAGACTTGAAATATTTCATTCAACAGAAGTAGCTTCCCATACAAAAGAAGAAATGCACCCATTAGAAAGGAGTTTCTTCTGCATTCGCTCAGCTCCTGCTGCTTCTTATATTTTCCAAAAAGGTAGCCAATATTCCTTGCAGGTATCCTGGGCTGCTACAGTAGCTTTTTTAATCAAGAGTCATCTACAGAATCTTCCACTTAAAGCATTCTGCTTCTAAGTCCAAAATGACTAAAATTCTTTTAACTGGACTGACTATATAAAAACAATACCGTGAAAATTTTGCTTCTCATTTAACATATTCCTCTGGCTAGCATTTTATAAACTAGTGTAAATCAATAATGACTACAAAGTGGAGACAGAAAGTAAATCCAACAATGGGTTCTGTTACTAGGCATTTTATTTCTGAATTAGCACTTTTTCATTTTTTCTTACTAACACCATCTGCCTCAAAATGTCTATGTACAGCAAGATGTTTTGCTAGAAAACGCACATAAAAAATTGTGCTAAACCCACCCAAAAGTTAGATCAAACCTTTCTGCGTTTTATGGTGTCTTTATCTACATTACATGATAGCATGCTTTTTTTTTCCTCATTCAGGACACAGTAGATATTATTCACTGAAAAGCTATTTCAATACTTTGTTTCCTCCTAATTGTTCATGTGAGATGCCATGCCTAGTCAAACACTGAAGACAGAATTATTAATTTACTCATGGGTTTTCTTATGGCACTCGTAACTAAAATGTCCAAATCCTCATAATGAATATACTTTCACAACACTCCTGTGAAATCAGATGGTATTATAATCTTACCATCAGATTCATTCCTCTACAGATGGGGAACTCATGCAGGGAAAGATTAAGGTCAAAAACATCTACTAATTTTTAACAGCCAACTTGAGATGCTAAGACCTTATCTTGCAGAATATTTAGCATTGTATTTAGCTAGTGCTGTTACTAACTGACAGACATAGTAGGATCTCTCATGCTCCATATGGATCACCCCTTTGTAAGAAACAATGCATGCTCAGGGGCTCACAAATGCCTCTTGACAACAATACTGAGGTTCAGAAAATTTTGGTTCATTTCTGTTTCTGAATGGTAGTACACACTACCAATTAAGAAATCTTCAAGTCACAATCTGTTTATTCCCTTTTTGTTAAACTGCATCTCAATGCATTTCCTAGCGGCTCATTCTTGTTTCTTCACTTAGATGAGAAGCCTGCAGTGTCCATGCTTGGCTGAGACCCTCTGCCCAGCTAGACTGGATCTTGGCTACCTATCTAAATCTCTCATGGTCTCACAGATTTCTCTGCCATTCTCTCCCCTGCTGTCTTGGAGTCACAAGAGAGTGAAGATACAAAAATATTTCCTCTAATTTGTCACCAAATCAATACAAATGCAACAACTAAGAGCAGAAAATGGAGGAAATGTAGTAAGTAGACCCGACTGGGAATATTCTTAGGTCAAAAACCTTACCTACCAATACATAACAAACATGCACATCTTCAGACCTAAAGACTTCTTTCCCCACAGATATTTAAAATTTGACTAATTTGGGACAATATTTTCACTGAAACAGCAAATAGCACCTTGCTGGCATAACCGACAAGTTTCAAAGCCTTGCTCTAAAGCAAGGGGCACCTGCACTCCTACATTTACATATGAAATGCTCTATTTACTAATGTTTTTGTGAGACATTGAAATATTTTAAAGAATGTAATTTTTCACCCCACTGTCAGAAATGGCTCTCCACTTCTGTGAAACTTCTGCAAAAAAAAAAAATCAGCCTTGAAGCAGACATTTGGAATGGAAAAAGTCTCAGCCTAAAGGGTCAAAATTTGACAAAATTAGAATTACCTAATGTGAAAGCTTACTGTGGCCCTAAGCGCAGGCAATCGTACCAGCTCCTGCTCTAACTAGAAATTTTGCTCTTGTTCTTGAACATATAAATTTGGTTAGATACTGCTTTATCCTTTATTCCCCAAAGCCATTTCAGTACTATTATTTGTTCAGAACAGAAACCTTTTAAGTATCTTTTTGCCTAATTTCTATTGAGCAATTTTCACGTTTGACAGAGTACTGAAAATACAGCAGGGTAATGAGGAACGCTACTTTGAGATGGAATAATCACTAGTCCTAAATTGTAAGCCAGTCATACAAAGTAAGTTGTTTTCTGTGGAGCAACTTGGTGGATGGCTCCCTCACACATACTGATACGTATTTATTGCTAACTATCTGCAACTAAGAAATTTCAACTGAGCATGCACAGGACTTTTCTAAAGCATCTTACAACATTTGTAAAATTAATCCATTGTGTATTGCCCAGAATACACAGATAACTTGCCAGTTCAGAGAGACAGTCGAAACTATCCCACTTGTGATGGTTTCTTCTGTTATGTGCCTATCTTTTGTTTCCTCTGCTGTTAAATTTTAAGAAAAATGCCATTAACAATGTGGACAATGAAGGACTCAGACTTCCCACTTTCACTACTGGTAAGAAAACTGCAGAAACAGTTGTTTCGTCTTTACTCATTTTTGGTCTCTCATTAACTTAGTCTTTTGTCTGTTTTGAACCTTTCTGTGATCTAATAAGCAAACTGATCAGTTTCAGTTTTCACAGACATGACCTGGTCTGTTTGTAGATCTTGGGAACAAATGGTATCTACCTAACAAAGTGGAGCTTTGGTCTCCAACGAGAGCATACTGCAATAAGAAGAACCTATGCCACTGGAGGATTATTTTTTCTACGATGACCAGGAAGGAAGCCTTAGAAAAAGAGAAAAACACATTCTCCTACAGCATCAGAAAAGAGATGAAAACCTCGACTCAAGTCATATCCTTCAGCTAATATATCCCTAAGAGTTCATGCATATTCGGAAAAAAAACCCCATACTTGCTGTAAACATGGCAGAAGCATTTTTTTAAAAAAATTCTGCAGCACGTCTTCTAGCAGGTGGTATGTCCAGATCCAATGTAGTAACAGACTTAACAGGTAAACTGAAAATACTGCTTGCTGATTTGTAAAGCACATTTATAAGAATATGCAGTATACATACAATTTAATAATTTGGTCTGTTGTGACTCTAATGCAATATTTTAATTCTGCAATGTCCTTGTACTTCAACAAGGACCATACTGTCAACAGGACACATCATCTGTTTATGCTATGCAAATATCCTAGATACAAAATTAGTTTTGAATTTTACTATATACACAAGGACATCTCCTGAAAACAGTAGGGAGTAGCGGATTTGTTCCTGGAACTAAATTTTATTTCTTTAAGATTAACAGACATTCCACGCTAAAACAGCATGCAGCAGAGAACAAAGATTAATTAGGTACAAAAATCTGAAGGCTACCTGACTTTAACTTTTCAATTTACCCAAGAGACTGAAGAGTAGAGATGTATTTTATCAACTTGAGCAATAGTAACACTTAGACAGAAGTGTAAAGTCTGAGAAAGATAAACAGTGGTTCAAACTTATAACTGACGAAAGCAGATCCATTCCCAGATTCTTATGCAAAACCTGAAAACAGTTCAATGTCTGCAAATAAATAAAAGTCACTGACACATAGGAGAAAGGAGACAGAGTCCTCCAAACATGGGTACAAATGCATTTAGAGAAGGAAATCTACAAGAAAAGTCCTTTAAAAAAAAGTCTGTACCTGAGATGTTTCCTTTTTACAGAAGCTAACAAGCACCTCACTCACCTTGGTTTGGTTGCATGTTCATGTTTGGTCTGGGACCATAGTTGCCCATTGGCTGTCCCTGGCTCATAGTCATCTGATTCTGCACTGGCATACTCTGTGAGGATGGCACTGAGTGATTATAGCCGCCCATTGACCCATGGCTACTTGAAGGCATGTTCATGGAACTGTTCGTCATATTGAGTTGGTTAGGTCCAGGTCCTTGCATAGGCATGTGGTTAGGTCCTTCAGGAAGAAAAATGGGGAAAAAAGGTTCTACACTAAGTATCATAAAACAAGCAAATATAGTCATACTGAATCACAAAACTAAATAAAAGTTATTAAATACATTTACATTAAAACAAAGCTAAAACAGAGTTTGCTCATGATGTCCCAACTTAAATTTAAAAAAAAAAAACAACACAGTCAAAGTTCAGCTCTACTGTGCAATACATTTTCTTTTGTTGAGCAGCTGAAGCTACTAAGACAAAGGTGTAAAATATCATACAGCTCATCTTATCTCCATATCATATGCAAAACTAATCTTTTTAGTACTCGCACAACACACCCTGAATTTCAACCTGAATTGCACAGTATCAAACAGCCAGCTTGGTAGCTCTATCACAGCTACACATATAATTAATTGTTACAATAGCTGTAACATTTCTGTTTATTCAAACAAACCATACTAGACACTTTTCTGAAAGTAACAGTTAATTCCCCACCCCCACCCCCCCAAAAGTCAGGCAGTATTAACACTGAGATGGTACAAATACATGTAGAATAAAAATGGTTGAAGGCATATTCAACATTGTTTGAACATAAAATCTATATCCAATATTCAGCAAATTTACAGATTACTAGTGTGGCAGATGATGACTGGAAGGACAGCCATTAAATTACCAGCTCACCTCTCATGCTTGCAAAGATTCAAAGGAAGAGCAACCTGTTCATATACCCATGAGGCCAACTACATCTCTTCACCCTTTATTTCCCCTCTTCTTGACAACACAGGTTGGAATTGAATTGTTCTCTGAATTAAATCTACTCTCAATGGGTATTTTAAAAAGTATAAACATTACAATACCATCTGATCAGTTTACTCATTACTTCAGCTGGCATAAAGTGAGCAGCTACTAAGAGTAAAATTAGTAAGAGGTGTGACTGGATATAAATATGACAAGTGAAAAAAGTAAATGAAATGCAAGGATTATGCATATGACAAGCACCACATGAAGAGTTTATGAAGGTATGTACAACCAGAGCATGTGACAGAGTAGGTCAACTGTAAACAAGGCAACTGTTGATATATACAGAGTTCATCAAGAAGATGCCATTCTTGCCAAACATGCCACAGTTTTATTGTTAAGCTACAAAAACCTAAGAAATACAGAAAACTTAAAAGAGGAACCTAAAAGGAACCATGCCAGTAGAGTTGTAGGAAGATAGTGATTTGGTTACATATCTCTCCATGGCGGGGGGAGGGCGGGAAGTATCTGCCTTCAGATGTAAACAGCTCCCGAGTCCTCTCCTGGCTAAAGAAATAACTACACTGATCTAGGACAGAATGAAGGCTAAAAAAGGACATAGAGAGTTGTACGCAAGGTCACAGAGGCAATACGAGCTGACCTGCAAGCAAAAAGATGCAGAAGAAAAAGATAACAATGATCAAGGAACACGGCTACTAAAAGTCAACATGAAGAAACAGAGAATACGTTTAAGAATATGTTTACCCTCTTGCCCTTTTCAAGACACCTTATTGAAATGAACACATAAGCTTATTTTATCAAGGAAAGTGAAAAAGCTAAAAAAAGGTATCATACGTGCAGTTCACTGTTCCTGCAAAACAAGGTGAGCACAGATTGCTGAACTGTACAAAGGCAGATCCACGACAAATACAGACAAAAATAACTCAGTGAGTAGGATTATGACCATGACAGAGAACGGTAGATGCCTATACTGTCCCTTCTTCAGTTCAACACTGCCTAACTCTGTAATAGCGAGAACATGGAGACAGTTTAATTCTGAAAAAGTGAGATCATCTCTAACCATGAGATCAATCATCAATGTGTTAAAAGTAAAGCTAAGATGAAGAAAAGCTCCAGACTGTAGTGCCAAGCAACTATTGCAGGACTGCTAGAAGACTACTTTCTTAATTTCTTTCCTAAGAAAGGAATACACAGGGTTAGTGCCAGAAAGTCAGGGCCTGGGAGTGGTTTTGTTCCTTTTTGTTTAAAGGAAGAAATTGTCAATAATAGATTTCAGAGAGCTAGCCAAGCATACAGTGGAATAAGTTTTTAAAAACCGGTAATGTAAGAAGCAAAATGGGGAAGGCAAAAATCATCACAAGAGAGAAGCTGAAAAAATAAAACACCTTCTCTAAAAGGCTGATTTATACTTCACATCTTGGGTAGCACCAAAACAAGATAAAGCACTCATAAGAAAAAGCTGGCACATGAAATGTCAGGCATGCGTATGTTCTGGGGTCAAAATCAGGTAGTTCATTAGTCAGAAGCTAGAAGACAAGGACAGAGAAAAAGCTAAGACCGTAGTATCAAAAAACCTTGAAAATGAAAAATAGCAAGAACACACTTTACAAATAAATTTTTTTATAGTTTGTCAAAATACTTCACAGGGTTATCCTGCACATAAGGACACAACAGTTGATTTTTTTTTTTTCCATACGAATAAATGAAATAGGAAGAACGGAATATGAATGAATGAGACATGAAGTGCGTATCTGCCATTAAAATAACTGCTTTAAATGCTATACTAATTAGATTCTGTGTTATAATAAAGTTAGTGGAGTAAGTATCTATCTTGACTATAAACAGAAGTCCTTCTTCCTCTTAACCACTTACAGACAGTATCTTAGCTCTGAGAAGCTGTAAGCCAGCCTAAGCGCATTTGAGACTACATTTGCAGGAAGGAAAGAAGACCTTGAGAGAACTTGTTGGTAATACACAAGCACCTGTTATTCAGGAAGGTGACCTACCAGTTCCAGGACAAAAGTCAGAGAACCTTACAGCTAGTCTTACCTTTCAGCTTTCTACATACGAGAAAACAAGCTCAAGAAATGGGGAAGGTAACTTGCTGCCAGCACAACCCAGTTCATCATCTCCTTCCAAATCCAGACCACCCTTACTTTGCATCACACAAACTCTCAGTCAACATAACACTTCAGGCAGCAATTTTTTCAGGCAAAAGCCATAATCTGTCACAGGTACAGATAACACTCAATTCCACCATAGGCTGAAAAAGGTTCATCATGACTGTCTTCCCTGGTAAGAGGATACATACACTCATTTGTCAGGGGATGTAATTAAGGGCCTCAGCAGCACTTCAGGTCCTTTATTAACCAGAACACAAGTATGACAAAAATCATCCATTGCCCTTTAGGTAATGGGACAGGTCTACAGCAGAACTTTAAATCAACTCATGCCCTGACCATCACTAGGCAGTTCTTTTAATCCTCCCATCAACTCTTCCACCCATACTCAGTCCTGTGGAAGCCCCTACTCAGGTAAAGCCTTCCAGAAATCCTTAGCTGGTATTTTTAAGAGCCTGCTTTTTATTTCTTCCAGGCTGGTCAAGTCATGGTTGTCGACCCTGGAGTCTCTCGGTTTGTACCTTAGTGACTTTATTCCTTTTGGACAGATCATCTCTTCAGATATTTAAGGTTTTGTATCTGGCTTCTATAACAAAGTGTCTACGTAACTTTAGAGTAAGTGCCCTATAAGCAGAAAGCAAATGCATACACTGCAGAAATTACTACAAATACATGTCTATGAAATACACAAAGGCTCACATACAGGCAAACTAGCAAACACTTAAAAAAGAAAATAATCATTCAGCTATCCACTTAACAAGATGATTCCGTTTCCCCTTCTCCAACGCCTAACTATGAAATGATTTTAGCATGCCTTTCCGATATTAGAGATGCCCTCATCCTAAGCTGTTTATCTTCACATCCTCAGAGACAACCTTAAACAGAGAAGGGAAGGAACAGACATTCAAAAAAGGGAATTTGTTGGAAGAAAGGCTAAATTAAAGCTTAGTTGGAAACTGTATTTAAGTATCTGTCTAGGTGAATACCAAAACAAACCTATTTACCTTTCACATATTTTCATAAGAGCTCTTTTCTTATTCTATCTAATTACAAAATATGTATGTTTAAGGAGTGACTTTTCTCCCCCGTGGCTCTGCAGTGAAGTCATTATGCTCACATTGTGACTTAGTAATCCTTCTCCTTGGAAAAGATCATTATAATAACAATAATATGATTACACTAGAGGGTCAAAGAGACTGATTTGTGAGAGGCAATGCTATTCTCCATGGGAGCTGATGGATCTTAGATGGATAGAGGACTCCATAACCAGTATATCTGCCCTACTCAGGGAGCAGCATATATTGCTCTTTCTACTTCCAAATGCAGACCATGACCAACATGTATGATGAAACTAACTTCTTCTCTAGATCTTTTATTACAGTTCTTGCACACAGCCTCTGGAGGCTATTCAGCTACTCGTCTCAGAAAAGCTGTCACACTATCAGGTCCATTTTATCAAGATTTGCACAGAAATTAGAGACTACAGCAATCATTTTTTACTTCATATTAAGTTTTGCATAGTTATTTACTGTGTTTGCTGTCGTGGAGCTTATCCTTGTGACCACTGAGAGATGAATTTTCAAAGATCCTTTGACAGCAGTTTCCTTTCTTGGAAGAATCAATACCTTGAAGAGCTTTTGTATGAAAAGTTCCTCCACACAAAAAAACGAAGGGGTCCTGAACAAAAGCAATCCTGGGAATGCAATTTTAAGCTGAAAGCCAATTCACATGAAATAGGCAGTATGACTTTATGAGTAGAAATTCTGGAAAGCAGCCTCTATATAAAGAAGCAAGCTTTTCCAGGGCCTACTCCATTCTGATCTGACTGCTAAAGGGAATAGTTACCCCAAAGCCAGTACTGGTAGGTACAACGTGGAATTTTATCATCTCGTTTCACTGCTTTGTTTCTGACTTCCCAAGCACTTTTCTTTTTATTACAAAACAGGATGGCATAAAAACTGACTTAAAATTTACACCTAGAACAGTAATCTGGAGGCCATTTCTTTACAAATCCCTTACGATTCAACACATCTTCAGTAATAAAGAACACAGAGGATTAGTGGAAGCTGGATGACTTTCTGTATAACAGATCTTTTTTTTTTTTTTTTTAACATTTACCCACATTCAAAACACTCTCTTTAAGATGTATCTATTTTATTATTATCTAATTATTTAGATACAATGATTTCACATTATCTTTTTATGGAAGGATTTGCGTTCACTCAGCCACAGGCCAACACCTTTCCCCAATAAGCCTTCTAAAGCCAGCTGTACTGCACGGTTTCAAACAGACTAAATTTAGCCAGTTCTGTTCATCAGAGGAATGCTGTGTGTCAGCTACATCAAAGCCCAAGGGCAGCCTGATAAACACTGAATACAGGTCACGTAGCTCTGTAGCTAACAAACTCTAAGAGAGCTTGTACTCGGGGGCATTCAAAGCAGTTTTGTCATCAACAATCTAGTATCCCTTGAGCCCCCATGTCGTTTCAGTTGCCAGGCAACGCTGGTGTTAATGTCTTAGAGGAGAAAAACTTACCAGGCATCTGGCCGTTCATCTGGTTCTGCATGTGTGGTGCAGGAGGGCCCCCACCTACCATACCATCTGAAGACATGTTGTGCGAGCGCGGAGGCGGGGGAGGGCCGCTCTGACTCATCCCTCCCGGACCCATAGGCATATTCTGTGTGGGTGGCTGAAAGGAGACAGTTTAGTCAAACACGAGAAGCAGTTAGTCTGACAAATATATTATATGTACATATGGTACAGCAGTTGTCTATATTGTTAAGTGGGGTATGAAAGAAAGCACTGAAACGCATTTCTTGCTCTTTCTGATATGTTTAACTCCTCCCAGTATTAATTTCAGCAAAACATTTAATATTTCAATCAATTTTACATGAAGTATCACATGCAGACAACACTACAGCACCTCCAAGCACCGCTTTAAAATAAAAAATAAAAATACAAATCAATGCCTCATTAAAAAATTGTATCTGAACAGTTTAAGATTGCCGGAGTTGCTCCCTCCCACACCTGCAAAAGCTTTCCTTCAAAGCAACATTTGGTGAACAGAAAAATAACTCTTCCTTTATAATTCTCTCACATCAACAATTTGTTGCTGTTAACAGACCTTGCACCAGGACAAAACAGGTACAACAAGAGATGAAAGCCTCTGAATGCTCATAGACTAGCAAAAATTTGCACCTGGGTGTGGTAAAATGTTTGCGATCTCTTCCTCTCTCTCCCCCGAAGCGCTGAAGGCCTAGTTCATAATTTTGTGCCAAACACCCCCTACAGACTGGAAGCACATTAGTGCTGGCCTCCAAAGGTCCAGAGACAGCTGCCTAGAAAGGATGTTTTTGGCAAATTTCCTAATGAAATTGTGAGGAAAATAACTGAATAACCTTGAGAGTTCAAAGAGGGAGAGCAAGAAAAACAGTAAATACAAGGGGGAATTTACTATTAGGTTCTACTCACGGCAATGTAAGGAGACACAGAAACGGCTAGTAGCCAGCTTTGTTTTCCTATTAAAAACACCTGCGAGACTATATGATCCTCCTCACATACCTTAGCCAAATGCTTTCAGGGGAATAAAAATCATCTCTGTGAGAGCGAACGCCTGGGTCTCTGGCTTTTGAGGACCCTCTCTAAAAGGCTGTAACTATTCATGCAAAACCCTTCCCGTGAGACAAACGTGTGTATTTTTCAACATTTCTCTTCACAGAATGAACCAAGGGGGTGATCCCTAAGTACCCATCTAGCCCAGCCCCCCTTATACCTATACCTAGTCATCAGGATGTTCATAAAGACAAGATGTAATACAGTAGAAAAGAGTAACGCTTTCCAAATGAGTGTAAGGCAGGATCCCTTTTTGGCCTCGGAGATGGCAACATCTGGGTAATACAGAGACACACATATCTTCACTTCCCAGGGGGAAGGGGAGAATAGTATTAATTTATTTTCTCACCATTTCTTCAAATACCTCCAGCAGGTATTATTTTCCCCGCAGTATCTTTAAAAATTCCTCCAGAAATTAGTGAAAGGCTTTTTTCAGCAGGAGGAAGGAAGGAGATGAAGGAAAGCGCAAGCAAGTAGATGGCTTCTCTTACTAAATTCCTTTCATTCCTCCATGATGAAGAGAATTACCTTTTATAAGCAAGTTTATTCCTCATCCTATAGCAGAAGTGGCAGAAGGTAGAAAAGGTAAGAGTGAAAGGCAGCTCTCTGAACAGTTCTCTGAACTCTGAACAGTGTGAGTGAACTGCTGCTCCATTTTGCCTGATCTTCCTCCACCACTGAGCAACCAAAGTAAGGCCGCTTCAGTTAAGACTTCCTTCCCTTCACCTTCAAAAAGCTCACTAGCACCCTACTTTTGCATCTAACAGAAATCGTCTAAAACTGATGTACAGAGAAACAAACAAAAAAGAAAACAAACATACTATTTTTAATTTTTATTTAGAAAATATTTTTTGGAATACCAGCAAAACCAACACACTTGGTGCCTCCACACGAGCAGCTAGAGCTCAGAGTGTAACAACAGCCCCATTTCAGCAAAGAGAGCAAAGCCAAAAAACATTCAAGTTGAAATATTTTCAGAATTAAAATGAACTTCTTAGATTCCACGTATAAATCATTAGTAAATTCAATGTTCACACAACATGCTGATAACAAAAAATACTATAAAGTACTGAAAAATACTAGATCATACCTAGGCTTTACCTATCCTGCAGGTGTTACTGCACAAACATGGGCATGCCCTTATGCATGGACAGATGGACCAAAAAAACTCCAAAGGTTATTTGAGACAAAACTATATATTCCAACTCTGAAATTTATTCTGGAAGTTTTCAAAACAGCTATTGTTTAACATTAAGACAAACACTGCAGTGATCAAAAAACAGCGTTGAGAGTGCAAACATTCAAGGACAGGAAAAAAAAAGTATTAAGGATATTTAAAATCCCATTAGATACGAAAACCTGCAAGAGACTTCACAAACCACAGGGAACTGAAAGAACTGAGGGAGTAATTAAAAACACCCAAAAAGGTACTACCAGAAAACAATTTAGCAAGACGAGCTTCTGGATATGGAAACAGCCCAAAGACCTGCGTGAACTCATTTCAGATTCTTGAAAATAATGCAAGAAAAAGGTCCAAGCTGCTAAAAGAGTCAATCTTTCATTAAAATAAACTACCCCATAAGATGACTAGAAGGTAGGCGAACACTATACCTCTTTTTATAAAAAAGTAGTAGAACCAATTCTAGGAATCATAAATCTGTGAGCCTTGCTCCCCAAGCTACAAGTAAATTGATGAAAATAATTAGAGTATTATAAAACTCCAAGGATGATAAAAATAAAGATGAGTTAGTAAAGTGTCAATATAGGGAAGTCATATCTTTCTAATCTATTAGAAATTTTCAAATATATAAATTAAACCACTTAGCTGCATATTTAACAAAAACTTCTTAATACAATTTTTTTGACAAAGCCAGTTGGAAAAATACATTGTCTAGGGGTACACACTTTCACTGATCAGAAACTGCCCAAAGGGAAGAAATAAGCAATAACCTTACATGAAGTTCAAAGAATAAAGGAACATATAGAGGTCCCCTGAAAATATTTGTTAGTAAATGTCAACATTTGAAGATGTTGCGACATTAATTACTGAAAACTGTGGAAGAAAGAATAAGCAAAACAGTGCCAGGTGAAATTCAACATGGCTAAATATACAGCAGTTACACTGAATTTTGAACCACTCTTTCTTCAGGAAGAGAAACTCCTATTGCAACTGATCCAGAAAAAAAAAGAATTGACCACAGACAGTTTGGTGGGAAAAAAAAATTAAAAAATAATCCATAAAAACTATTCAAAATACTTGTGTTCACTTTCCGATTACCTGCAGTACTTGATATATCAAAAGCGAGGTACAATATACAAGAAAAAAAAAAACGTGTTATTTGTGATCGTGATACATGTTCGATTTGAGGAAAGCAATCACAAAAGGATACTGTAAAAGAAGAAGGATTCCAAAGACAAGCAACCAGTGATTAAAGACTGAATGTCTTTCACCTGAAACAAGTCAAACAGGACAGGGTTTTTTTAATTTGCCTCCCCCCTTTTTTTTTTTAACATCAAAAGGAAATGAACATAAGAGGATACGACAGAAATACAATTTAATGCATGATACATAAAAAAGGTAAATCATCCAATTTATGCTTTAACAACAAAGAAAACCCCAGGAGAATGGTCAATAAATTGAGGAATAACATTAAACATACAAGACACCACATAAATCACAAACCTGAGGAATTCATCAACATGAGACGCTAGAACAAAGTTTAAATAAGATTCAGAGATAATTACACATACATATATGCAATCAAAACAGTTCTATTATATGTTTTAAAAGTGTTTTCTATTATATGTTTTAAAAGGCTTCATGTCAGGGTCATAAACCAATCACTACCTGATAGTAATTAAAAAGAAATTTCTCCTGCAGATATAATTATTCCCCAGTGAAATTCCTCCAGAGTATTTTTCTACTGGCTGCAGCCAGAAGAAAGAAAACACGAAAAAATTGTTTTAAAATGGCAACTTCCCTATTTCTATCAGAGTTTATCCAGGCTTTTACAGGTGATAAACATCTTTTAAATCTTTAATTTAAAAAAAAATCCAAAACAAAAAAAAAACCCAAAACCCCCTACAAAACCTGGGTCATTTAACCTTTTTTGTTCTTCACAGAAGTTAAGGAAATTGACTGTCCACAGTAGTATGCACTACGCGTGATAAAGACCTTTTAAAATACAAAATGACCACACAGTATTCAAAAGCCAAATATTAAGAAAAGAAAAAAGAAAAAGAAACCCCCCACCCTTTGTGAAAAGAAGGTTACCCAACATGAACCCTACCCATTCAGTCTAGATATGAAGGGTGAAATGACATTCAAATGTAGTTAGGTTAACAGAACCAAAGGAAAGGCTACTTCCCTCTTTCTGCTGGATGAGTTACAGAAAGGAATGGAAATGAAAATCACTGCTAATTTTATTCCAATTATGAAATAGAAAATGCTAAATATTTTACTATCAATAAGAAGTAAATTAAAGAATTAGAAGTAAGATGTCAGACATAGCTTCACTTGCTACACACTAATTTTTGGCTCACTTCTCTAAACACACAGATTACAATTTATAGCCGCTATGAGCATTTAAAATTTATCAGAGCATGAAAAAAAATAAATTATAAGCTATTTTGTCCAACTCTGGAAATCTGAACTGGAAAAAGAGTGAAACTGACCTGCAGTTGTAACCAAAAAAAGAGACAACAAGAAAACCCATTAGATTTTAACTGACAACTTTCAGCAAACAAAATCCTACTAAACCCAGAAGTTATTTTAAAGCATATGCTTAATTGCCAAACTGCATTTTTTTAAAGGATTTTCTTTTAAAAAATAAATTGGATCAAATGCAAGACAGCAAACAACAAAAGCTGCCACGGTGGAATTGTACACCTGGAACTTTCATCTATAATCTCTTCTCTGCCCTACTTCATACTATCAGATTTTTCTTACCATCAATAGCAGGTTTAAAGATTTGTTTATGGAACATTTATTGTTATAAAAACTGAGATGGAATACCAACTCAGTCGTCAATAAAATGTAAAAGACATGATCAATCCAAATAGCAATAGATATTTAAAGTACACTATCAAAAATACAATTTTCTTGAAATTCTCTCAGAATAACAATTAAAAGCTACATGGAACACAAACATAAAAGCCCTCGGATCTTTCCAACAGAAGCTCTAATTCAGGATTTAATCAATCATCTTTGTTTTCAGTTCTTAAACACCATTTTCCGCAAAGCAAAATATCCCATCCCAGGAGGTACCCTGCCCTGCTAATATCACATTGCTAATATCACAGCACCTGTCCCAGTCTCAGAGAACAGTACTCTGTTGATAGGTGGTGATGGCACCTGCAGAGTACTTACTGAGGTGTCAGACTGGGAAATAAGATCATAAAGGAATACATTTCTGAGATCTGAAAGAGGTGAGATTTATTTAATTGGGTTACAACTCTTCTTCTACAAGGTGCATGGTATTCTAGTACTGAGAGTATCTTAAATGAAAAAAATAAAGAACCTGTATCAATTCTCAGCAAGTGCAATACTTGGAGATAGGGAGGCTTTCTACATGAAAAGCATTTACAATCATGTCTAAATAGTGAAGTTAATTACAAATGTAATTTGTGCTCTCACTATTGGAGTACCAGTTGTGACACTAGCAGTAAGGAATTCTAAATTTAGAATGACAACCAGTTTCTAAATCTCGATTTACATCAGTATCTTCAAAAATCAGAGAAACTCTGACTTAGTATTTGAACAGAATGTTAAAATAGTGCATAATGTACTACTTAAACACTTTGTTTAAAGAGGAAATTGGAATCTTTAGTTGTTTCAAATTGCATGTATCACTGTATAAAAATATTTCACTGTACAAATATTCTTCAGCATCATTTTAATAACCAGAAAATTTAACCCTAAAATACTTAATGTCCACATAGCAATAGCTCTTCTGATACTTAAAAACTAATCACACAAAATTCTTAACTCTTGATATAACTAGAAATTATTTAAATCAAAAGTTAGATAATCTAGTACAAATTCAGATGGTTTTATTTTAAGTTAAATAAGTTAACTGTGGACATTAACTTGGGGAACACTGGGCTATAGAAACTATACAACTTCAGAGGTACTCTATAATTCCCCCATAAAATGCAGTTCATATCTGTCCTCAGAAGCAGGAGCTTTCTGTTCCACAGCTGTTTACCTCCTGCCTCTTTGGCTTTTAAGATGGTTTAATGTCTGGTCCAATATTCACAGGTTTTGCTTGCATTTAGGAACCTAAGAGAAAAATTCCACCTCTATTCCAGCTAGAAGGCCTTATGTAAACTCAGTTAAAGCAGAAAGAATCCTGCAGAACTCTCAGAGCACTTCACTGGGGAAACAGCAAAACCATACAGGCTAAAGGACTCGGTACCTGTGTTACCAGACTGCCTGGTACAGCTTTCAGCAAACTGCCTAAGGTTGAAATAGGTTTTTATTGTGCAGATACTGTACTACAGAGAAGCAAATCGCATCTTCAAGTATGAAAGAATGACACTTTAAAGTACACTCCTAATTCAAATTGGCTGCTATTTTTATGATTTCTAAATCAGCCACAGAAGTTAGTAGGCAACAGAAGTTATTTTTTGTATACAGTGCACTAGCTCCCCATGTGGACACACCTGATTAGCAATACATGCAAAGTAGCTTACAGAAGTTAAGAGTGATCCTCTTATTTAAAGTGGAGTACACTGTGGTCTATGAATTCACTAACATGCTAACAACTTAAATATTCTGATATTTTTTTTTTCCTTAGTGGAATTGTTGGCTTAAGAAGTTCCCTCCAGCGGCTCTCCATTTCCCAATGCTACCCTTTCAGTTGTACCAACGGAGCCATTTACACAGCCCTGCAGTTAATCTGAACTAATCCAGAATGAAAATATCCCCCGTCCCACCTAATTAATCCGGACTGATTCTCCAGATTGGTTCATCATACAACTTTAAAACATCATACAGCAGAACTGCAGCTGATGGGTGTACAGCTCTGGTTATGTCAGCATAACCATTACTATTGAAAGAAAATCTTGTCAAACAACAGCCAAACTTCTTTCCAACGTTTAAAAGCCTCTCTGGAGCAAAATGAACAACCCGGAAAAGCAATTTTTATTGTAAGACCATGGCATACATAATCTGAACGTTCTTTTAAAATGCAGCATACCCAATTCTCTTTTGCTAAAGCAGGATGACAACTATTAGCCCCAAAAGATGCGTATCAACACAAGAACTGGTGTTGTTACAGAGATTCAACAAATAGGCTACAGGAGAAACAACCCACAAAACTTAAACTGTAGCAGATTTGGTTGTTTTGCCTTTAAGTCCTCTAAAAAGCTTGCACTACTGCCAATTTTACAAGATTTCCTTCCCACAACAAGCAGTTTTTCAGTTCCCTATTATAAGCAATAGATATGTTCTTTCATGTTCCACCCAAAAAAAAAAAAATCTGAGTAGCTATTTGTAAAACTAGTTCTCTTTTGGTTAATATCCCATTACCACATTTTTAACATACAATAAACATGTAGGCAATCAGAGCGTTCACTGAGAGGTCAGAAGTCAAATAGCATGTAAAGCCTCAAAGAAAGAAAATGGATATAGATGATCACATGCTGGCCTTGGAGCAAAGACAATTAAGTGATACAGACACACTAGACCGCTCTGTAAGCACTTATACAGCTAGATCATAACGCATTGCTTTTATGACTGGTTATTGCAGTCATACCTAAGAACTAGGCTACTGACAGCAATAAAGAATTAAATCTCATCTCTAACAGAGCCGTAATACTGTACAACTTTAGGAAAAGTCTTATTTACTGTTTTGTTCAAAGTGCTGAGTCTCCGAGATCACTAACACAGTGGTAATGCAGAATTCTAAGAGTAATGTGGTATTACAACATGACCTGAATGTCCCACATTTCCCATTCTTGGAAAAAGAATTAGTGACAATTCATTTAGTGACAAAGCCTAACTAACTGGGGGCTAGAGACTATTACCAAAGGAGGCTTACTCCATGTGTTTCTTGCTCTCAAAACACAGAAAATATTTTTTGCTATGCGAAATCAACATAGCAAATAAAAAGGTAGAGTATGAAGAGTCGGAGGAAGGAATAATTTAAGAAATTATGTTCTTCAGGGAAGATGCAAGCACAAAAAGATTAGCTTCTATCAATTATGGATTTACACTAGCTTGATAGTTTCTAATAACAGTACAGGAATGTGAAGCTTAGCTTCTTTTACCCATTCCAACCACAGTGGCTCTACCTGCCTCTCGTTTGAAGAGCAGCAGGGAAGTTCCTTGGAGTGTACTCGCATAATGTGGTAGGTATGAATGCAACATCTTTCCTCCCTTTCTCAAAAAATCTGCTACCTAATGTTTCTCTTTTTAAAAGTCTTTAGAAATTATTATTTTTGAAAACTGTTTAATAAACATTTAATCAGAGCAATTATTCTTCAAAATCCAAGCTCCACTTCTGACTAATAGCTCACTTGCCTCTTGACGGGAAACATTCAACCTTTCTTTTGCTCTGTTCCCTACTAATTCAGTTTACAAATAGTCAAACTTGAATTTGGCATGGACTTGTGTTCTGAAAGGCTGATGCCAAGTAATACACCATACTGCTTTGTGTATCTGCTTTAAAACTAATTTAATCAACACACTAACATTCAATACACACAGAATTAAGCCAGAGGTTTAAAGACCGACGCCAGCTGTGATCAGCAGGAAAGCAGATACCATGAACAGACTTTCTGCTATACTACCATAGATATCAGACTTTCCGAGGCATTTGGTACATAACTGGACAAGAATTTATTAGTTTAGGATTCCTCTCATCTTCAGTAACAGGAGTTTCATTTGCAAATTTTATTTTAAGCTATTAAAACTGAGCCATATTTTTCTTTTCTGCATGCCATCTTGCTTTTTTCAAGAAAAACAGTATCAAGATAATTCAATTGACATATATATTTTAGACAACTTTTATGTTCAAAATGAAGGCTACTAAAAAAGCAGAGTGCATTGTTCAGTTCCTAAGACTCTGAATTGTTTCTACAAACTAATCATATCACAAGTACATTAAAACCATAGATTGAACATTACCCCTTTGAAAAATACTGAAGTGTATTTAAGATCATATGAGACTTTCCACTGATTGAGTAAAACCATTCTTACATTGAAGACTCCTATTTAGACACACGAACTCCACAGCTTTAAAAAAAAAAATCTTCCAATAAGGAACTTGAAGAAAAGTTTTAGTCAGGTGCTGGTAATGATGTTTAATGGTTCTACCTCTTGAAGCAGTTTCTTTGGAAGTAACCAGCATTTCAGTCTTTGTTGATGTTGGGTGTTTATAAAAAGCAGTCACCATTTTATATAGAAGTGTTTTGTAACTAAAATGGCATGGACTCCGCCCTAATCTGTGTGACAAGTTTGGGAACAACATACATTAAGGGATTTCACTAGTCCTACAAAAAGCTTTAGTTTTGAGAGAAGTATCTCAAGCAAGAAAAAAATCATTTTTTTATTAATAAGTTTATTAATAGTCTTTCCATTATTATGAAATTAAGAAAAACAATTTAATGTGATGTGCACATTTTTCTAGAACTCAAGACACAGTGAGTTTTCTTGGAAGTTGCTTTACATACAGAGTTTAGCTTGCTACTGGAAGAAACTGGCACTTTCAATATGAAAGAAAACTGGTACGTTACAGAAGTGAGTAATAATCATAAGCATTTATTTTCATCACCTTCTTGAAATACACACTGAAATCAAGTGCTCTGCTGACAGAAGGCAAGTTGCATTATGTAAGAAAAACTCTCCCCCCCCCCCCCCCCCAAATCATTTTCCTGTGTTTAAAAAAACCAAATGTTCCCAATCAAATAATTCCTGCAGACCTTAATATTTGCTTGTTATAAAACTAATGCCAAAATGAAAAGGCTGGAGTGCAGGACAAAAGTTCCCCTCTACTTTTCCCAATAAAGTCATGGTCATGGGTTGTTTTCTTATAAATATTTGGCAAAATGAAGACATAGGGGGGAGGGAAAACGTCCAAGTGGAAAAGGTTTTTTTTATTCAATAGTTTGCAATGACTTTTTAATGCCACTAAAACACTCTCTCTCAAGAAAACAAAAAATAAGACTCAGGGAGGGTAAGATGCCTGTTCTGCAGTTTGAGATTTCATGTGTTTAGAAACACACGCACACAATACTTGACTACTATTTTTTGGAGGTTCTCTTGGAAGTCCCCGTAACAAACTTTAACTGCATCTTTGCTCTCTACCGTTCAAGGAGACTAATACTTTGCTGTTGCCTCCCTCAAAAGTAGCACCAATGAAAAATCAAAAGAATGCAACAGTGTTGTGTTCCTCATTATACAAGCCCTTTTTGGGAAGCTAGCTTATCTCATGTGGTGGTGGTAAAGACTTTCGACTGCTGTCCAAGAAAGAGAATACCTGCCATAACTTGGAAAGAGGCAGCAAAAAGTTGGCATCAACTTCACACGTGGACTTAGCCACCACTCTCGTCCAGCTGGGAAGACACTCCAAAACAGCCCTGCCCTGAATAATGCTGCTGTTCAGATGGCTGAGAAAAGACTGGTTGACTCAAGGAGATGAACCTCATACTTTTTGTCTTCTGATGTGAAGGAAGGTCTCTTACCCCAGAAGTCATAATTTAATACTCTAAATTTATCATGCATATAAAGACAACAGGAGCTTTATTATGACACTGGAGTTTCAAAGTCTTTCTAGTTCCCTTCACCCATGCCCTGCAACGCTTGCTTCACCCGTTTCACCTTTTCCTCTCTTCCAGGCCCCCTTTATAGAGCATTTCTCTGCACAACACAGTTGGTTCACTATACTTTTGTTTAGTATAAGATTTATCTTGTTCTCTACAGGCAACACCACACTTTCAGAAAGGATGTACAGTCATTTGATTAAAACAGCGCATTCTAAAAGATGTGGACAGAGGCACAGAAGCTGACTACAAGCATTTTTCCCAACAGTATGAAGCATTAAGTCTAAGGAGTATTGTGAGAGAATACAATGAAATTATCATCAGGTTCAAGTCATTTTAGCTTATATTAAAAATTTCAATGAACCTGATCATTTAGCTCTTTTGTTTGGTGTGAATGCTATCTTAACAGCAGCATTCTCTTTTCAACCTCATTTTATCACATAACTATTACTTTTTATAAAATGCTTTAAGTTGTGAAATTTCTTGAGAGTGTATTTACCCAACTATAACAAAAACAAGATAAAATTTAAACAAAAAAGAAAGTATAGCTTACTAGAGGAACAATCTTCCAGATATGAATAGATCAGATACAATCCAACTTCAGAAGCTATGCAGACTCAAGCCCTCCTAAGTTATGTGGGGAAACTACTGCAATGGTAGTATCATAAAGTTGATGTATTCTACTATTAAAAATAGTAGATGTTTACACACACAGTATCTTGCTCCATATTTAACTGTTGCCACCCACAACCCTTGAATTTAGTAAGACTGTTCAACAGCTGACACAGAAGCATGGTGAACAGAAACATAATACTTCCAAGTCAACTTGAGCCTCATCAGTTCTTAAACAGAAAGCCAATAAAGGAAGAGTCTGAAGTAGTTTATCTTGCATTGAAAAAAAAAAACCAGTAGCTCACATGTTCCCAAATTCTTCTGGCTAAAATTTGTTGGGAAGACAGAAAGAATTTAAAGAACATTTTTCTAAAAACACCAACAAAAAGGTCATTTTATCTGATTATGTTACCACATTTCAGGCAAATCTTCAAAGACTTGACTTGGTAGGTGTCGCGGTAGGTCAGAGTGTCTACACTTAGGTAAGACTGAACATCTAAATTTCATTTTGTATTTTAGTTTGAAAGAAAAACCAAGAAGCTACTTTTTTATTCCCCCTCAGTTGTCGAAATGGGACTTACCCCTCGCAAACAAAAACACACTACGCTATTTTCTCACTACTGTGGAATATTCCTTACATTCAAGATCAGAAATGCACTTCAGTCCTGACCTGCAAAAGCCTTTCCCGGCCCTATCTTCATTTTCTTTTAAGAAGAGAATGTCATCACATTCAACTTCAAGAACAGGGCTGTTCACCAGGGACTAGGATAAGGTCAAAATCACTTCCAGTTGTCATCAGAACCAGGATATGAATTAAGCCTCCAAAAACATATTAGTTGAGTAATACACACAGCCCTCTTAAAGGTTTCTTTCCCTCCCCCTCAGCTACAAGCATGGATTTATAAAAAGAGAAGCCTCTACAGGCACAACAGGTTGGACATAATGAAGCACTGTTTCTATAGTCCTCTAGGTACCAACTTGAAAGGATGCTTCGCTAGTAGCAATGATTGGAGAACACTTCTCCAGAGACCAAAGAAAAAGTAATTCAATTTCAGTTGGTGAAAACTAGTACCTAGGAATGGCTGTTTTATAGACATTCTTTTTAGCTTCATATTACAGAAATGAATCAAGACTATATTAATTCAAGAAAAGTCTTATTACCAAAAACCAAAGAACTTCCTTGTGCTACTCACAATGAATTCCCCAAGCTTTCTGATTAACACAAAAAGCAAACAGAGAGCAAGCTATTTTAGTGTTTGTTGTATCCTTCCTTACTGCTCCATAAAGGTGTTAGAGTGTGTCCAGAGAAGAGCAACGAGGCTGGTGAGGGGTCTGGAGAACAAGTCTGATGAGGAGCAGCTGAGGGAACTGGGGTTGTTCAGCCTGGAGAAAAGGAGGCTGAGGGGAGACCTCATCGCTCTCTACAACTACCTGAAAGGAGGCTGTAGTGAGGTGGGTGTCGGTCTCTTCTCCCAAGTAACTAGCAATAGGACGAGAGGAAATGGCCTCAAGTTGTGCCAGGGGAGATTTCGATTGGACGTGAGTAAAAATTTCTTTACTGAAAGAGTGGTTAAACATTGGACCAGGCTGCCCAGGGAAGTGGTTGAGTCCCCATCCCTGGAAGTATTTAAAAGACGAGTAGATGAGGCGCTTAGGGACATGGTTTAGTGGGCATGGTGGTGTTGGGTTGATGGTTGGACTCGATGATCTTAGAGGTCTCTTCCAACCTTAAGGATTCTATGATTCTACGAACAATGGAAAGGAGGGAAAATGTGAGGTATCTTATAAAACAAGGAGTTCAGGAATACAGATTCAGAAAACGCCAAGTTAAAAAAGAAAAAGATAGCAAGTATTATCCAAGAAATGCTTCATTTGTAAAGTGATGCAGTGTTTCAAGTTAAGCCTGTGCGACCCTACTTCTTGCACATTATCATTATCCACCTTAAAAAAAGGTTGCTTTCTGATACAGGAGAGAGGCAAAGAATGAGACTCACCTAGAGTACAGAAAAGCAGACAAAGATTAACCCAACCTCATTCCACTGAGGCAAAAGAATGGATGATATTCCAGGGAAGGAAAAAAAAAAAAAGAAATCCCATCCCCCCACCTTTCCCTAATGTAAGAGGATAAACGGAGTACTGCTGTAGGAGCTGACTAAAAGCCACACCATTAGAGTTCTCAGTTGGGGGGGGGGGGGGGAATCTAAGACTACCTATGAGGCAGGCCAGATATTCTTGAATTGAACGTGCAGTGCACAGATTAACAGTCTTCAGTTAAACAAGTCAGATTTTGAGCAAGACCTAAGCAGTGAGATTACACCAAATACAGCATGAAGAAACATTGCATCATGTATTCACTGTACAGTAAATCAGAGGCTAAGTGTTTGGTCACTACCTCAAACACTTCTGTTTGGTTTGGGTTTTTTTCCCCTCCAGGAACCCAAATGAAATCTATTCCCTACTTTTACACTATTTTGTACTTACTGCTGGTAGCAGAGACTGCATGTTCTGGTTGGAGTCAGCTATAGTGGCTAGGTAAACCAAGTTTGTATGCAGCATCTGCTGGTATCTATCAAAATAAACAAAAGCAAAACAGATCTTAAGTCACAAATACAATAACATCAGAATTTACTTTGATTCTACACATGTAAAGAAAGTTACCTATGTAAAACAAGATTCAAGAGACTTACAAGAATACCATTATTAGGAATCCTAAGCCTTTTCCCTCACACTTACTTATTACCCAATCTTTCCCAATGTCTCCATCAAATCTGTGCCTATATCTTCTCTACAACTTCTATCTTTCTATGAAAAATCTAAAGCTGGGCGACACTGTTCTCACCTATTTCACTTCCAAACTAAGTCACCAGGAGACATATACAGCGTGTGTGTGGCTTTTTGGTGTTATTTCCATCACAAACACTAAGGAAATAGAGCTCCTTCTGTAATGTCCCCAGATACAGGATATAGATCTACGTGAATCGTGACCAAGAACAGTGCAAACATTTCATCAGGACCCTGAGCTTTGGAAGTTTGCTATGGAATGATTTTTCTGCTACAGAACCACATTCCAGAGTCTCAACATCTAGCCCACAGTCACAAAAATAACCTTGAAAGCAGGAACAGATTACGAATACCTAACTACAGGCTTGCAAACAGCTTAATACAGTAGCTGTGCTACAATAGAAGCATTCCCTTAAAGCAAAAATACCTACTATTTATGACTGCCCTCCTGTTCCCAGACTACCAGTTCTCTTAGTAAGGGACTCAAGCCATACTGCAATGCCCCGTCTGCCACATGACTCCGTATCTGTCCGATTACAAGGGTGCCATGATCATCCCATGCCAGAAAAGAATAATGGGAAAATAATATTCCTTAATAATTCACTCCTTCCACAGTTCTCTCAGATCACTCTCCAGAGACCCCACTAGACAGCAAGTCCACGTGGAATATTCTGGCAAGCCATACTTTTAAGACAAGCTTGTTTGCTCTTGGGTAAGTGGTAAGCGGGTAGTTTTCAAACATGCCATCAGGAAGAAAGGTCCATTCCTACATGATTTTGAAAGGTTTGAGGAGAAAACTACCTCTTTCCCAAAGTGTAATTATGAAGCAGAAGAAAAAGATCTTGGTTATACAGTCCCCATTTTTATGAGCGTCATTATCATGACATCAACTTGCAGTAGGCAAACTGCAACATTCAGTGACAGAAGTGATAGTCATATGGAAAATAAAACCCCATAAATTTTAAGTGTAGCATCTGTAGCAATACTTTTCTGTTTTTCACAGCAGTTCTCCTACAAGGTGAGCTAAACAAATCAAGAATGGTGATCTAGATGGAAATTCACGCAGTCCACAGTAGATTTGGATTAATGTCTTACTGAGAGCATTCAGATGTCTTTCCCTTGTTCTGATAGTCCATTATACACTGAATCAGATGGTTATTTTCATCCAACATCTGAAACGATAAAGAAGAAGTTTGGAGTAAGTTTCATGTTCTTTGTGGAAAGAAACTGAAGATAAGTTTGAGTTTTGCTCCTCTTCTCAGAGTTTTTAAAAACAACAACAAAGTAGTATTGCAGAAAGTTCTACTTTAACCAATTATTTATAGAACACTCTTTTGCTCCCATTTTTCCCCCTCCAATTAGTTTTACAGCTTTCAGTTTAAGGGTTTCATATCACTATTACAGCTACATTTGTGGAGCTTCCCATTCAAATACCTATGCTTGTTCTGCACCAGGTTCTTATGAAGTTTTCAAAGTTTTCCATTTCTTCGTTTGATCTCTACCAAGAAATTTACTTAAAAATTTATGCCCCAAATTCCCCTTCTCCTTCTAAAGCCTGCAAGTGTTCATAAATTTAATAATAAAAGGCAATGAAATTCTTATTGATAGAAACTGAGTTTACCAGACAGGTTTGTTTCAAGGAAATGCACTAAAAAGCTAGGCCATATTTACATGAAGAATCTCTAATTAAACTGCACTTCTTAAGTATTCTGTATAATGGGCACAATAGATCTATTATACTTCAGAAGTGTCCAGGAGTATGAATATATGTGAATTAATTTTCTGACAAAACAAAAAAGTAGTCCTAAAATCATGGGAAATTGTAGCTCTCATGGCTTTCTACAAAAAAACTTACGAATTCAAGGTGTTCCAAGCTCCATAAACAGGAAAAAAATAAAGCCTGGTTTCCTAGAGCTGCACATCCCCCACACTAATGTCTTTTTAACCACTCTCACGCTCCCTGATCAGACAAGAGTCAGCAGAACCACGGCTAACCTGAGCTACCAGCCAAGTTACCCAAGTCAGCTGAACTAAGTGGAAAGTTTACTGCCAAATGGAAAATTTTGCATTGATTTCTCCCCTTGCTTCCTCTCAGTGGAGAGCTAGTTTAGATCCCTTTACTCTACCCAGCTGCTGAATTTGACAAAACTAATAGGATCTTAACCACCTGCAAGACTCTCTCCTTCTTCCAGACATGGTTGAGACTAGCCAAAAGGCTCATGCTTCTACAAGGAAAGCACAAACAGTGTTATTACGTCACCTTTCTTTCCCTAGGAATCCAACCTGAACAAATTCTATACGAGGAGGGGAAAAAAAAAAAGAAAGAAGTACTGACACTTTTTTTCTTCCGATTAATCCATCACTACTATGAAACGGGTATGGAGTCAGAAACCCCATGCAGTCCACTCAGAACTTATATCCATGTAAGAATGAGCCAACCAGCCGAGTCTTCCTAAATTCAAACCAGTAATTTACCAGAACTGACTGGAACAATCACTGAGCAATTATTTTGCCTGAAACCGCTGGATGTGGAAACACTGTATTTAAGCACTAAACACAGACAGAACTGCAGCATTTTGAGTTACTGTCTGAGCCTCAGAAAGTAAACTAGGCAGAACTGTAGTGGCACACTCTGAAGAGGATCACAAACACACTGCTACACAGACATATTTCACATGTACTAACATCAAGTTTTATAAGAAACACAGTGACCATTTTCACCAGAAAAAATAAGGAAAAAGGAGCTAATACCTTTGATACCAAAGTCTAATAAAGCACTTACAAAGCAAGCCTTGAATCAAGGCTCTCCTCAGAACATCTCCCACCTTCCAGAGGAAGGCAGCAGATACTTAAAGCTTAGCAGACAGGTAGACCTTGAGACTGCCAGTTAGATGGTTGCATTCTTCACTGCCACCATGTAAGCTGGACCTCCGGGGGGGGGGGGGGGGGGGGGAAGGAATGCTAGGGCCAAGAGGAAAGAAACAAGAAGGAATACAACTGCATCCTAGACGGAGCTGCAGGCACCGTTTTATACAAGTTTGATTGAGCAGTTGCTGATAGAAAATTGAAATAGTTCTTTGAAAGAGTTATAAACACCTACCATCAAAAGAGAATTTAGTTTCCAGCTGGATGAAGACACCTCCAGGGCTTCTGACAGCTTATGTACATTACAAAGATTCTTCAGCTTTAACTATACTAAGGTTTTGCCAGCACACCACCATCAGATTAATGGTTTGACTACAGCACAAGAAAAACTTAATTGTCTGCATTCTCCATAGGCACCGCAGTGACCTGAAGGCTCTGCTGGCTACCTTTAGGCAGCTTTCCACCCAGTGGGTATGTATTTTTCATCTACACTTCTCAAGCACTGACTTCTGCTACACTACCCTGGAGGCCTCCACTGTAACTCTGGGGTCTTCTTTGAGGTCCCGATCCCTGCAACACCTACCTTGTTGACACTCTCATTCTTTACTAAATCACAGGTTAGCTATATCTACCCTAAAGGCTCCTACACAAGGAGCTCGTAGTAATCTGAAATCTATTTGATTCACGGTTATTTACACTGATAACAGTGCAAGTCTTCAGTTAAGTTTCTAAATGCCACCAAGTTACCAGTGAACTTGAACGTGCTCCTTTGCTTCTGCCGATACCAAACATCGTGGATTATTACAAATCCTATATATGCTTTTCTTTGATTGCTTTAGCGAGTTAACTTGCTCCCTTCCACAAAAGCTTAAATGGAGTCCTCCGGAGTCGCCGTCATTGGCTCCAACCATAATGTTCTTCCTCAGTAACACTTGAAGTTTACGGGGGGGAGTCTTACTACTAGGCCGACCAAGTTCGGGAGGTGCAGTCGCCGCTTACCCCGCGGAGGCAGAGCCCAAAGGTAGGCAGGCTTCAGTAACAACCCAGCTCAACTCCGACTTGCAGGCACCCCTCACAGGAAGGGGTTACTCGACTCCTCCGTTTCCCCACCGTGCCAGGCCGAGCCCTTACGCATTAGTTCACGCCCACGGCCCTGGGGGAGCCCCGGGAGCGCTGGGGGCAGCCGGGGGGGGCCAGGGCCATCGGCCGCCCCCCACGCCCGCGCGGCCTCCGCGCCCCGCCCCGCCGCAGACGGCGCAGCCCGCCCGCTCGGCACCTCCCCCCGGCCGCGGGACCCCCGAACAAGTGCCGAAGCGCAGAGGAGCAGCGCCTTGCCGACCGCCCCCGCCAAGGCCGCCCCCCGAGCGCGGCAAGCGCGGCCCGGTCGCTCCCCCGGCCGGGGCCTTGGCGCTCCGGGGCGCCGCCACCCCCTTCCCCGCGCGGCCCGGCGGCAGGAAGCAGCTGCAGCCCCCGGGGCCGAGGCCGGGGCCGGGGCCGGCCCCTCCTCTCCTCTCGCCCTCACCTTCTGGATGGCGGCCGGCGTGATCTCGCCCTTCCCCCGCTGCCTCGGGGCCGCGAACGCCACCGACATGTCGGGCCGCTACCAGGAGGGTCCGCCCCCGCCGCCCGCCCGCTCACGCGCCCCGCGGAACCAGCAGCGGCGGGAGGCGGCAGCGATCCGGGAAGAACGCTGCGCGCGGGGGGCGGGGGCGGCCGCCCAGCGGGACGGCCCATTCCCGTCCCGCCGGGGAAGGGTTAAGGAGGACCGGGTGCTCCTCCCCCTTTCCCGCTGCGAGGGGGAGCCCCGATGAGGCCGTGGCCGCCTCGCACCGCTCGGCCAAAACAACGGGACCGAGAGTCGGCGCTGCGCCGTTTGAACATGACCTCCCCTTGTCACGCGACCTTCTTGGCTACCCCTTTCCCTCCGCGGCGTTGGTATGTTCCTGCCCAACGCGCCTCAAGCGCCGGACAGGCAGCGAAGTGGTACGGCCGGCGGGGGGGATGGGAGCGCTGTGGTGCGCACGTTACGAGGGACGCGCTCCGGCTGTGCCGGGCGGCGCGCTCTCCTCCCCCCTCTACCCACCGCGACAGTTGGTTGCACCCGAGCAGCCCGCTCTGGCGGCCGCGCGGGGCGGGGCGGGGCGGGAGCCACCTCAGGGAAGCGCCGAGCGGCGGCGGCGGGGGCCGGTCCTGGGCTGCCGTGGGGAGGCCGCGGCGGTTTCGGCGTGGCACCATCGGGCCCGCCCGCGAGGGGAGTTGGCAGGCGTGGGCCCGGCGCTGACCGCCGGGGGAGGTGCCGCTGCCGCCGTGACACTTTCGGCGTTTGCGGCGCCGCTCCTTCGACAGCGCCTGTGCTGCCGCTGCTGCCAACGCTGACAGGTGGGGGGAAAAAACAAACCATGAGGAAAAAGTGGGAGGGGAGCAGCTGTGCGACCCCCAGCTCGTTGGTGTGGGGCGGCCGCAGCTTCCCTGTCGTGAGAACGAAACGGAGCAAAGAGAAGCAGTTACCGCTGCAACTTTAAATACATTATAGACGCTGAAAGTGCTAAAAGCAGGCTTGATTTTTTTCAGTGCGGCCACTGGAGGGAATCTGGGTTTCGCCACAGATCCTCTGCAAAGTCTAAGACAGTTCTTTACAAGGGTGAGAGTTTCAAAGGGTAATGGTACAGTAAAGTCAAAAATCCCTAACTAAAGCATTTTAAATGTGCTTTTTCCCGGGCACATCCCCTGCTCAGCCTGTGTGCTTTGCAATGCTGGACCGCAGGCTGTGAGTACTGTCTCCTTCCCAAGCTGTGGCCTTTTTTAAACTGATGTCTGCTCTTGCAGTTGAGAGAAGCATGTACTGCTGGGGCTGACGGGACACTACTTGGTGACGTGACACCACACCACAAAACGTGAATCTTGTTCCTTACTCGGTGCATTGCTTGCTCTGTTTCTCAGCTGTTGCTGGCTGAAGTCCCTGGCTCTTCCCTCAAGCCCTAACCCTTTTGTTTACGGCACACATTTGTCAGTGGCATCCGTGGCCACCCCGTGGCTGTACAGCTGCTTCCCAACTGGCATGCTCTCTCCTCGGGACTGTTTCTAAGCTGGCTGCTTTCCCCCGCCCCATGGAGATTGCTCTTCCTGGCTCTGCTGTCCTAGGATTGACTGTGACTGCCCATCACACCCTGCTTTATTCCTTTGACAACCAGTTCCCAGGCTGCCGACTCCAAGCTGTTCTTGCGTTCCTACAGCATCTCCCTCTCCAAGGGTCTGCCACCTGGGCCTGATGCTCTCTGTTACCAGAATGGCGCTGCTTCTGCCCTGTCTCTTCAGATTATACAGGACCTTGAGTTGATGTGATGCTAATCTGGCTTGCTCTCCTCCCCAGAAAATGTCTCTGGCCCAGTCCTTGCACTGTAGGTCATGCTAAGGAGGAGGAGTGATGCCAGCATATCCATTAGGCTGTTTGCGTTTCTAACCATTTCACTCATCACCATGGTATCTGGGTCCATTTTTTGTACTCGTAGGGTTTTTTTTTCTGTCTCCCGCACACTTTATCATCATCATCACTATTGTAGGAAACCAAAAGCAAAAAAAGAAAGGGCTCAAGAAACCTATTTTTTCTGAAGTTGATACACTTCGTGGTGATTCATGGTTATTATTGTATGTTCTTGGAGTGCACTCGTAGGATAACTGTTGTAATAGCTCTGTGCTCAAATTGATACTATTTCTAGTTCTTACAAACGACAGCAAAGAATCCTAGGAATGAAGAATGCAAGACAGCCGTGGCCAAATCAGCATGTAATCAGAAGGTACCATCTCCTAGCCATCTGCAAATAGAATCACGAGGACTTAACTTCTTTAGCAGAAGTACATGCTTGGCTCCGGAGAACTGGTGAGGTGTCTGAGAAGTGTCCCAAGGCTGCAGGCATCTTCAGCAACTGGAGGGCAAGCATGTTCTCATGAAATACTCTGAACGCTGGGAATTCCACAAAATGTTTTTCTCTTCCCATAAGTATAACTTACCTTGCTCTCATCCTCCGGTTACCCAGCCACTGTTTATAAAATATTTCGCATTGGGGTGTCTTGGTGATCACAGCATTTGAGACAGTGTGGGTTAGATGTCAGCCACATAAATACTGCTTTTAAGATCTGAATGTTCCACCATATTCTCCCACATTTTCAGGTTGCTTTTGAGTAGAGGAGAAAAATAGCCTTGTGGGATGCCACAGGTGGGGAGCCTTAATATGAAAGGAGTAATTGCCCGCTGTATTTCCCAAAAGTGGTCCAAATTAAATATGAGAAACTTTTCAGTACATTCCTATTTCCATGCAAAATATGGGAGAACAATGTTTGGAATTCAACTCTTTAGAGGAAGATACACGAATAAGACCATTCACTCATAATAACTAGAACCATCTCTTTTGCCTGATTTTGTCTGATGATTAAATCCATTTATTCCCCTTTGTCATGATTTTTCATTCATATGTTTAAAATTTTGGACTTCCATACTCATAAATAGCAACAGATCTAAAGAAACAATGAAAAAAGAGTTTGCGGGTCCATTTTCTACCATGGAAAGGGAAATTCACACTCAAAATCAACATTTAAATAATGGCACAGATGCATACGAGCAGGGAAATAGATAGCTACAATGGAAATGTGCCACATGTCTCAGAACACATAACCACAACAGGGTGTCTCTTTTATGACTTTCTTAATGTACTGCAATATGCCTAGATATCAAAGGACATATGGTATATTTTCTCTTTAATTGCACATTTCTTTGCTCTTGTGAGTTACTCACAACCTTAACATTATTTAATTGTAATTTAGATGCATAAATCTAGATCATCACCAAGAGTTTCAAATGCAAATATGTTTCAGTCAGATCTTCTTCCACCTCTGTTCCAACTTTTGTCAGTGTAGTGTCTTTTTTGTTGATGTGCATTTCAGTATGTCATATTTTTTGGAGAGAAAAGAATGCAGATAGAGAAGGATAGGCCCTTTTCTGAAAGGCCCATGTTTCCAACTCATATTTCTCAGTAACAAGTAGTAGGTAAAGATACAGTGCCTGAGTCTAGAGTCTGGAAAGCATTAACATTTAGTTCCTAGAGAAAGCTATCTGTTTGAAATGAAGTGCTAACAGTAGAGTGATTTTAGTCTTCTCAGGATTGTGTCAATATTCCTCATTGCAGAAGAATTTATTTAGTTTTAGAGAAACCTATAACATTTGCAGTGATCCAGTCTTCCAACAGTTCTGAGAAAAAATGGTAAGTGATCTTCAGTTTCTGTCTGTATTTTCTGCCATTTTTATTATATAAGTTTCCATAAATCCTCTGGAATAGGAGAGAGAAGTAAGAGAAGGAACCCGCAGACATTCCCGTCCACAAGCAGGACAATACAGAATGCTGATTCATCACCATTTTGAAATTTACATTTAAAATTAAAATTTCAAACTTGGCATTTATGAAGCTATATATACAGGAAAAAGAACAGCAAAGAATTTTATGGTAGCACCATCTGCTTAAACCTGCTTGACTAAAGGTCTCGGTATCAAAGTTGAGAATGATTCCTGAGAGTTAGACTGTTAGACTGTCTGTTTCTCAGACAAAGCCTTTAACATGTTGGTGACAGCACCTCATTTTGTGCATTTACTTCAAACTGACAAAAAAAACCCCACTTTCTTTACTACAGTAAGTATGATAGCTCATGATTTACCCCTAATAGGATGACAGGGTGAATTTGAGCCTCTTTTTCAGGGTAGACTACTTTTTCATCTTGCAATTAAAAAAAAAAAGGGATGTTTATGCATGTGTTTTGTAACATCAGCAATACAATCGGGTAATGGAACAGATCCCAAGGAAGGAGCATCTTTTGGTAGATGAAGAAGGAAGATAGGAAAAGGAAGCAATGCTGGTCTTGGTTTAGTATTTCTTCACCAACTGAACTTGGTGTGATCTCGTAACTTTGGTGGGATTTCCTACATGCCATGTCTCCATGTTAATTCATCTTGTTGCGAAAGGGAGCTTGCACCTGAAGGTCTGCCTATGTAGATGGTTGAGTCTTGAAAATGGTTCAGATTCTGTTTATTTAATAAACTATTTTGTTATAAAAATACACAACAGTATCAGACTGTTGGTAGGGTAAATGGTGCTTTTTGCTTCCTAGAAGAGATCACACTAACAGGATAAATTTGCCTTCAGTTTATTCTGTCAGCTTCTTGTCTGTTTTTTTTTTCAATTTTGCCATTTATATTCTGCACTGGCTATTGTAAAGGATATTAATAAGAAGTAGCACCTGAAATGCAAGCCTATATGTTCTGATACAAAGTGAAGTACCCAAACAGCACTGCCCGCTCTAAGGATATTGGTGGCTCTGCCATGTTGTAGAGGGGCAATAGCACCCAGAAAAAAATCATTGGGATGCGAAATTTTTATTCTAGTATCTGTCATTTTAGTCCGCAAATATCAATATTTAGAATAAAGAAACTCACAGCAGGTTCAGCAGTTTGCACTAATGGGAGTAAATGCAACAGCTGCGGTGAGAAAATCTTTCTGTGTCCTGATTTTATTCTTCAAAAGGGAATCTCCAGCTACTAGGAACGTATGCTATAAATAAAGAATAGCAGAACATCTAATCTAAGCCTCCTTAGAGCTGAAAATTCTTCAAGAATTCTTAGAGGTTAATATTTTATTTTAGGACACAGAAGCAAAGCACTGCAGTTCACTAACTTCCTCATTTTTTGAATGTCAAAAGCAAAGCAGAAAAGAGAAACATGAGAAGGCAGTGCCAAGCAGTGCTGAAGAAAAGGTAGCAATGATCTTGATGATCTGAATATTCATACCTGTTAAAGGCAATACATTTGCAGTGGAGAGGTATACTATTCTGGAGATGCTTCTGGGGATTCTCACTTCTGCATCATCTGCATCATCTTCAGCTTCTGCCTTCTGAAGACTCATGACCGTGAAGGACAGAGGAGATGACTGAATGGCTGCAGCACAGTACTTCTACCTTATTGTCATAATCCTAATCAACAACTTGCTGAGGGAATATAGAAAGAGGACCGCCTTACAAAGAGGAATTGAGTATAATTTTCTCTGAGCAACATATGAAACCAGAAAAAAATAGTGACTGTTGATTTCTAGTATTTATTTTGCTTCAAGGATGTAGCAATGCTTTTTACCACTCCCCATCTTTTCCTTTTATTCAGCATGAAATTTTAAAGCATGACTCTAGTCTAAAAAGATACTCTAGAAAAGGCTCACAGTGTTATTCCATAATTGCTATATATGCTTTTGCAAGTAAAATAGCAATGTATCTTACTATTAAATCCATCTGAAAATCAAGCTGAGTTTGCTCTGGATATTAGTAAGAAAAATTCTAAATTAAAAGGCTAATTAGAAACCTTGCTGATGGGAATGTGGGCCATAATAATACCTATGCCTCTCTTGTATTGATTTTATAGGAATAAAAAAGAAGTCTTTTATTCAATAACGTAATCTACACTTTATTATTAAATACTACTAGTCTTTGATAAAATGTGACTTTGCATAGCTTTCTAAATATGTTCACATATTAGTGTGTATATATTTTTGCAGGAATAAGGTACTGTTGCTCAAATAAATTCATTATGCAGTTTTCTAAATGCTACATTCTTTCCTACTCATTCCAAGTGGGCCTTTGATTCTGCCATATGTGATGCATCATTTTACCCTGCTGATTTAGCTATCGGGAATAATTCAGTTTGGAATAATTCTGTTTTGTAGGATTCAGGGTTTATGTGTTTATTGAATATATTAAGTATAGATTTTATTTTTTGTTGATATTTGTCTTTCCCAGACTTCCTCGTAGTGTTTGGTCAGCATCAACTTGAAAAGTTGATTAGACACTGGCACGAACAAGAAATTATAACCCATGAATCAAGAATAGAGGTAATTTTGCTCTCTGGGGATAGGAAACAAAAACCTGAAATTAATCAGAAATTATGACAAAGAGAGCCAAGTGGAAAAGATAGTGGTCAAATCTGGTGAAGAGAAGCAGATGAAACCTCCTATGTTTATTGATATTTATTGGTTCAGATATAATTTTTGTAAGCAAAGTAATAAATTGTAGAGCTAGAGCAGAGGACAAAAATTGTAATGGGATTGAAAATGTAACAAGAAACTGCCTACGAAAACTTTTGCTAGCCTATTTAAAATGGAAGTTATATGAGCTCTAAAAGAAGTAGAATTGATGGCTAGGTTGTATGTACCTTTTGGTTTGGATTTTTTTAAAGAGCAAACATTTTATAGTAGAAGTATGAAACCATAGTCTGTTATTCTTCCTAAATGCCTAAAGATATCAGCTTACGTCTTTTTAAAATAATGTACAGTTTTCTGCATTCATTTATGTGATATTTTACCCTCTGTGTACTTTATATAAAATAGTCACAGAAACTGAGAAGTTTGACGTTGATTGTGATGTAGCAAAGCTTTGGTCTTAGGTAAGTGATAAGGAAAACATCACAAGGAAGTCATGCAACAAAGGGATGAGTTTTGTATGTAGTGTAGTCAAAGAGCTTTTCTTTCTTGAGTGCTGGATAAGTTGATAAATTTCTGCAAGGAAAGGACTACTTGTGTGTTCCTGTAAGCCCTCTTTTGCATCAATTCCTTAGTGTTGGTAGGAGAGCATCTTTGAGGAAGACTGAGAAAGCAAAGGAGGGAGGGGATGCCTATGTGCTATTTTGGTCATGCTTGAGACTTTCAGCTCAAAATCCTAGTTTGTCCTGGTTTCAGCAGAGATAGAGTTAATTTCCTTCCTAGTAGCTGGTACGGTGCTGTGTTTTGGATTTAGGATGAGAACAAAGTTGATAACGCACTGATGTTTTAGTTGTTGCTAGGTAATGCTTACAGTAGCCAAGGACTTTTCAGTTTCCCGTGCTCTACCGACTGAGAAGGCTGCAGGTGCACAAGGAGCTGGGAGGGGGCACAGCCAAACCGGCCAAAGGGACATTCCATACCATGTGACGTCATGCTCAGTACATAAACTGGGGAAAGCTGGCCGGGGGGGCCGCTGCTCGGGGACTGGCTGGGCATCGGTCGGCGGGTGGTGAGCAATTGCACTGTGCATCATTTTGTGTATTATTATTATTACATTATTATTATTACTTTATTTCAATTATTAAACTGATTTATCTCAATTATTAAACTGTTTTTATCTCAACCCACGAGTTTTTCTCACTTGTGCTCTTCCAGTTCTCTCCCCCATCCCACCAGGGGCGGGGGGGGGGAAGTGAGCGAGTGGCTGTGTGGTGCTCAGTTACTGACTGAGGTTAAACCACGACAATTTATCATTGATCATATCGTTTATTTATTTTCTTCAGCCCATTGTCAGACCTGACACAGTGCTGGTCAGTTTTTCTTTCCTTTTCAGCATTCATTGATTTGTGTATTCTAAGAAAAAGGTTTTATGAGGGGAAATGCTGAGTTTCAAACCAACTGAGAAAGAAGCGAAGTTCTCATCTGCTCTTGAAATGTTGACCCTAACATCCTTTCCATTAGTCTTTCTTAGAAGTTTTCAAAGCAGCTGTCTTCATCTTTCTTTCTACCTGTGGATATGAAAGGAGCTTCTCATAAATGTCCGCGGTATGTCATTGTCTACCTTCAAAACTCTTCCCCACCAGAATACCTATGAAACCAGGGACAGCATTTAAGTTGCAGTCTGGCATTATCTTATAGCTAAGTAAACCTCACAGCTAGCTGTTATCAAAAGCCATGTTTTTCCTTTGGCCCCCTCTACGCTCATGGCCACGTGTTCCCACTCTGTCTCCTGTGCCATCACTTTTACTCATCTGATCTTGTGGTGAGACGTTTAAGGAAGCTAAATTAGTAGAAAAACAATTGCTTTTCTATAAAGCAGTTTTCTGCCTATTGAGTTTCACATATTGGGAGCAGATGAGTTTCTATGTTAAAGCAAGGGAAGACAATTACTGGGGCACAAGAGTGGAGCAGCATTACCCTTCCTTGTCAGCAGTTAGCTTTTAAATCAGCTTAGCCATGATTGCACCTATAAACAGCGAGTATACTGAGAATACTGCTTATCACATTGATCTGTGTTGTCTTGCTATGTCCCCGGGCTCTTGTGTCTGTAACCACCTTATTTCCTTTATTTTCTACTTTGGTTGTAAGCCTTTTGTTCAGGAGCTGCCTCTCTGTACTGTATTTGTAAACCACAACTTTTGCAGCTTTGAAACTTTTCACTGTGATGTTTACCGCACCGTATCATCTTTCCTTCCTAACAGATGTCAAACATTATTTATTGTTCAGGGAGGATGATACAGCCTCCACATAGCTGTTTGCCAATGTCCTTGTGAAAAGACTTAGTATTATAACATCATCTCTGCATAACATAAATAAAGTTAATATTGGAAATAAGAAAAAATTCTTTATTCTCATCTAACAGGTTGGAATTTGAGGGGTAGATACAGCTTTGTTGGATACACAGAAAAAAAATCTGTCACCAAGCTTCAAGAGGAACGAACGGTGAGGAAAATGTATGCACTTGATCATGTCTGGCTGGCTTTTGCAGGTATCGTTCCTAGTGTTATTGCTCCACAATTCATTTCATTGCATGTATGGAGTATGTAAAAGTCCTTTAAAGACTGGATTTATCAAAAACATTGTGAAGGTGGACGTGGTGGTTTGGGAGATTGGTACCAGGATATGAAGGCTTGGGTTCCTACATAACTGATTTGAATATAGCTGAAGGATTCTTATGGAGGCAGTGGGAATTATTTTGATTTTTAAAACTTATTGGTCCCTCTTTTTTTAAATCATCTTATGTGGGTCTGTTTGCATCTCATCATCAGGGACAAGCCACTTGGATAGCAGAAGCTGCTCTGTACTGGTTGCAATGGCAATAGGCAGACTGAAAGGAACAAGAAAGGCAAACCTGGAGATCAAATTCACCAAAACAAACCAGGATGATATTGGAAATATTCCTGGAGAGTTGCAAAACAAACCAGGATGATCTTGGAAATATTCCTGGAGAGTTGCAAGACAACTTTGGGCTTGAATCTGTGCTGCCGTCCTCCTCCTCTGCCCTAGAAACTACCTCTTGACATGCGTGTCTCATTTATGAGACACCTTTTCCACATAGGAACTAACACTTGTGAACATTTTCCTCCGCAAGGAATATTTTCCTTCAGATGAGGATTGAATGAAGGCAAAACTGCATGGAAACTCAGCAAATTGGTTAGGAAAACTGCCTAGAGCATACGTCCGATCTCTATGTACAGTTCCATGTGACCACTGAACTGACTGGTCGTGGCTAGTTGCCACTGTAAGACAAAGGTCTTACTCCGGGCTGTGCTCTTCTGTTGTCACTTTTGTGCTGGCTTTGCTGCCCGGCTGAGGCATGGTAAGCCAGGCTGGAAGCCTGCCCGGCAGAGAGATAAGGCAGGAAGAAAACGTTTCTTGCAGTGTCTGACCAAGGTCAGGTGAGAGCCAGTAGAAGCTCAGGGGAAAGGGGAGCAATTCACAGAGGAGAGCCAGCCACAGTAGTGCGGGCTTAGATCAGTCTAAACTCTCATACGAGTGTGTGCTCCTGGATGGTGCCACTTTTTCCTCCTGTCTCTGCTGTACCCTAGGCACGTTCGTCTGCTCCCTGGTGCCCTTTCTGATGCTTCTTTGACCCCTTGTGAGTTGACTCATCTCACCAACCTCACAGAAAAAAACCTCTTCATTTGCTTGTTGAATTGATTCAATGTGCAACTGTATGAACCCCATAACTCTGTGAGGGAAGGGGGGAGTGAAGGAAGAAGTTGGTGGAGGAGATGGAACTGTCCTTTTTTGATAGTGAAACCATTATTAACACCCACTGAGGGTACACTTTGATGTTACACCTAACCTACTCTGCATGCAAGCTGCTACTGAGGAAAACAGTCCTAAACTCACTGATCGGATGCAAAGTGAATTCTTTTTTTGGTGAGTTGCCACAAAGTTGTGTGATTGTTAAATCCAGTTCAGGGGAAGCTGCAGGAATGTCTACGTGGAAGTGGTTGGGAAGAACAGAACTGCTGCTTTTTGTGGCAATCTCCATTTAAGTCATGCTATCAGGATGTGAGACTGTCCTCTTTGCATGCTTTCAGAAGGAACGAAAACAAAACTCAGCTTGTCAAAAAAAAATTAGTTTTGAGTTGGGTCAACACACTGATCGGACTTAACAGCTGCAGAACAGCTCATCCTAACACAGGGAGAGAATGAGAAGATGCAGTGAGGGACAAGAGGTGGGAGAATCTCCTCTTTTGATAGCAGCGTGCTCTTAGATTGGCTGATCCTGAACATGGATCTGCTCCCTAAGAAGGGGATTCCCAGTGATAGAAGAAATTTTCAGCTTTTCATAGTAAATGGGTCATCAAAATGATCCAACTTAAAAAAAATTTAAAATTATCTTTTACTTTTGGAAGCTGAGTATTTTCACTGGTCTCACAAGCAGGTGAATTTGTGGGAGAATGGGAGGATGAAAAACTACACCAGTGAGTGAATAATTGACTAGGAAATTGGGAAATCGGGAACCTACTCAACTGGCTTTACCGTCAGGAAAGTTATAATGTGAAATGTGCCTTCGATTTTCTACAGTAGCTTGTAATGAAGAAGAATAAGGATGTACCTCAGCAACCCTCTCTTCTTACATGCTATTATGGTGCTATAACCCCAATTTCCTGGTACTGTGGGGTGGAGGGAGTTGTACAGTACCGAAACCATGACGTGTGGTATGGTAGGGAGCAGGGTACTTTTCGTATGTGTTTTTGGAGGTGCTAAATCCACCTTTAATTCTGTAAGTTAACTTTCTAGAAACTTAAAAACTGTTACGGCCTGAAATTTACTTAAAATTGCTGTTTCTCCATTAGAATAAAGTTACTTCTGTGTGCTGTTTTGAATTTGTTTCTGTCTTCACCTACATTGCTTTTTCAGCAGTTTCTAACTTAAAAAAAAAGAAGTTGCAATGGTTTGCTCCTTCTTGAATAATAATTTATTGCTAGTTAATAAAAGAGTCTTTGTGATGACTTTATCATTATGATTATGCAGACCTGGCTGCTGGTGCCAGAATAGTGATTAACAGCACCATAAACTGACTCCTGAGAGTCCAGTCTCAGTAGAACGCACCACACACTGCTTTGCAACTTTAGCAGGTAAGCAGTTTGACACTTTTAGGTTTCCGCTTAAAAGCGTCAGATGATCCTGAGTATTGAAAACAAACCGATTGTTTCTATTATTAACTGTAAAAAAAGGAAGTCAGGTTAAGTTTCCTTTGCATGACTTCTTAAAAAAACTGAATATCGCTTGAGAAAAATAACTTTTTCACAAGAAAATAATCACCGTTATGAACTCTTTTATTTTAAGGAGCACCAGCAAACATAACTGTTCTTCATATGTATAGATCTGTGAAGAACTTCATTGTATAATTTGGAAATAATAATGCAGAGACCAAACGATATTACTGTATGAAAGAGTTGAGATTAAAATATAAACTTAAAAAGAAAATGGCAAAATCCTTTATAGAAGAGAGCAACGTGAAAGGCCAAATTGAATGTAAAACTCACAGATACAGATTCTTATTTTCAAATACTAAAGACTAGCAGAACACCTGTGAGCAGGCTGATTGATTGCAACCATCTGAGATGTTCCTTCAAATCTGTTCACAACTGTGCCTGAGATCATGGTAAAGGACAATCTGATTAAGCCTTAATTCCTGTAGTCTGTGTGGTTTTAACAGGGAGTAGTTTCTTTACAACGAAGCCTGTTTTGCCTCAGTTACTTGTGTGTGACTTGAATGGAGTTGTGCAACTAGAGCACTGACCACAAACTAACTTCTGAAGATCAGAAATAAGCTGTTGATGTACTGGAAAGGAAGAGTTTTACGGTGAATACCTGTATCCAGCCTTTTCAGTTTTGTGCTTTGCTTGTGTATTAGGACAGTAAATTTCTTTATTTTCTGGGATGCCAAAACTGGTCAGCTTTCCCGCAGTGCTGCATGCGAAGCAATGGCTGTAGACCTTTTGGTATGTCTGCCTTGACTGTGGGCTTTGATAGCAGCAGGAGTCCTGAACTGCACCAGACAGATCTATCTGGTACCTAGCCGTCTTGGAAGGCAAGTGTCAACTTAATATATGTATATTGTCTGTAAGTATGTAAGTACTGCATATATGGACTGTATGAAGAATCAATTTTATGCATTAGAAGTTTTTGCATAGTCAGTTGAGCTGGTTTTGGCTGGGATAGGGTTAACTTTCTTCATAGAAGCTAGTACGAGGCTATGTTTTGGATTCGTCTCTGACATTGGATGTTGAATTCTGAACCAAACATCAACAGGATCAGAAGGAAGGTTCAAGCTAGGTAGGTCACTGAAACATTCTTGGTTTTGGAAATAAAGCTATAATAAGCTATAGCAAAATAAATAAATAAACAAACAGATGTAAAAGTTTTACAAAGACTTGATACTTGCTGCAAGAAATGGTAGCCTGTTCATACAGGGGGAAAAAAAAAAACATCCACCTGAAATGTGTCTTGTGTTTCTTTGTGATTCTTTTGTTCACTTGTCACTTTTTACAGAAACTTTTCTGTATAGATACTGAAAACTCGCATATTGTCTGTATTTGAAAGAACACAAACAGCAACCATACCATTATTGGAGTTCTTATGCCAGAGAATTTTGAGCCATACTTTGCTCTTGATCAAGGGGTTTTGTAAGTGACTCAAGCAGGGCTGGAACAAATATGGTGAATCCTTCTGTGTACGGTCTGTTGACACTAGAAGCTCTCCCTATCAGCGTTGCAGCTGTGTCTCTGGAAGCAGTAGCAAGAGAGCACTCTGGATGATTATATTTAGGCTTCCATTCCAATTGCAGGGAAACTGTTGAATATGTTGGTTGGTCGGTCATGGAGGCAATGATGAAGAGTACTATTATTATTATTAAATGAAGACAAGTAGAGGCAGGGTTGAGGAAGTCCTCTGGCTAAAGGAGTGGTCACACCTGACTGCAGCTGTTGTTGTCCATACTTTGTACTCAGTCAACCAGATATCTACCGCTTTAATTTACTGGAGTAATTTCATTGCTGAGTTTGTGCCTAGTGGTTGCTGAAAGCCCTTACAATGCATGAGCTCATGTGAGAGAGCTCACTCTTAATTAGTGAACAAAACTGCCAAAGCTCACTTTTTGTCCCCAAGACCACATTTGTACCAGACTGTCCTGGCCTCCAAAATGGACTAGCTGTGTCCTGGCCGCCTGCTCCCGATGTGAGCCAGAGACCATTGCAGCGGTAGAGATAACCAAGCTCCAGTGTCTGGACCCATGCTCTGACAACGTTTCTGTTCTGGCATAGGTATAGCTAAGGCAGCTGAAAGCTGCTGCAGTGGAATTGGCCTCCCCAGTGCAGACAGGAGCGGTGTCCACCTTTACTGCTCAGAAGGCTTTGGATTAATTCTCTTTGAAAGTAAGTATCTTCCAAACTTAGTAGGAGAAGAGGAGGGAGGAAGATAATATGCCAGCATGTTGTAATAGCTTCTGTGCTTTGGTTATGTGTAAATTGGAACAATTTTTCTGTAGAATGGATTAAAACTCCCCCAGACCTGTAAATGTATGTGCCTCGGTGAAGGCAAAATCAAAGATCACATTTGCTTTGAGGCAAAGGGCTGAAGGGCATAAGGATCCTTTTAAGTCTTACGCTAGTTTTATGTATGTTCTGCGTATTTTATGAATTTCTCTCTGCCTTTAGCCACCAATGAAATAAAAATTCCAAAGAGAAAGTTGAATAGTGAGTATCACTTCTGTGTTGACCTATCTTTGTTTCCAAGTGGATAGTTTTATTATATAAGTATTTCTCATTACTGTGTTGATACTGTAAATGCTAGTTTTATCAATTAGATATTTTTTGCCATTTTTCTTACACCTCTTAATGCTATTGATGGCTTTAACGTAGCTGCTAGAACTGGCAAGTAAGTAAACACTTTGCATTGTTTCCATTTAAGAAGCTTTGTGGGGAAAGTTGCCTTTTAGATAATTTAATACGTCAGGTAATAGCCATTCTTGCTGTTAGCATTATCTCCCTTCCAACTCCCTTTCACTCTGAGATTTGAGTTCTTAACTTGGAGGTTGTGGACAAAAGGTAAGGAGAAGTCCTAATTTCTTCTTTCCTCCTTTCTTAATTATTGCATGTTTGTTTGTTTGTTTTTATTTTTCCCAAGGTGAGCATAGAGTTACTTACCAATGCAAGCGGTAGAGTTTTTGCGTTGCAGTCTGCTATTGTTCTATACTGTGATGTGCTCATCACACTGCCACCTTGGTTCCCTGTCCTGCTGGGACCTGCCGGTAGTTGCTTCTTATTGCCTAGTTTTTACCTCAAGGGTGTAGTTAATTGGATGACAGCTCGTGTTCTCTGCTTGATTCCCAAGATCCAGAAAGCAGGGAAGTCCTAGCCACCATCTGCTTTTCCCCCGTCCTGTGGATTTCTTTCATCTCTAATGAACTCGAACCAAAACACAGACCACTGTGCTCATGAGCTATCACAGTACTTCAAAGGCGTTTTTGAGCTAGCTGGGAAAGAGTCCTGGGACATGCAGATAGACATTGGATAGATCAAGCAATGAGCCTGTGAAAAGCTGAGGATTTACAGAATCTGCCAACTGCTTTATTAATGACAGTATTGTAAACATGAAAAGAAAAACAACTTCCTGAATGTACTTCTTCCACTGTAAACAGTGCAAGACACCATTCTTGCCATGCTCATTTTAATTTGAGAAAATGCTGATGGAACCTTGTCTGCAGGATTGGCAGAGGTGTGTTGGCAGCTGGGCCACCAGGAATACGGTTAGTTGACAAAGTCATGGCATGGGTGGAGATGGTCATAATCAGCTCCTCAGTAAACCCAGATGAAAATTCTGCCCACCTTCTGCTTCCCTTTTAAATGAACGAATGTTAGTGATTTTTTTATTATTATTACGTTAGAATTTTTTTTATTATTATTAAACTTCAGAGAGGGGAAGATAATCCTTGAAACACTACAAATATTTATTCACTAGGTATTGCAAGAAAAGGCAATAGCTGCAGCACGAGAAGCCAGTCTTGCCCACCAGACCATGTGCACACTCCTCAATTCACCAGGAAGCTCTGATAGCAGTTTAGATGCCAGTGAAACTGAAAAAAGTTTTGAATTCCATTTGGGAGAAACACTGTGTATGCCTTTTTTTCCTCTCTGATGTAAAGAAATAGGTACCAAACTTTAGCAGTTCTTCCAAACAAAACTTCTTGGGTTTTAACTGAAAAAAACACCACAAACAACATGGCATTTGTAAAACCCTGAATATAGATCTACATTGGTTAGATGAGTATTCTACATCCTGGCTTACTCAGAATGCCTCTCCCATGGACAGAATTTAATTCGAGTTTCTTCAACTATTGCTCACAGGACTGTGTTAAGTGGTTTTGAGATTTCTGTCCTTCCCCTAGCTCTACATCAGAAGAGGTTTTAGCAAACACAGAGTTGCTAGAATAGTTTACGTAAAGAAAAAGATACCCTAAGGTCAATTGAAACATTAGCAGAGTCTGAGTAGAAGCTGCAAGGGGAAATCATTGATCTGGCAGACAGACAAGTTGTGCGCTGCATATTGCATCGTGATAGTGAGGGAGTCCCAGTATGAAATGTACACAAGCCTTTATAAGATTAACTTAACTGCTGTAGTCAATGTATGTTGTGGTGAGATGTCTAACTTTCTTTCTGTCCTCCACAGGCCAATGCAATCGGTGGCAATGCTAAAACTGGGTAAGAGTTTTTGGAAAAGAATTGCCCAGAAGAAGCTACAAGAGCTCAAAAGGACACCACGGAATTAGCAATCAGCTTTGCTAAGAAGTAATCCAGTACAAAGCATGTGATAAATGCTTCAAGAAAAGCTTGGGCTTCTTTCCTTCATGAAAATGTGAGGTGCTTGGTAAATATACTTGGTTTTAATGATTTCATTGTATGCTATGCTGTGAAATCTGGTGGAAAAAACATTAAACTTGCTGTAATGAGGAGAAACCAGCTACCACAGGTATGTGTTAATGACTTTATAGGAAACAAGTATGTAACTGGTATACAAAATCTTCTCACAAAAATTATTCCAGGTGACACCTGCGCATTCAACTTGATGTATGAAATCTCCCCTAGCATCTGGTGGTACAATGTTAGGTGACTTTTGTAGTGTCTCTGTAGATTGATAGTGCTGGGAGCTATAGTGATTGCTGCTAATTTATGATCGTGTGAGACACTGTTGGGAACATTTCATGCAGGAAGCAGTGTGGGAAGGTGTATGGCAACATGCTACTTGTGTGGGTTGTGTAAGACATTATCATTGTCTTTGAAAATGATGAAAATGATAGCAATGTTTTATCCTGTAGTGATCCTTATCACAGTATTTCTGACATGCTGTGGTTCCTTTGTAGCTTAATAGCTTCTGTTTCTATCACAAGTGGAAAATACAGGCTTTAGAGTATATACAAAGATTTACATTAAAAATATTATCAGAATAAAGTATTTTCAATTTTTAGCCTTTAAGTTACTTCAATACTTACTACATACTACAAAGTATTGCCAGCAGGTCGAGGGAGGTGATCCTTCCTCTCTGCTCAGCACTGGTGAGGCTGCACCTGCAGTGCTGTGTCTGGTTCTGGGCTGCCGAGTACAAGGGAGACATGGACATACTGAAGAGAGTCCAGCGAAGGGCTCTGAAGATGATGAAGGGACTGGAGCATCCCTCCTATGAGGAAAGGCTGAGAAAGCTGGGACTGCTCAGCATGGAGAAGAGAAGGCTCAGGGGGATCTAGTCAATGTCTATAAACACCTGAAGGGAGGGTGCAAAGAGGTCGGAGCCAGGCTCTTGTCAGTGGTGCCCAGTGTCAGGACCTGAGGCAATGGGCACAAACTGAAATGCAGGAGGTTCCCTCTGAACATCAGGAAACACTTTTTTTTTTTTTTTTTTTTTTTTTTTTTACTGTGAGGGTGACCGAGCACTGGCACAGGTTGCACACAGAGGTTGTGGAGTCTCCCTCCTTAGAGACATTCACAAGCCGTCTGGACATGGTCCTTGGCAACTGGCTCTAGGTGGCCCTGCTTGGGCAGGAAGGGGTTGGACCAGAGGACCTCCAGAGATGCCTTCCAACCTCAACCATTCTGTGATTCTGTGACAGTTGGTGGAAAAAATGAAGACATAATCTTCAAAACTGTTCATTGTTCCAGTTCATCATGTTTTGGGGTTTGGGGTTGGTTGGTTGGTCGGTTTTTTTCTCCAGTAGCTCTCAGGTGCGGATGGAGAGAAGGGGTGGACTCAAATTTACCTGGCCTAACGACAGGTACCTAGGGTTTCCTATTGACTGTCTCTAGGCCTTCAGCTTGAATCAGAAATTTTAACAATGAGTGTGTTCTTTGAAATTCAGTGTATGTTTCATCTCTCCTAATACAATAGTACAGTAAGTGACTGACTTGGATGTTTAGGAAAACAGCACAGAGAAAATGGGGGAGGGAGGGAACAATATGTAAACACATTTTCCCAAATATTTAAAGAAGTTGAGCAATTAATTTGCTTTGCATTAATGCTTTTGACATTGATTAGACTAAATTTTTAGTTTTAACATTTGTTCAAAGTTTAAAATACCTCTCTGCCCCTTCAAATATGAGAACAGTGGGGGGGAGGGAAGAGAAAGGAAAAAAAAAATCTCAATCTTTTTATTATTCACCAAAAGAAGTAAAAAGATAAATCCGGGTGTTCTTTGCAGGCACTTTTTATTATTGATGAAGTAAACCAGCTTGTTTGAAACACCCATGGAACTAAAAGAAGGGAGCGAGATTGCAGTTCCAGGTTCAGAAGTCATGTATTTCCATGCGTTTATGCTTTGTGTGGGTTAAGGGTGAATCAAATTATGAATTCCCCCTGGCAGGCCAGCAGTTCAGCTAAAAACTATGCACCTGCTTAATCCAAGATGATATGCACGCACAGGGAGGTGGAAATTAAACACACCACTCCAGCAATAGTTTCCTACAACGTGATATTTATGAGGATAAAGGAAAACAAGGAGACAACCTTGTCATTTGAAGGAGAATTCATGATTTGCCCTGATGAAACTGATTTGCTATGTCCTTTTTCCAGTCAGTAGTGCGTGTTTTGGTTTTGTTTTGGTTTTTTTCCCAGAGAAAAAATAACTGTGCTGGAGGCTTATTTTCTCAACAAAGTTGGAGTGCTCACCAGAGAATTAATTCTTCAGTGTTCTGTTTTCTTTTAGAAATAAAAATTTCTAATAGCTGGCATAACTACCTGTGTGTTTATGAAATGCTGATAAACACAATTAAATATAGTCCATATTTTTAAATTTTGGAAAGTACCTAGTGGAGTATAGTTCTGACTGACATCTGAGCTTGTTTAATACTAGGGCACAGCATGAAAGAACAGGAAGACATCCTATATGCTACAACAGAATTCTAGTCTCTGTTTAAGGGGGTAGGTAAACACCAACACCAGTTTTAACTTCTCTGCAGCTGGATTTCAGATTTTACTGGTGTAGGTTGTGTTACAGCTTTCTCTCAGCCTTATCGTGGCTGGTGTTAAGTAGTGAGAAGGGGATGCAGCCCCTTTTAGCCCCTCCGGTAACTCCACTGTGGGTTGCCGGCGGTCTCTTAATTCACCATCACCTGATTTGTAAGTCTGATTCTGACTGTTTGCATCGCTTTGAAAAGCTTCACAAATATTTAGCAGCACAGTTTTTGCTATGGAATGTAACTGAATAGATTAGAGCATCACAACTGGAAATCGGTGGTATTAGTCATTTTGTCTTACTCAGATTTGATGTTGAAATGTAAGTTGCAGAAACAGAGAAGGGAAAAAGAATCTGAAAAGAAAAAGAGAAAAATACCTAAGTCACAGAACAATTATGATAGCTGTTACAATGTTTTTGAAGTTCTAAGAGGCAGTAATTGTCTACAGTGCACAGAGCTGCTGAATGGACTTGTTTCTTCCTAAGCTGAGTTCTGTAGTTTTCCTGAAACTTGATGGAGCTACAGTTGTGCTAAACCCAATGTGCTCGTTCATCCTGCACTGTGCAGAGGCATATATTCACATATTCTTCTTCTGTTCTTGCACATGTATTTGCGACAGAAAGTTACTAATGTGTTTTCCAGAAGCTGATGATTGCCCCCGGTTAGTGTTGGCCCAAGATATGTAAAATCTGTCAGAACCCCTATTTTTTTTTTTCCTTTTCTACTGTAACTTTTTGTAAATGGGATAATTACTGCTCAGTGGTATTACAAGTCCAGTAAAGTTCTGATTTGTGTTCTGCTTCATTTACTAAGTGTTGCAAAGCTGTACATTATTCATGAAAAATAGATTAGCAATGTCACTTTACATAATGCTGTATTGTTATAGGCCACTGCAGCTTCAGTGATAGAACTGCTTTCTTTCAGTTAATTTTACTGGATAGCAAGTGGTATCCAGTACGACTTCTTAATACAGTTATGTAATTCTTAAAATGTTAAGTCTTAGATCTTTTTTTTTTTTTACTCTGTGTTTCATTGCGAATATATTTGTGCCCAATGACTAACCCTTTAATGCTGTGAATCTTTTTTGCTGAGGCATTTTAACTGTACCTATTCCCTGTTACTGTATATTTTCAGCTACCCGTTTCTACTGCTTGTGCCCATTCCTCCCTTCTTTCTCCCTCTGTTCACTTAGTCTTCTGATCCTTCTTCCTCACTCAAAGCCTAGCTTGTGAGCTGCGTGTGCTTCCCTGACCTTCCCACCTCATCAGATCACTTCTGTGGCTTCATGAGGTAGCTTTGGGTTCCCCAGACCAGGAGGAACCTGCAGGTGCGCATCCAGATAGGCTTTCCTCTGCTGGGATTTAACATGCCTCACCGTATGGCTAAGCTCCGTGTTCAGTTAGCTCTCTTGTTATTAGTAGCTCAGTACAGTCCACCAAACTTTATAGCTTAGAACAATATAAAAGTATGTGCCTAATTCTTTTGTTGTACCTTCGTGTTGTACTTTTAAACGTTTTATAAGGTTTTGAAGCTGCAGGGTATTTTACCTCATGGAACAAAGAGTTTGACTTAATTATAGTGTCATGTTTGGTTTGGCATCTGTCACCTGAATGTCCAAAAGAAAGAGGCACCTCTGTAACAAAGACCATCAGTCAAGACAGAAAAAGCAGGGCAGACTGTATCACTGACTATAAATTTAGAAAAAATCTACTCAAATGGCAAACAATGTAGAGGTGTGGTTACTGAGGATAGTAGCCAATCGTGATTTCACTTGATAGTTTTCATTACTAAATAAATTCACATTTGCGATTGTATTCCTATTACTTAATCTTTTTGTTCATATCCTCTATTTCTGGATTTCCAACTAGCTCGTTCTCACTTTTTTTTGTGTGTGTGTGTGAAATTTTCTATTCCCTGATTTTTACTGCTCTTATCTACAGTATCTTCTTTCAGCATCTTTTCCCGAAGAGCTAGTGTTCTTTGTTACTATTTAACGTTTCATGGTAAGCTTTTCATTTTTCCCATTAAAATTAACTATTTTAACTAATGAGATGAAATCTTCACACATATTTCTTCCCTTCATGTTGCAGTTACGTGCTTAAGTTAATTCCGTAGTGCTGCCAAGTCTCTGTCATTTAAGAAAAGCTTAAGGCAAATACTACAAGGTTCGCATTCCAGCTAATTTGCTGTTTGTATTTAATTGATGATTTATCAATCGGAGAGAAAATAAAACTTTTGTAAAAAGGATCACTGGCAGATTAAAAACCCTGAAGCATATTAGATGGATTTTATAGGGTTGTAGGATGCTAAAACCAAAGTGTTGGATGTGAAACTGACTTAACATCTGAGGACTTTATAAAGGTCTGTCTTTGGAAGTGTTAAGGCCTGCTCTCCGGACAGGAATTTTGGAGGGTGGGTAGTTGGTTTGTGTTTTAAATTCCTTATTTGACACCCTGGAGAAAGCTTAGTACAGCAGAGACCGATTCGGTGTGCCCTGTGTAAGTCTCAGCTGTTGGAAAGGGGTCATGCAGACCAAATTATGGGCGGTATCTCACCTAATAGCTCCTGGGAAGGAAATCTGAACTGTTGTTTGCAGTAATGCTTTCTTATGCCTGGAAGGTAAGGAAGATGCTTCTACGTGAATGTCAGAGGAGTCCGTTCATGGGTTATTTGAAGTAGCAAAGCAGGTCAATTCTCCAAGGCTGGAAATGAACAGCTAGATATATCTTCAACTGACTTTTGAAAAGCAGTTCCCCTGCTTATCAGTATGTCCTGGACAAGGTCTTGGGGAAAAAAGCTGTAGACAAGAATGACGACTTAATTCAAAGTTTTTCAATGCATGGGATTTTTTAGTGGTAGCAGTCACCCAAGAAAATAAAGATTAAAAAAACCCAAAACTCCAGGTAGTGACAAAAGTAACTTTCCTTACGTGTGCTGTAACCTATTCAGTTATGAAAATAGCTTCAAAATTCCAGATTCTTCGTTCCTGGTTATTCTGACTGACTTTTTGCATTTCTTTTGCTCTGGGTAATGAACACTGCATATGGTAATATCCAGTTCTCTATTATAACACATTTTTCCAGTGTGAAAAAAGGACCCTTCCTTTTATTTCCTGTGCTGTTTCATAGAATGATAGGTGCATCTGCTTTGTTTGGAGAGGACACTTACGGCACTTTAACTTAGCCCAGTGTGTATATATATATATATATATTTTTTTTTTTTTAAGATACGCATATTTCTGAATCTTATGGGCTTTGGTCAGTGGTGGTTCCGCCCCCCCCCCCCTTTATTATCGTTGTGCATACCTTTTCCTGTGTTGTCTTTCATATCACTTTGTTTGCTCCTTTTGCAGCCTCCGTATGTTTTTCTCTCACTATGCTGTATTTTCTTCTTCCTCTTTTCACGCTCTACTGTGCCTTGCAGCTTTAGTGCATACACTTCTGTCTTCTTCAGCTGTTTCTTTTTCTCTTCCAGATACGCTTTCACTCCTGAGTATTTGCATGGGGGTCTCGGAGACTGCTTCAAAAGTTGAACAGCCCCAAGAAGAGAAAAACTTGGTCTTAAGTAATAAGCCAACCCCGTTCTTCCTGAAGTCCAAGAACAGTGGACAGCGTGCCTTCCCTTGCATCCTCCTCCTTCTGCCGTCAGTCACTGCTGGTCTTTGCTGGAAGTGAAGTTTCCCTGTCTCCTGGTCTCTGAGCATCCTTTGGCATGCGGGAGGTAACTCACTGTACCCCGGTTGTTACTTTGTGCGTGTAACACAGCTTCATATGCGTAAGAAGTGATGTAACTTGCTCAGACTTGGCCGAGCTCTAAGGAGTGCAGAGACTGCCTCCCTCCTGTGTTATCCCATCGCCTCCTCTTCCACCGTGTTCCTGTACCCTGCTCTCACACTTGGAAACTGTAACCATTGCTGCTGGTGCCACTTTGGGATTCTGGACTGTTTGTTCTGGAATGGTAGGCACGGTGAGAGCTGAGGCAAGGCGAGAGCTGCAGCGATGAGGGAGAGGGGATGCTGTGTGAGAGAGCAAATACTGTGTTTGGATCCTAAATAGGGTTTTTTTGTGTTCCTGAATATAGGCTTCTGTGGCACTGTGTTTCTTACCTGGTGTGTTGCAAATGCAGGTGTGATAGGTGCGCTTTCTGCAATCTGTTAAAGCTACCGGTGTAACAACAGCGGTAAAAGCATGGTAGAATGAACTTGACATGCATGTGAAAGATTAAGGCGCTTATCCAGGTCATCCATGCGACTTACCTTCATGCCTGTTGTTACCTGTGCTAGTGGAGTTCGGGAGGGTAGAGTTACCGGTGTTGTGACCACGCTGGAAATTAAGCTGTGGCCATATGCTTTCAGTTCTCATCTCAAGCGATTTCTGTTCTGTAGCTGTTTCAGCTGCTGCTGGCAGCATTTTAAAGCAGCAATACTGTGAAATCGAGCAAGGTTGTGAATGGAAATGGTCCAAAAGAGGAGTGTTTCCTTTGCTCCTCCAGTCTGACAAACCCTTAAGCAGCAGCGCATGTAACTATCAGGGCATGGGAAAAGTGTTGTATGGTTTCCTGCATTCTGTTCACATTTTACATGATTTTCACTGTATCCTCAAGTATTAGAATTTGTCTACATTTCTACCTGAAAAACATAGTTGCAAAGGGTGTTTACTACAAGAGTAATTAAAATGAAAATTATTTTTTGCTCTCCTAACACTTTGTTGGATTTTGTGCTTTTTGTACCGCTATAATGAACTGTACACCAGGCCTTGGTTTTTGTAATCATTACGCTGTGCTCGAGTAGATGAGCAATGCCCCTTAAATTTTATGGGTAAAGAGAAGCACGTGCGTAAGTATGCTTCAAGACCTATTTGAAATTTAGCCCAAACTTAGCTATGATACACAAAAACCTCAAAACAGAATTGCTGAAGGTCATGCTGACGTTTTTACCAAACAAGCAAAAACTTTGTTATGCTGTGAAAAACTGTTTAAAAAAGCTATGTTGTATGTATCCTGTAACGATTATGCTTGCTTTACAAGGGGGGCAAGCTGCACATCCTTCCTCAGCCCTTATTCAAATGGAGCTCTGGGTGTGAAGGTCAAACGGGACAACTTTGTCCCCTTCATCCTTACAGGTAAGCGCTGCTTTCGCCTTTTCGGCCTGTCAGCAAGTTCAGCTCCGGTCCTGAGCTGATGGTGGTACGGGGAACTTCCTGCACTTGCTGGAGCTCCTTTTGTTTCTAATGGAGGCCCCAAGGACACCTGCAGCCCCCGGGTACAGTCGGGGAGGGCTGGCGCAGGTAGGCGGGCCGGAGGATGATACGGCGGGAGGAACAGCACCCGGCCCGCTGGCTTTCAGCTTCGCGGCTCTGCTGTGGTCACCCACGCTCTACCTACTCAAGGTGACTGAAATGGGGGCTCTGAGAGCGGGCGGGCAGCCGGTGCTACCCGGCGGCGGCTGGGACGGCAGCCGGGTCCCGCAGCGAGGCGGGGGCGGCGTCGCCTCCCGAGCGAGTCCCGGCAGGGCCCCGCAGACGTCTCCCCGGGGCGAGACCCGGTCCCGGGGCAGCGTGGGCGCGTCCCCCTCCTCCCAAGCGTGGACCCCGGCCCCCCAGACCCCTGCCGCCGCGGGGACCCGTCGGGTACCGCCAACTTTCTCCTCAGCGCCGGCCCCACCCCGCGCGCGGCCCCACCCGGTGGGGGGCGGGGGAGCCGGGCCTCGGCGCCTGCGCGGGGGTCCGCATGGCTCTATAAATACGGCGGGCGGGGGCGCGCCGCGGCCGGGCGGGCTCTGAGGGGCGGCGGGGCCGGGCCGGGCTGGGCCGGGCGCCGCCGCAGTAGGGCGCAACGGCGGCGTGGGCCCGCCCTCCCTCCCTCCCGCCGCCGGCAGGGGAGGCCGGGCCGGCCGGGCCCACGTGCGCGGCGCCCGGGAGCCGGCAGAGCGGGGCCACCATGTGTTTCCGCGAGCGCACCGGCGGCCGGGGCAGCGCCTGAGCGTCCCCCGCCCGCGATGCTGCGGGGCGGCGCGGGGCTCTACGCGACGCGGCCGCCTCCCGTCCCCTCGCCGCCTCCTCCTCCATGAGCACCTCGGCGGCGGCCCCCGTCAGGCTGATGCCCGGCGGGCACCCGGAGCAGGCGGCCGCCGCGCCGCCCGCCGGGCTCCTCTGCGCCCCCGCCGCGGGCCCGGCGCCCGATCGGGACAGCCCCGTCGCCAAGGTGCCCGGCGGCCCGGCGCCCTCCGCCGCCCCGCCGCCGCCGCGCCTGGCGGCCGCCCCCGTGGGGGCCCTGGTGGCGCGGGTGGCCGCCTCCGGGGGCCCGCGGCCGGTGGCGCCCAAGGGGCCGCCCACGGCCACCCTCCAGTTACCGGCCAACTTCCAGCTGCCCCCAGGTGAGTGGGCGGCCGCCCTGCCGGGCTGCCCCAGCTTCGGGCTGGGTCCCGTGTCGCGACTTCCCTGGCACGTCGCGCTCCCCGCTGCCTGGGAGCGGGTCGGCAGGACGGGGTGGCAGCCGGGCGTCCCCGGCAGCCCGTCGCCCTGCCCTTGCTGCGGGGGACGAGCCGTAGCGAAGAACGGGCAGGGCGGCGGGGGGAACGGCAGCTGCCGCTACGGGAGGGGGAGTTTCACGGGTCTGCCGAAAGTTTGGGGCGAGTTGCTTTTCTGCCCCGAACTTCTGGGAGTTGGGGTGTTTGTCTGTCTTGCAGGGCATTGGAAACGTCAACGGGTTAAGTCATTTAGCACTTGGGATGCTTATAGCATCTGGGGTGCTTATGGCATATCTGGAGGATGGATCTGGAAGTCTCTGGATTAAGGCAACTTTTTACTGTGCTGGATAGCACGAGGAGCAGGAGGACTAACCAAAAACTCAGTGGCTGAGTTACCCTAATTTGTGACTTGAAAAAGACTAATTGAGGCTTTCGTGGAACTTGGGTGAACGAGTAACACGGGGAAGTGTGAACGTGGGATAGCGACTGCAAAGTAACTCCCATTTATGGTGCAAGTCGTACTGCTCTTACTCCCCCTCCAAGCAAGCTGTTCTGGAGGAATTGTTTTCACTGTTACAACCAGGCCGATGTGAACCGTGATTGAAACAAAATATTACCCTGCATAAGGAGTGTAATGTTGAAATTTCATTACGTGTTGTCCTTTGAAACGCTTTTTTCTATAAAGCATACGTGGGAAACGAAGAGTTTAGAGAGGTACCACACTTAAGGATGTACTTCCTATAGCGGTAAAGAAAATACTAACGTAGGAATTGCGTAGTGCTGATAAAGATGGCTTAATACTTTGGATAGCAGCAGAGGGTTAGCCAGGGCTCCTACCTGCACCTTCTCACAAGAGGAAGAAGGTGGTGTTGCTCTTCCCTGTCAGGCTGTATTTAAATGCTATTTGAAAAAGAAAGTGACTTTGATTCAACTGGTCTTGGTCTCACTATATTGAGTCCCCGAGATACGTAATCGCTTTATTGCTATTGTTGCTATAATGATTTCCTGCCAGGACAGTTCCTTTGTTGGAGCATCTGTTGCAGTTACTTTCAGGTAGGATGTTGCTTAAAAGGATGACTGGTTTTACATTAATTCCTGTGCTGCTGGTACATATTTGCATTTTTTTCCCTTTTTTCATTCTCTCTCTCTCCTCTTCCCCCCCCCCCCCCCCCCCATGTCTTTGATAAAGACATGCACCTCTTGAGGAAATATATAATGCTAATGTAATTTAAAAAAACATTGTCTTTAATCAGTAAGTTTCATTGTAGATTTCCCAGCACTCACGTGATGCTATAATGTCTGGGTAGTCAGCAGTCAAGGATGAGTCTAAATTCTTGCCAACTTTCCTCTGAAATGAAGCACGATGGAAATATATTAATTTTTTTGTAGTAGGGCCCACCAGATCTTCAGGTTTTCTATCTAATATTTTGGCTTTCTGAAATGTATTGGCATTCAGTTAAACATCTTTCCGTGAAGGTGAATGCTCATGCGAGTTGCCTGTAGTTTGGGAACTTGACAAGTTAGCAAAACTTCTGTTTTTCCTAGTAGCTTGGGTTTGATTACATCAAGGTATACTGCAGAATGTCATCTGACTTTTATCGTGGCAGTAGGCAAGTGTAACAAAAGTAGCGTTACCCTTCAGTTGCATCAGCTTGTGTTCCTTGCTCCTGGGATAAGAAACAAAGCAAGCAGAGTTTGTACTGGAAGGTCAGAGGTGCCGGTACTGTGCAGCATTGTAAACTGAAAGTAACTGTATGGAGTTTAATGCTCCAGAAAGAGCATAGAAGTTGTCAGATTTCAAATGGATCAATGTTTGAGGGAAACTTGTCTAAATAATTGTCCTAAGGATGATTTAAAAATGCATTCTGGCTTGAGTAAGTGTTAGTATTCTACCTCTGTCTTCTATGTGGATTCAATTTCTAAGGAATAATAAAATCATTCAGAAATTTGAATGCAAGATGAATAGCATTAAAACTACAAGTGTTAGCGTCCTTAAAAAAGAAAGTGGAATAAACCACCAAATTCTTAGGCTTGAAAAGTTTGTATTTCAAATAAATTGCAAAGTCGATCTGTGCAGGATAAAATACAGAAGGGAAAATGCACTTGGCTTTAAAATCGTGGCATTCAACCTGTGGCACCTGCTAAGAAAAATGCATACAGAAAGCATCCTCCCCCTGAGATTCAAAGGGAGATATTTGAACTGGCTTGTTTTGAGGAAGGCTGGACAGCATTGCCCTTACTCGTCATCCTGAAGTACTCGTGAACTGCTTGTGACCTGGAGCAGGCATTGCTCCTGTGCTTCTACAGGGCTGCAGTCTGGGGAAGGAAGGGCACCAGGGGAGCTGCGTTTGCCCCCGTGGCTTGGAGGGCAGTGGGGGTTCATGGAAGTCATGGATTTAGGCCGTTCTTTCTCTTCCATCTCTACCTCCTCCTCCCTCTTGCCCAGAATAAAGCCAGGAGGTGGGAAAGGCAGATGACCAGGTATGACTCCTCACCTCTCCGAGCATGGATTGTCCCTCTGCCGAGTGCCACTTTACCTAGTTACCCAGGAAAGATCACTGAGCTTCGCAAGTTTTCCAGGTCTTGCAGGACCCAGACTTGCTCATGAGTAACAGGGTTTTTTCATCACCTTCCTGTGTTTGCCTCTACAAAGTACTGCTTTTCAGCTGAGTAGCCAGCTGTTAGACCAGTGCTGGTACTCAAAGCATTCCTCCTTCACCCTCAGAGTATCTCCTGTACTAGCAGTCAGGAGGTGTGAGCCCACCCCTGGCTTACGGCTGGCCACCACTGGGGGTTTTAGCACGCAGTAGGACTCCAGCTGGGGACTGTGTCCTTTATACACCTTCAGCTGGACAGATTCTGCCTTGAAGGTTTGGTTGGGGCATTTTGACCTTACATACCATCAGCTCTTAGACTGAACGGTTGGGCTATGTCCTCCTAAATGGAGGGAACTTGTATGATTTACCAAAGGGACCCTTCCTCAGTTGCCCTCTTTGACAAGAACACATTAGCAGCATTTCAGAAGGCTTTGCATGTAGCAGTACTGCCTCAGTCCTGAGCTCTGCTGGTTGTGTGGTCTGTGCTGATGCTCACAAAACTGCAAAATGTCTTGTGTCATGGACCATCTGCTTAACAAGAAATTGTGTCCTTGGTTAACTTGAGCTTAATGTTGGGGGGGAAAAATGGTTGGACTGTGCTATTAACAGGAGGAAATAGTTAAAGGCTTGGGAAGGGGAAGGAGTGACAAGGTTTCCATGGGCCATGATGAATGTCTATAGCTCATCTTAGTGTCTTTGGGCCCCACACCGCTTTGGAGAAATGGAGGGTAGAAAAAGAGCATGAAAATAACAAGGACAATGTTGTTCTTTGGTTTCCTTTCTTCTTTACTTTTCTTGAACTTAGTTTTTTGTCACTTCTGCATCTGTTTTTGTGGCTTTCATTCTATCACTGGCCCTGGAATGCTCGTTACAGGTGGGCGTTGAAAGGACAATTAGCAGATGTATCTGCCTCTCTTGTGGAGGGATGAAAAAATACAGAACTTGACTGGATGCTAGGGATCCTCCATTGTTACCTTAGGATCTGCTTACAGCAGGAAGCTCTTCAAAAAGCTCATCTGATGCCACTGCTGCTGGTTACAGGGCTATGACAGCAGCTGCCGGCGCTCTTCACTGTAGCGTCAGCTGCCTCTGGTGTGTGTATTTCTGTTTTACGCTTTCCGTTATTGCTAACGCCAATGGGCCTGAACAAATATGGTGTCAGCAAAGAGAAGTTGCCCCAAGTCTGCCTTAATTTGCACTAGTAAGCTGGTGCAAGGCATGTCCGCCGTATAAAGTTTTCTTTGCACCTGACTTAGAGGGGAATGGCAGCAGGTACAGGTTCTTGGTTTCTGTTTGCAGCTCAGTTGTCTTCGCTTGGATATTTTGGCTTGTCCCTGGCAGGTTTTCCACTGCCTGCAGCTTATCTGGGCTGATAGTGGCTGTTCAGAAAGCACAACCACTGTTAATGGCCGGTGGCCAGGGCTGCGTGGCAAGAGGCAGGCAGTCGGCATGCGGACACCTGTGGGTGGGAGGGAGACAGCTGATGCAGGTATCCCGAAACTGCGATGGGATGGTACGGAGCCTGGTCTTGTGGGGTTTCTCTTAATTGGATATAGAAACTAAGGTAACCTGAGGAGGTAAGGGCTGGTAAATGTCTGGATGCTGCCGCCTTCTGCTTTTGAAGTTGACCTAATACCTCTCAAGTACAGTACTCTGAATCTCCCTCGTCATGTTCTTGTTATTTCTCGGTTGTAAAACTGCATGAGGAATTTGGTATTTTCATATTTGCATCTGGTCCTTCACTTTGGAATAGGAGGAAGCGCTGATTTTAAAATACTTCTTGGTTTGTATTATGTTTGGGTAAGAGGAGGCTATCTAAAGATGTCTTGTTTCAACAACAACAACAAAAAAACCTAGAAACTCCTTCAAAGTCTGCAATTTCTGGATGTTGATAATCTCATGAAGTCTGAGCATAATACTTGCTGTGTAGGATGACCAGTAGAGGCTAAATAATACATGGTTGCAACCTTTTATATCCCAATAGTGTCCTCTGTTTAGCAGGTTTATCAGGATGGGTTCTTTGCAAACTTTTCTCTTCACATTAGGCGACACCAGTCAACTTTTTTTTCTGAGGACGGGTCAGCAAAGCTTTGGCCAGCTTGAGGAACTAAGTCAAACTTAAAAAATAGTGAGTAAATGTCTTCCACTGTAACAAGTAGAAATTTCAGCTGCTCTGTAGGACTTGATTTTGCTTTCAGGACTGAATGTGTCTAGCAAAACAATGCCTTCATACCATTAAATGCACAGCCCTGTGGGAATTAAGATATAAATCTTGGCAGAAGATATAAAGCTAACTTCTAGATTTATAGTTTTCAGAAAAAAACCCAGATGCATTCTGAATACTGAAGCACTGAAATATGATGCCCAGTAAAATTAATGTTAAATGCTGTACAGATTTTACAATCAACTGGAGTGTACTGCAAAGAATTACAGCTACAGATTGGTGAATAGTAAACTTTTTTTAATCCTTAGAAGAGAGAGAATGCGAGCCTGACTTCTGTTGCTTTTGCAGTATTTAAAGGACCCTTCAGCTTGTAGCAGTAAAAATAGCATCATCTACACGCAAGTGACAGCTGGAAGAAATACTAATTACATTTCAGTATTCTTTTCCCAAAGATGCTGATAAAGTAGGTAAGCTCATGAGCTTGTTTTGAGTAGTTTGCAATACCAGATTTTTTTTTTTTTTAAGTTATCTTAGAGAACCAAGTATTTGTCATGCCATGTGGTAGAAATCTGTGCTGTGCTTAGTGGGTAGGATTGCATGTTACAGTTGTATATGCGAGTTTTGCTGTAAGTTGCAAAGCTTCTGATGACTATCAAAGATGAAGAATTAGTACTGCAGTAACCACTTAAACAAAAACCCAAAGGCAAATACTTTTTCTGGAATTCTTTTTTCATGAAGCTACTTTTCTGAAAACTATGATCACTTTAGAAGAAAAACGTATATAATTTGCAAAGTGGAAAAGATCACGATAGATATTTCTAAGTGGCTTGCTATTCAAATTGTCAGGATTAAGGTCTGTTCTGCCACCTGGGTCACCTTTGGAACAAAGTCCGCTAATGGATCTTTTCCACCAGTGTCTTGAGGAAATAGTCTCTGATCACAACTGAAGCAGGGTAAAAATGGCAGCAGATGGAAGATCCTTGTTGCTAATGAGCAAATCTAGGGTCTGTTAAGGCTGGAGAACTTGTGAAGCTCAGTGATCTTACGGGGGTGATTTGGTGAACTAAGAACAGTCAGATGTTATGATGGCACTTGGTTTTCATAGCTCGTGTTTGCAGACATCTTCTAGTGTACACTCACAGTTTGGTGGAGGCAGAGGAGATGGCTTTGTTAGTCCTGGCTGCTCCTAGGAGTTGCCTGGGAAATCAAAGTTCCTTGTGTGGATGTCCAGGCTAGATTAACAAGTGGGTGAAACAGCATGCCCTGGTTGGCACAACACCTGAAGACTTTCACTTGCAGCTTGCCAAGTGGCAGTTGCTGTCTAGTTCAAGTGGAGCCCTTGAAGCCAGGTCCAGCTGACTGCTTGGTGGTGTATTACTGGGCAGTCTGCTTGGGGAAGCCAATGGTGTGTATTGAAGGGAGTAAGTGTATACAGAACACCTTTATATATGGCTTGCGTACTAGCCACTTGAAAAATATCACACGGTTTTGGTGACAGTTTCCACACCATCCATGTAGAGAGAAGATAATACTTCTGTGAAGGTTTTGGTGTCTTCTACAAGAATTTTTGTTTGCTCCATCCCACTTAGAGCAAGGTGGTAATCAGTGTTAAAATTCAGTGTTAAGCCCTTGCTTGACCTTTTGAAATAAGTGAAAATCCATCCAACAGAGGGGTGAATATGTACTTTTAGAGGAAATTAAGTGGAATTCAACCTTCTGCTGGTCCCCATGTGAACACCAAGGAAACAAGTGTCCCATTGCGAAATTAATCGGGATTAATTGAGTTGATTCTCCTCTTATTTAAAGGAGACAGAGATTTAAAAGGGGCTGATCTTGTCCTTTATGAGAACTCTACCAAGACACCAGTTATGTTTTTAGCATCTCTTGGTTTAAAATTAAGATTTATAGTTCAACATGCTGTAAGTTTCGGATTTCTCTGTAACAGCTTAATAGCTCATGGTGTTCTAGAAATGTAAGTGCAGAGTATTGGCATACCTTCTGGTCCTTATAAAGCTGTGCGCTGTGTGTATATATATATGGCTGCAGCATGCCAAGCATCTAACTTGCTATTTAAAGAATTTGACTCCAGTGAATACTAGGAGTACACAGCAAACTAGAAGAGGGTGTGGTGCCTTTTTCAGTGCAGTAGGAGTTGTCTTGAAAGTAAGGAAGTGTCACTTTGGTTCCTTGGAGGTACTGTTTCACTGCCATCAGCTGAGTCCTCTGCAAATACTTGAAGCTCCTTCATGAAGTAACTTGGATCCTAGAGAACTCTTAAGTCAGATCATCTTATCTGTAGACAATCCTGGAACTGTCTGGTTACTTGGATAGGAAAGCAACCAAGCCTCAAGTAGCAAAGTTGCAAACCACAAAGATGCTGATGGGAAATGATCCCAGTTACTGAAGGACGTGGCCCAAGAACAAGAGCTGGATGTTCTCACGATATCAAATAAGACTCTGCCTTGTGGAACGCAGCGTTGGCCGGGAATCCCGTATGCCTACCCACAATAAAAACAAACTCTTGGGATTCAAGTGTAATAAATATGCTTTGAATTGGAATAGAAACAGTAGTGCCATCTTGGAACTATGCCCAGAAAACATCTATGACCTGTCAGTTATTTACAGCCCCTCCAAGAATCAATGCAATGTCCAGATTTTCTTTAGATGGTTGGTATGGACATCTGTTGTTTGCTATAAATGGAAGGTATACTACCTTGCAACTGGGACAGTTATATTTTTGCACAAGAGTTCTACTATAACTGTAAAATTGTGTGGATATATAAGTATTCTCAAGTAATGAAGGTCAACTGTGCGTGCAGTCGAGGAGAACTGAGCTCTAAAATGTATGCCTGTATTCTGTGAAAAGGCATCAGCAGTATGGGGGCCCAATTGCTAGTCTGTTAAATAGAGATATCCATCTGGGCACCAAATGCACTGATGAGCAGCTAGCCTCCAACAGTTTGGGTAAGACTTACTGATTAAGCAATGTGTGAAACCTGGCTTCAGATTTTTTCATTTTTAGCACTTTATGTCTAGTTCCTGGAGGAAGGATGGGAGAGGGGATGTTGTTTCGTCTCTTAAGAAAGATGCCTGGTGTCCATTATTCCAGACTATTTGAAACAATAGGTTATCAGACAGTGCTCCATCCTGCCTAGAAGAGATATCTTCATCCCCTTCCTGGCTCCCTATGCTTGAAAAGGCTGTGCCTGTACTGGGTGTCTCAGGAGCTGGTGCCCACTGTTAGCACACAACCTTGCCGGAGAAAGGTTGGAGTTACTGGAGGCAGCAGCCTTCGCTGGGGCTGTATGCCCCTCGAGCTGTTAGTGTGACAGAGTTGTGGGTCCGTGGTGGTTTAAAAAGCTGCTCACAGCAACCCAGGCAATCTGGGAAACAGTAATGCTAGTGAAACAGTGCTATCAACTGGACAGTGTTGTCTGTGAGTAAGGCTAGTTCCTGGCTTTGAAAAGGTGACGTGATCAGACATCTGAAGCTGATGCAACCTTAAAAGTTGTAGGCCAGAGTCTCTACAAGAACCTGCAGTGCAGTGTTTGTGCAGTTGGCAGATGCAATCAACTTCTTTAAAGAACTCGTGGGTATAACATTGTATTTTATTTAGCCTGTCTGTGTTCCATTGTAGCATGAAAGCATATTGGGATTATGGCCTTTGAACTTTTCTCTTGACCTGAAAATGAATGAATTCCATATCTGTGGGCAAAACAAGGTGTCTTTCATTGGAACTCAAAATTGGGCATCTCATTGTGACACTGCAATATTTACATGCTAGTCACTGGTCCTGAGCCATTGCTACAAAGGCCCATTAGTACAGAAACTTCCCTGGAACAGAGGGAAAGGGCACAGAGGGTGATTTCTGAGATATATAATTATTTGGTTAGTGATATGACATGTGAACGGAATGAATTGGTTGAGAGCCTGGGTATGTGGTGAGTGATTCTGGTTGCTGCCATAACAGTGTTGATTATGGGTTGATCATTGCTGAATTCCTCTTGCATTAACTAAAACTGACTTCCAAAGATTGGAATGATTTGTCATATGGAGTAAAATGCTTTGTGGATGTAGTGTACAAGCTGAACAACTCGACCCATGCGGTACAGATGAGCCCTCTACCTTTCTTGTCTGGGAAATCTAAGAGCAATCAGAGATGTTTTCCTAAGAAAAGCCCCAAACAGGCAATCTTTGTGGCTTCCCAGAAGATCAGTTGTCCGAGTCAACTGTATTTGATTTAAGAATAGAAGTTAGAGCTCATCACTGGGAGCCTGTGGTGAAGTAACCTTGGGTGGCCACCAGATCTTCATTGCAGCTTCGTTCCTAAGACAGTGAGAAGCACAGCTAGATGTTGCCTCCAGGTTGGGCTGTCATCTTTGTTTCTTCATCTTCAGTACAGAAATCTGCAGTAGACATCTAGGAAAACTCAAGTACCGAGTGAGGGTCATGGGGAATAAGTAGTTCTCCTGCATGCAGTACAGTCCATACTTCATCTGAAAACATACAGCCCCAACATATTAGAAGGGTTATATAAGTCATGTAAAAGTTAAGTCATTTCAGTATCAGACTTAACTATGGTGTCTTTCACAGTATTTTGTTAACATTTTCTGCCTCTTCAGCAGTCTTTTACAGCCAGTCTACAATATAACGCACCTTGATATGATCACTGTCTAAACAGTCAGTGTCTCTAATAATGTCCGTTCTGGATCTGTCTTAAGTCCTGTAAATGTGTATTTGTAACTTTTAAGTGACCTGTTCTGTGGGGCTCAATAAATGGGGTTGAAGAAGAAGAAAATGCATTTTTGTAAAGGATGCCTTTAGAGAGAAAAACTATTTTCAAAGCTGTTGCATGGATTAGTAGTATTTGGCCCTTTATTTTCTGAATTTCAAGTCATCCTGAATAGTCAGGCTAAGAAACTTAAAACCACTATTCCTTTCTGTTGCCATTTAGTTTCCTACTAAAACATTCCTTTTAAAGCTTGGTCTTACCTTGTAACTGCCTTAAAAGCTATCCCTTTGTTTTGAGTAGTTCAGTGAAAGAGTGAGACTTGTTTAGGAATAGAGAGCACTGAAACATTACTGTTGTTTTAAAATATTTTTGTTGTTAAACTGTTCGCTTACTGATTTGGGACCTGAAAGTCTCAATTAGCCCTGTATTTGTAACTGGTGTTAAAGTGAACTTTACTAAGGTTGGCAACATACCTGTGCAGGCACCCCTTGTTTTGAAATAAGATAAACTTACCTGTCCTTGAAAGCAGCTTTTGTAACTTGTGTTCTCTTAAATTAGTTGGATCTAATGCAGTTGGTTCTTGCTTGTATTTTATTTTAGGAGCAAGAGACTTCCTTGCATTTCCTCGTGTTGCTCCCCAGCCAGCAGTTCCAAAGAGCTGTTGTGTTGAGCAGTTGTGTTGGAAACCATGTAATCGAAGTGGTGGCTTAACGTGACAACGTCAGCTTCACGTGTAACAGGGTGGTGAAACACTGGCAAAGGTTGCCCAGAGAGGTGGTGGATGCCCCATCCCTGGAAACATTGAAGGCCAGGTTGGACGGGGCTCTGAGCAACCTGATCTAGTTGAAGATGTCCCTGCCCATGGCAGGGGGGTTGGACTAGATGACCTTCAGAGGTCCCTTCCAACCCAAACTATTCTATGATTCTATATGGTGTATCTCCACCGGAGCATACCTGCTGGCTGTTTCATCTCAGGAAATTCCTTCTGGATGTTTCCCTTAAGAAGTGGCCTTGGGCTTGTCTTATGTGGTAGAAATTTAATGGTGGAAGTTGCCTTTATGGTGGGATGCTCTTAGCATACATTGGTGTTCAGTGCTGCTGGGTGAAACCCTGAGCTTCGGTTGGCAGCACAGCTTTACGTTAACACCAGTGCGGTTTTTTTAATACTATTCCTTGAAATACAGTGAAGCCCATGCAGGTGGCCTTATGTACAGTGGCATAAACAGATCTCTGCCACGATCCCCCAGCATGTTGTTCACGTCTCTGGTGAGTTTTTGGTTCTCTGTAGTTACAATGAACAGGTTATCTGGAAGCTGCTCCTCCTGCTAACCTGTGTTTCTCCGTTCCTGGATTGGATGCTAAACACAGCTACAGCTTAGAAAACTTGAAGTGTGTTATAACCAAGTTCAGAAAAAGCTGTATTTCCTTGGCTGGTGGTGCTGGGACAGCAAAAAATTACAGTGGAGGTATCTCAGGTTTGAGCAGCAAATGGAAATTTAATAGAAGGCCTCTGGTTTTCCATGGCACGCGCTGTTGGTGTGCCTAAGTAGAGGCTGTTCTGGGTGGTAGCTGCCTGAAGCTTTGCAGGAGTGACGCCGGGCGGTCTTTCTGGAGGCATGGTTCCTGGAGCCCCTGTTCCAGGAGAAGGCAGGTCACTGGAGAGAAAGGGTGTAGATCTCAATGAGACCTCTTCAAGGTGAGAAGCTATAGTGTGGCTCCTTCTGTGTAGCTTTGGAGGAAGCCGAGCTGGGTTTCAGTTGTCAGCTCCTTCCGCTCTGGCCTTCCTGCAGGATTGCAGCCGAAGGAAGGTGTGCAGGAAACAAAGGGCTGAAATAGCTGTTTTTATTTTAACTGCCTTCTCTGGCAGTCAAGAAAAATAAATAACTTTCCAACGGATTTTTTTGGTAGGACAGACAGAATTCTAGAGAGAGAAGTCTCAATTCATTGTAAAAAGGGCTGTTTGTTAATCTGCGAGAGACACCTGAGTCCTCCAGTGAAGCATGTAAGTACTAATTGCTGCTGGTAACTGGTCACTTAGGTTTTCTGTTTGTGATCTGAAAATAGGAACAGCCTTGTAGCCCCAAAGGGATTGTGCCTTACTCTTACTGTCAAAGTGCACGAGTGGTGAGAAAGTCTTTCCTGCTCTCTGAAACAACTTCAGTAAAACTACCAAACTGTGTATCCTGTAAACAGTGCTTTCTTGGAAGTGCTGCCCAAAAGAGGGCACCTTTTGGTGTTACAAAGATGCCTGAGTACTGTTCAGTAACTACAGTTGGTGCTGATATTTTGGTGAGAGGTCGCAGATATCTTCTCTGTTTTTAAATGCTGTGCTGAGCGGTGTTAGCTGAAACTTCACTATTTCAGCTGTTCAGAGGTTCCCCCCACCCCCATTTTCCTATGGAGTTGCAATGACTGCGAGACTTGATGTGTTTTCACATTTAGTTTGGCAAAAATTGCCTTCTAGTGAATGTGAAAACAGCTTTTGATAAGAAATATTATCTCTCCCCCCCGCCCACCCCCAAGTGAAGAATGTGGATTCTTGCACTTACTTTCTTCATTTCTGATAGTAGTATTTTGGTAGCTGCACGAGTCTGTTTACATGACCTTTCTATTGAGAACCTCAAGGTTACCATCACCTGCTGTTCCCTCATTTCACACTTGTGCAGCTGTACATGGTGTATGACACTTCAGGCATTGGTTTTGAGTGCCGTGGAACCTCTTGGAGCGGCAGAAAGGAAGTATCAAAAGATTGGGGGTATTTTTGAGTTGTGAAAAAGTACAAGTAAATTGCGGCAACCAGAAGTGAAAAATAAATGCCCTTCTCAACAGCTTTCAAACTGTTTCAGACAATCCATGTGTCAGTTTACTGTCACTTCGTGACATTAGGTTGTAACTGCCCAGAACTGTGTGGTTCATGTTTGAAGTGATGTCTTGTGGCTCTTCACTGTATGGATCTGTAGCTATGACAGTTGTTTCAAATTTGCCTTCAGCTTTATTTGTGCTAGCATCAGGCAGTTATAGTATTAAGCCTACAAAAGCAGTAGTTAGTAGATTACCATAATATTGGTTTTGTTGGTTTTGGAGTTCTAATTTTGCTAGCCATCGCGAAAAGCTGCTGCCATGAAAAGGCTACCACCACATTAAAAATTCTGCCAAATGGAACAAATATAGGGAAATTAATGTTTGTTCCAAGTGGCACAGGTTCTTACCATAACTTACATGGAAGTGAACAGGCATCATCTTAGTCGTATGTTCCAATCAAGGCTATGACCACTGGAGTGGCCTTAGGTGACTTCTTCTGTGGATGTTCTCACCAAGAATAAGCCTAAAGTTATTTTACAGTGTTCTGATGAAGTATGGCTATCTTTGTATTGGTTAATCCTGTTACTAGGAGGAAAGTGGATTTATGTTTCAGGGTACAGTGCTGTTGGGGATCATTGTAGTCATGGTCAAATGTGAAAGGGCTACTGGGACTTGTTAATATTTGTGGTAGTTGTTTTTTGTTTACTTTTTTAGATGTTCGTGAATTTGCATATGATCTGTATTGTGTTTGCATAAGCTTGCTAGCTGTGTTGCTCTTGAGTTAATTTCCTGTCAAGTGGAGTCTGCTGGAAACTCTCCCCATTCAAGTGACTGGAGGTGGGATACTCTTCAGGCAGGGTCTCCATCTCTGGCAAATGCTAACTGAAACTTCAGAGCAGTAGTGCAAGAAAAAAAACCAACCCCAACCCTATAATCGAGTTGACTGGTAACAATGATGTTTCTGGTATGCAGTATGATTCAGAGAAGTAGAAATTGTGCTTCTGACAGTTTGGCTTAAAAGACAAACGTAATGAGTAGTGACAAAATATCCAAATACATGAAAACAAACCACTTAATGCATTCCCAACCTCTAAAGGAATTAAATGATAAATTTATATGTGCCTTTTGAAAGAGTAGAGCTACCAATGACATTTTTAAGCAAGCTTAGAAAAGAAAAGCCTCCAGTAGCAACACTTCTGCCATCCTGAGTGTAAACCTAGAGCAGAGAGAAATGCTATTGCTATCAAAACGTGTTGAATTGTCAGCTTTCTCTCTTGCCTTAGAATCTGCATAACCGTGTGATGTGAATAAGGAAAAAAATGCCCTTTTTTGACTGATGATAAATTGTATGCCATGGATCCCTGTCTAAATAAGATGGCATGAAAAGAAAATTAGAAATCTGATATGTTTTCTGTGATTCCGGGTATTCATTGATTAAATTAAAAGATCCATCTGTACCTAAATATAATTCTAGTCAAGACTTCAGTGGAGGAGGAGAAAGCTGAGTTGTCAGATGGAGTAGCAGTATTTTTCTGGATATGCAACTGTCCTGTGCATCTGCCCCATCTAGTAAAGGCTGCTTGAGAAAGGCGTGAATCACTCTAGATGCTACTCTTGCAGTCTCTGTGTGTGCTATGTAAATGGCAATATGTTGACGTTACAGAATTTTATACAAAGTTTTGTGTTGTCTTGCAATATCCTCTTATGCTTTTAGATGTGGAGGAGAAAAAGCTGTTTCTAAGCATGTAGTTACAGCTTGGTGTGTTTTTTTTTTTTTTTTTTAAACCCCCAGCTCATGGAGCTTATGGCTTTTCCTGTTGTATTCATTTAAACTCAGACAGAAGCAGTGTTTTAGGCTGTACTGTACAGCAATATTTTGACAGCTTGCAGACTAACCAGGTAGTAAAAACACTCATCAATGCAGGCTTGTTTTACACTAGGAAAGATCATAAGTGTGCATAGAAGATCTGTGATTCTTCAGGTATTGGATAACTTGCAAGAAAGTTTAATGCAGTCCTCCAAAAATGTTGAGGTACTCTTATTTACGTATTTGGCATTCTCCTGTACCTTCCCCCTTTCTTTTATGTGAAAGGCCTTTAAGTGAGGTGTTTGAGGACAGCGGTTTTAGTGGTGGACTCTGCAGCAGCTGCTGTTGAAGGTAAAGGAGATGAGGCACTGGCAAAGGTAGGGTGCTCTGTAGCTCCCTTGAAGGATCTGAAGCCGTTGAGACCAGGGATCCAGCTGGCATTTTGTATTCGTGACCCTGAGGAAACGTCTGGATTTTCCAGAGCCTAGCCCTTAGGGGGCCAGGGAGGAGGCGGTGTTGGTAGCTGAATGGTTTCCAAATGCAGGGAAGATGGGACTGTGATGTGGCATCTGACTGATTCTCCTTAGGCTGTTTTTCATTTGAAAGCTTTAGTAAAAATACTCATTGTTTGTTAACTGTTTAACTGTTTGTCGTTATAGCTGATGGGGTAGGAGCAAGGTGGTAGGATTTGAATCGTTCTGGGCTGACATTCCTGTAAGTTTTTAAAGGAAAACAAAAAAGCAAGGAAACAAGGCAGGAGAGTCTCTTTTTTAATTTTTTTTTTTCTTTTCCTTTCCCCCTTTTTTTTTTTCCCTTTCCCAGGAGTCTGGAATCTCGCTATTTGGCTGTAAGCTGCTTTGATTAAAACCATGCATTTTAATGCTTTTGGACAGATCCTTGACCGAGGGACAGCTTCAAATGTCCGAGTGGCCTTGGCTTTCATTGAAGACCACTGCCCTCTGACCAAGGGGGATGGTCTTGATACAGGCAGGTGAACTGGTATTAATCAGGCTTCAGTTCCCATTGCAGGTTTTCTCTAAACCATATCTTCACCTATAAGTATGTGCCTAAACGTTCAGAAAGTGAAAATGCATAGAGGCAGCCAACTGTGATAGTGGTGATGAATTTTGCAGGTTGAAGAACTGCTTGAAGAAATTACTGTTAAAGTAATCCCAGAGTGTGTGTCTGTGGTGTGTTTGCCTTTTTAATGTCCAAAATGTCTTTTTGACTCAAATGATGAACTGCTTTGCAATTTGCATCTTGTATACACATAGTGTTTCAATGTGGCTGTCTAGTTAAAGTTTTTCCCTTGACTTCAGGAATTATTTTCTGTCATAAAATGCAGAGTAAAGCTGAAGTATGCTTAGCTCTTAACATTTCTTGGCAGCTGTTCCTTGGAGTAAGAAACTAAATATTACATTATCTTATCAGTGTGGTCTAGTTATTTCTTCCACAGGAGCATAGGAAAGCCATAATATCGCTTAATTTCTAACAGTCTGGATGTTTTTCTCCAACAGGAACTGTTCTTATCAGAAGCAGTAATGGCCAACTAATGCTAGTATCTCAACAAGCAATAGCACGAGCACAGAGTCAGCCACAAAATAACACAAGCATGAGACCATCTGTACCGACCAGCACACCTGCAATCAGAATATGTGCTGTACAGGTAACTTCTCTCATAGCTTTAATTTGACGTAGCTGTATGTTATGTAGTTATAACAGGGTTTGCAAATAAGTTATGGAGGGTCAAATAAGCATTTGAACGCTTTCTGAACAGCATGATGGTGTTTGGTTTTGCATGTAAACATCACTATGTGCTTTGCTTTCACAGTTTGAAAAAACTGCTAGCCGTTATATATGGTATAGTTGAAATAAAGGAGTTCCTCTCCGACAATGATGTAAAGGGTTTTAAGAAAAAAAAACAAAAAACAACCCAAAATCCAAAAACCTACCTAAATGGTTACTGCTTGTATCTGCAATCTTGCGATCATCTGGTGGGAAACTTCTATGAAGCTGAGGGCCTTTCCCATGTCCCCAGGGTGTTCTTTCTTCCCTGAGCTCTGCTGGCTTTTTGCTTCTGTCTCTTGTAATGTACTCGGCATGTAGCGGGTATTAAAAAAGTAACCATCTGCATAGGTCTCACCAACATGCTCATCCTTTAACTGTTTTGTTCTGATTAGGCATTGTGTCTAAATGTTTCTGAATCTATTCTTGAATATTAAATTGGTAGATGAATAGCTGCTTTGAACAGTGTTTAAACTATATGGGCTATGTGAATGATGCCTGTATTGTTACTGTAAGATTGGGTGTCTTGGTTTGTATCAGACAAGAGCAGGTACTAACTTCAGCATCTGTTTTATCATTGACTTGTCTGACAACTGTTCTCTGCACATGTTTGTTGTTTGTTTTTGTTTTTTTTTTTTTTTTTAAGAACTCTGGCACCCAGTTACTAAAGAAAGTAGCAGCTACTCCTGTGAAACCATTATCTCAAACAACAAATGCTGTGGCTTCTACTGTTCAGCCACCTGCTGTAATACAGGTAGGTGGCAAGCTTTATAGTGTGATGGAGTAAGTGACAGAACTGAAGAAAATACAGATGCATTCTTGTTATTCCTAACTCTAATCTGGTTTTCACTGAGCTGGTAACTTTTGTTGTCCTCATGATAAATTCTTTCCTGAATGTCTTTTTTTAAATGCATAATTGAATTATGCTTCTGCCAGCGTGTGTCAGCTCATCTTCTCTCACTACAGTAGAAAGCGCAAGAACAATGGATAAAATAAATAGTTCAGAGAGCCGTTTCCAGTGCTTTTGTACCCTGTGACACAGCTCCTTCGAGCTCTAGCTGACTCTTTTCTGGGAGATGGAGGCTTCCTAATGCTCTCTCCTGTTTGGGTTCCCTGATTCCTTAGGGGGGAAAAAAGAGTATACCTGGGATGTTGTTGAGGGGGAAATGAGCTGTCTGCACTAGTCAAGCTGTTTTTCAGGTCTACATTTTTTTCCCCGATTAAAAGCTGAAGGAACGTCATAGCTGAAAACCTCTGTTCTCTAATTGAATTTAGTAGACAGGTTCCGCAGATACGACTGTAAATAGACAGTGGTTGGAAATGCCTCATTATTTTTAGGTAGTGTTTTTTGTCTTATTTCTTTTTTTCTGGAGAAAAATGTTGTAGGACTCTTCAGAAGAGGCTCTTGCTACCTGTAGAGTTATGAGACTTCTCCTAGATACAGTTCTTCCTCTGTTCTTGGGGACCAGAGTTCTGGATAAGCACATGTGATGAAAAGAAAACAGCTTCTTTCTACAGCTAAAATATTCTGTTCTCATAATGTGGAGGAGAAATTGGGAAGAAGTGTGGCTTGTATATACCTTTTCTTTTGTGAACAAGAGGTTGAAGGAGACTGGGCTGTAGTGGTTGACCAAGCACTCGGTAAATGAGCAGGATCAGTCATTCAAAAAACCATGCTGGACGTATGTTCTTGACCTTGAGGGTGTTTGAAGGGTTGGGGGATATGTTCGCTGACAGCAGTAACTAACAGTCTGACTTCCAAATTTGTCCTCCTGCTGTTCTTCTGTATCAGCAACTGAAAACTACTCACAGCTCTGTCTGTGATCTTTTTTCCTCTTCCTTCTCACTACAGATGGATAATGTTGGGGCTAAAGGGGAAAACCTGGAGACCTCTCTTAATACATTTTTTATTTTGCTTAGAATAGAAATAACATACACTTTGTGTCTCAGAACAGTAACAGGTATTCCTTACCCACTTTTATTCTGGAATACTACCTTGCAAACCATGTGCTTGTGATCTCTGCATAGACATCTTTAGGATATAAAAGCAATATTCATCTACTATACTACCCTTGCACTGGGGAGAAGAGATGAAGGTAAAGATTTCTTCTATCTGATGGATGAAGCTGCCTGCATCCTCACACTCTCATGTGGATAAACATTGAGATTCATCATGCTATTAACTTTTCTTTTTTAAACTTACATCTGCCTTTGACTGGGTTCTTCTGTACTTTCTTAGTTCAGTTTTGATGTAATCAATTTAACTTGTGTTCTTCTGAGATGTTTAAAGAGGTAGACATTGCAGTATTTTTTTGTAAGCTGTATTTTTTTCTGTTGTAGAAACTTGAACACTTCTAATGAGTATAGGGCTGGATTTAAACAGCAGGAACGATGACTCTAGGAAAAATTAATAGTGCCATTCTGTGTGGAGTGGCTTCCTTGGAGTCCCTCTGTTTTGCAGAGGATTGCAAAGCCCTCTGTACAAGCTCCTCGTACAATAAAGAGTAAGTAGGTGCAATATGGATACGTCTTGCCATCACAGGGCCACCTCACTCCTCACCCTGGGGCAGACAAGAGAAGAGTGCTGACAAGGGAGTCCATGCAATAAGGTTGCAGGAACCGTCTGGGGAAAGAAAGAAAGCGTCCTTGGGTTTGATTTCCTTGGCAGCAGTTCATTCGTCAGTCCTAGAAGAACTTGCTGATGTTAGTCTTGACGGTTTTTTGAGGTGACGGGAGAGGAGTGTTGGTGTGGAAGTATGATGTCATCACAAAAAGTGGAAGACAGTGGAAAGGAAATAATCCTTGGCTTGGTTGTGTATCTCCTATCCTCTGCTAAGTACAACTTGGAAGACTACTGTCTGCAAAACTGTAGTTACTGACTCCAGGATTATTATCCTCATCTACAAAAATATTTCCATTTTTTGACATTCCTGAACATTTAAGCTCTGAGGTTAGACAAAATACCTGCACGCTTTTATTTTTTACCTTCTTCCCAGATGGGGTAACGAAGCTGCAAAGTATCTAATTAGCATCATGCTGAGGTACTTTCATTTAGATGCAGAGCACTTCTTCTCTTGAAATGACTTCAAAATATGCAGGATTAATGCCATTTTTTGTGGTGACTGTTTCTCTGTTGCTCGAAGTGAGAATGAGAATTGTCAGTAGTGAAAAAGGTTGAGGGCAGATGACAGAAGTTAATTCCCATATATTCATCTTCCTGGGAAAAGAGTCCAGCAGACTTCCTGTTGTTCCCTCCCTCAGCTGATAAAATGCCGTTCTGGTCTCGATGTGTAAACACGCTGGAATTTGCAAGAGATCAGCTCCTGCGAACCTCATGTTTTCGGGCTTTTAAAAGCCCAGGGCATTGCAGCTTGACAGATCTTTACTCTGTCCCCTTCCGTCTTCCTCCCGTCCATCTGTTTGTGGGATTCTTGTGCCCAGTTTGCCTCCCTGTGGTCTTAGAGCTGTTGAGCCTCATCCTTGGAAGAGGCAGCGGTGGTGGCAAAGATCCTGCAGAGAGCTATTAAAGTGTTACCAACAGTGGGAGCCTAAGCTGGAAAGCTTTCTGGTAGCTGCCTGCTTCTTTCATGTCAAGCTGGCAGCAGCTTGGGGGGGTGGGCGGGAAACCACCCAGGAAAAAATAATTTATAAGTAAACAACAAAAGTGCAAATGTTTTGCTTTAGCTTTAAATGTTTGCTCACTGATTTTTTTTTTTCCCCCTATCCTGAAAGACTTAAAAGCCCTTTGATATTCTACATGATGTCTGTCCAACTCTGATCAATTTTTGTTTTATCCATGGTAGGGTAAGTTGGGCTCTTGTGCGACTGTCTTATCATTAATGCAATTAGCAAGTTTTAATTTGTGATTGCTGGAATTAACTGTGGTGTTTAAGTGTGTTAAGAGTCAGTGAACGCAATTGTGTTGCACAGATCTAAGCCTAGAATTTGGCCTGCAAAACCAGACTTTCCCTTTCTCTTGGGAGGTTTGGAGGAAAAAGAACACCCAACTTCAGGTTTCAAATGCTAACCTGAAACTCTTGCTCTTCTGTAACCTGCAGGTTCAGTCTGGCTTTTTAGTTTTCAAGTTGAGAAATTGAAAGTAGTGGGTTTTGTAGAGGCCAAGTCTTTTACTCATATTGTATTCTGTTGTATCAGAACTGTGTTGGGTTTTTTGAGTGTGGGTTTTTTGTTGGTTTTCTTTCTTTAAAATCTGAAGTAGAAATACTTCAATTTAGTAGGTTTTCCTCTGGAAACTACTATTTAGCGTGGTTTGCAAAGGAGAGAGGCAATTGTGTTCTTATTTTTTCCTAAACCTTCATTACTCTCCTGTTGCTAGAGCTTCTGAATCTGTTGGTAAATTCCAATGAGATTTTAAAAAGAGGTCTCAAAATAACTGAATTTTGTGAGGGTTTGTGTCTGGGTAGAGGAGAGATCCAAATTGCTGCCCACAAGGAAAAGTCAGGAAGAACTTGTTAGGTGCATTTGCTCAGCTGATTGCTGCTGCTGGCACGTGCATCCTTCCAAAGTGGACATGACACCTTTTGCTTACTTTTGTGTGTGATACGAAGAGTAAGGGATATTGCAGTTGGGAGAGGAGCTGCAGGGGAAGAAAGGAAGATAAATAATCCCTTAAGGTTGTATTTATCTTCAGCATAGTATTGCCTGGCTTAGCATTGTTCAAAATTCATTAGTCTTAGACTATAGGAGCCTGGCTAAGTTAATATATTGGTTTGTTCAAGACAACTTTACCTTTCTCTTTTCACTTGAAGTTGCAGGCAGTGCGTCAGTCTGGGTGAGCCTTTGTAATTTCTTCCCCCTGCCCTTGATTTAAAAACAGAATTATGGCTGTGGGGGTTCTGTCGCTTACTGTATTAAATAGAGCTTCTCAGAGCAAATGAATCCAAACTTTAAAAACAAAGATAAAAATCATTTATTTATGTTTTAAATAGTAGTGTGGAGGCAGGGTGCTACCTTATACACTAGCGAATACAGTATGTTTGTCACGTTAGTCTTTGGTTAAAAAGTGTTAATTTTTCTTTTCAGCCAGCAGCTGCAACAGCTAGTGTTACTACAGTTACTGCTGTAAAGCCTTCGAGTACTGGAACACCTGTAAAACTTCCAGTTACAGGACCACCTGCACAAGCTATCTCCCAAAAGGCAGTCTCTGTGAAAGCAGAGGGCACAACAGTAGCACAGACCAGCGCTTCTACAGTAAGGAAAAAAAAAATTTTTTAATTAAAAATTAACATTCTCTATATTCATCAGAGGTTGGAGAGCCAATGCAACATCTAACAGTCTTCCTTATTTCCACGCTAGGAGATGCTAGAGAATGTGAAGAAATGCAAGAATTTTCTTGCTACACTAATAAAACTGGCATCTAGTGGACCTCAAGCCCCTGAGATGGGGCAGAATGTGAAGAACCTGGTGCAAAATCTACTGGTGAGACTTTTTTTAAACAAAGTTGGTATTATTTGTGTATCGTTTTTGACATTGACTTCATCATAGTTTTTGTTCCTTGTCTCTTTTTTTTTGTTTTTAAACAGCTGAAGAGTTGGATTTGTGGCTGAGTACATCCAACCCTCTTTAAGTCTTACATTATAAATCTTATTTTAACTGGATCCCATGCTGTATTTCCCCCCCCCCCGTTTCATTTTATGCACACAGGTAACTGACAGCAGGAGGAACTGATAGTGTTAACACAGCTTCTTGGTCTGAGCTGCTTTTTTTTTTTTTTCATGTTAGTGTAGTTTTGAGTCCTCAATAGCAAGAGTACTGCTGTGGAGGTTGTAATGTAGTGCTAAGTCTGTACTACTGCTTTACTCCAAGACAGAACTGACTGACAGGTTGATAGTGAAGCTCCAGTGGAACAAGCATGACATTATCTATGTCTTTAGACAGTGGGATGGAGAAAATAACATGGTAGCTGCCAACCTCTCTCTCTCCTTGCAGGTGGCTTCCGTATGCTGCTTTGTGCTGTACCCCAGCACAGCTGGGTTTTCTTGGTAATGATTTCTCCTGCCACTTCTTGTCTTGGCATTTGACCGCTGCTGCTGTTTTGTTGTTCCACCATAGCAGAAGGTTGTGGGCTGGTGGAGCGGGATGGCTTTGCTAGTGGTACCAAAGGACTTTTCAGTCTAGAAAAGCGTGGTGTAGACAGAGGTGTAATTTCAGAGAGCAGATTGTTTTAAGATGCAGCCTTGCAAAAATTTGATTCCTCAGCCTCTGTGTCCCTGCTGGACTATACACCTTGCTTCTGTAGGAAAGTACTAGAGTTGTTCCTTCTTGTGCTTACAGTGCTTTTATTTATTTATTTTTTTTAAGAACCGTTGTTACCAGATATTAATACATCATTAACTATGCACTTGTTTGCTTTTTGTAGTATTTTAAAAATGCTGTTCTTCTGCCATTCAGTATGTGTATATGATTTAAATGCGAAATAAATTAATATTTCATATGTATGAGGGAAACAAGTAAACAGCAGCTGTGAAGTAAAATGGTCCTCAAGGCAGCATCTCATGAAGTGGGTGTCAGGTGCCTTGTATGCACTGAGATGTAGTGTACCAAATCATTGCACCTGTATTGGTGAGACCTCGGTGACCTGTATCCACAGCTCAATGAGACCTAACAGGCAGCAGATCAAATGACTAAATAGGAAAGCTGCTGTAAGTTCTGTTTGTCTGTGAATATACAGTCCTTAAAACCCCTGCTCTGGTCATGTAGCTCCTTAGAACGGTTGTTCCGAAGGAGAACATGGGTGGGAGGAGCAGTTTCTCTGCAGAGACAGAGATCGGTGCTGGGGTCCCTCTTCCTTGTGTGTCTGTACCTTCTTGGAGGAGGCAATGTTCTTGGTGACTCCGTGGCAGGGTCTCACCTGGGAGCATGAGAAAGGGCAGCAGTGTCTGGGGCTACCCACCACCTTAGCCCCGTTGTGGTGGCACCGAAGTAGTGAGTGAGGGGGTCTCAGAAGTCTGCTGCAGCTTTCTAACCCTTCCAAGCCCTTGAGTCAGGTGTTTGCGTGGGGCAGAGCACAAAGCATTAAGAAAGGAGACTGTACTCTGCAAGGCAGAGGACTATTACCATAGTGGTATGCAGAAGTGATGTTCTGATGTTCAGTTTCTCCTGCTTTTGAAAGACGATGTTAAGTGTTCTGCTTTATTATGCTATGTATGCATTAGACTAGAATTGTTTTACAAAAACTACTGAGTTGTCTTTTGTCTCCAGTCTCTTTAAATTGATCTTTATGCAGATAAACTACCTTCACAGGAAAAAAAAGTAGTTGTAGTGGATTTTAAATATCTCTGCATAACAATGAGGTACTCAAACGGATCAGTGCTACTTACGAACTTGTTTCTATCAGTTCACTTCAGTGAAGGGGTGTTTGAACAAGTATCCTTAAGTGTGTTAACTGCCTGTAGTTGAAGAAAGTAATTCAATTTGATAATACTGTATCTAAATTACAACATAATTTTATCCTAAACCCTTTTATTTAAAAATAGGGGAGGGAAAAAAGCATTTGAGTACTGAAATTGAGCAATTCCATGATAATGTAAATTTCCATGAATTTTTGATACGTCTGGGGGAAAAAATATGGTAGATTCATAGTTATAATTTACCGTTGTAATTATACTTTCCTCTTAGGAAGCAAAAATTGAACCAGAAGAATTCACAAAAAAGCTATACATAGAGCTCAAGTCATCTCCACAACCGTATTTAGTTCCTTTTCTCAAGGTAAGTGTCTGATTGTGGAAGTATTTAATGAGGGGGAGGGAGGAGGACCAGAAAAGAAAAGGAAAGAGGCAGAGCATTCAAATAGGTATTTGCTCAGGTCAGTTGAGGAAATGGTGTTTAACCTAGCCCTGTGTGACTGTTGCTCTTGGAAAGACAATTTTTTGGGGGAGGGAGGATTTCAGAGGAGTAATTTATGCTGTGTTCTTAAATTGGAGAGTAATTACCCTCTAGTCGTTAGTGGAGACTAATGTTTTGGAAGCTGGTGCATCTACAGTAGAGCAGCTATACTAAGATGAACTCTTACTTTCTCATCAAAACTTTCTGTATTAGAACTCAGAATGTTCTAGAAGACTGACAACAGTGGCTGTGCACAGCTTATGCAGTATTTAAGCTCAAAGAATCTGCATGAAGCTATTCATCTGTCTGCTGGCTTGTGTTTAACTGGGGGCAGAAAAAAAAAAACCCACCCCTTTCTCCAGACGGGGTCTGACAGGACTACTGCAGCTTAGGAAATGTAACCCAGGACAACTCTACCTTCAAGCAAATAATCACATAAATTAAAAAATGCTCTCCTAACACTTTTAATCATATGGTAGAATGGTATTAACAAAATAAAAATGAACATCTTCATTGTACGGCAAGCATTAAATCCCAGTGAAAACATGGAAAACTTGGTTACATTTATTTAATTGCAATGTACACAGTATTCTTAGGCTTGATAGATCTGTACTTTTCCTTGGCATTCATTATAGGCATTGTGGAGAATCAAGGAAGAATAGTTAAGTGGTAAAGCTGGGACAGAGGTTTTCTGGAGTTTGTCCTCTTTCTTAGTGTTTGACAGCACATATAACAATGCATATGATAATGTTGATATTACTCTAGATGGCTGGTGTTAATCTGTTCAAGTGTGGGATGAATATTTTTGTTACAGTGGCAGCCTTTAAATGCTTTGCTAGCAAGTTTGCCATGAGTCTAGAAGGCTATGCTCATCTCTGCAGGGCTTGATATAAAATTTTCATATTGGTCACTTATTTATTCTCCGTTTAATTCCCTGGAGGCTTCTTAAATGCCCATGCAAAAGCTAGAAAAACAAACAGCTCAGAGTATGGGCTTTCCTGCATCCAGTGCAGCTCTGGCTGCAGAAGTGCTGGGCTGTGAGTGCAGGGTCAGTGTGACGGGCAGAGGTTTCCTGCGAGCTGCACGGAGTCTCAGCAGAGCTCTACTAACTGCCAGGGCAAGTTTGGCTTCAGAAGTAGCATAGCTGCCTTCTGCAGGGCCCTGGCTGATGAACCCCACTGGATGTGGGCTGGCTGCGTGTGTGTGGGGCCAGCTTAGGTGCTGTTGTGCTGTGTTCCCAAAACAGCGCAGGTGAACCTCAGTAGCTCCACGCAGACCCAGCCTAAGTCTGGCACAGCTAGATCTCGTCAAGGGCTGGTGAGCCCTGACAGCCCTGGACTTGTTCATGCAGAGGAGCTGGGCCAAGGGGTAGCTGTGCAGCACTTGCTGAAGCTTCTACCCCTTTGGGTCCCCTAAGGGTTTATTAGCTCAGGCACAGCACTGTCCTCATGCACTCGCAGAAGTGCTTGGCCTGAGTTAGTAAGCCATCCCACAATGTGGAGAGCTGCTACATGTGGTGCACAGACCTTGAGGCGGTTCCACAGGAGTTAAGTTGGGTTCGTCAGTGTGGGTCAGACCCTGACCCATCACAGCAGAGCCGTTGCACGTTTCTCCTGCGGCATGCTGCCAGGTACTGGTATCATCTAGGCTTTCTGTTTTGGGCAGTATCCATACCCCATAATCCTTGACAAGGTGCTCTCTTCCTGTTGCATGCTATATTAACAACGAAATACTGTGACTTCAGAAATGTTGCTTAGACATTGTCATGGTCAGTTAGCTGACTCTGTAGTGTTACCCATTCTTTAAAACTTCGTGCACCCTGATTTGCTTTTTTCCAAAACGCCTTAAGGATGTGTCGTTGATACACACCAATTGGGTCTGGTCTCTTAGCTCTGAGCAGCTGTGACAGGACCGAGTGCCAAATGGAAGGTGACTTCAGGAGCACTTCTCTAAGGTGCTATGAGGATCGGTGCTGGCCTTGTTTGTGGGGGAAATGCTTGCAGCTCGAGTCTGGAAAGACATGTGATAAGGCTTGTTGCCACTTCACTTTTAGCTAGTGAAGTGGAATTTTAGGGAGGACTCTCTGGAGTTGTCTCTTATCTTTGACCTGCAGGTTCTTGATGAACTTGTTGCATGTGTTTTATTTTGTCTGTTCCAATAGGTGGAAAAGTACAGAGACTTTGGCTGTAAAGCCTGCTTGATTTTCAAATCTGTGCTAGATGCTTTTGGTAAATAAATTGCATCAGGAGCATGAGGAAAGCTGAGCAGCATTTTAAAAGAAAAGGAAGTGAACATTAATGACAGGTGTGCCGCAGAAGGTCTAGATGTCCAAACAATTTGTTCACTCGGTGTATTAGCACGTGAGACAACATGTTCCTTTTGCATGAAGCCCAGAACAACAGCACTGTACTGGAGACTCTTACAGACTTCAAAAACTGTTGGGGGAGGGGGAGGAAAGGTTTGTGAGAATATACAGGTAGCTGCAGAACTGATTTCCCTTGGTTCTAAGTCATATCAGATTGTAAATAGTCAAGGAGAAAAAACTGTAGAGGGCTTGAAGATTATTCTGTCCATTAACCTTCTCAAACATAGCTGTAGTAAAAATGAGATGTTGCCAGATACCTTTACTAATGTTCTCTTGTTGCAGAGAACTATCTGGCTTAAGTTGTGCTGCTGCAGCTATACAGGCATTATTAAAGTGGTATCCCCCCCTAGTGTAGATACAGCTGCATTGGTATAGAAGTGCTCATATCTTCAGAGCTTGTTTCTGACTTTATTGGCTAATTTGTAGCTCTCTGTCAGACAGGCTCCATGGAATAAACACAGCTGTTACAATACAGGAGGTTTTTTTTTTTTTTTGCAAAACAAAATTTTTTAAGGTAGTAAAATGGTTAAAATGGTCTTTTTCTAGAACACAAATTTCGAATTGGGAAATCTAAACAAAAGAACAATGTTATGGGTGAGTTTCCGGATAGATGGGAATTGCTACGTGCAGTGAAGCTGTGGTGACTGTTGGCCTTTGCTCAGCCTCTATTGGTGATTCTTGTGGTCTTCACTGAACAGTATTGTCGTCAATTTAAGGGTGCCTGAATTCTAGCAAAACTTGTTTGGAATAAGCAATTTATTGTCTCATGAAAAATTAAATTGGAAGATGAGGGAGAAGACTCAGTATCGGTATTGTGGAAGACTGATGTTACGTCTGGTGTTTTTTCATTTTTCTTCTAGAAAAGCATGCTTGCCTTACGGCAGCTAATGCCCAATGCTCAGAGCTTCATCCAGCAGTGTATGCAGCAGCCAGCTCCAACCCAAGGAGCTGTTTCGACTTGTACCTCTGCAGCACCAGCTCCTTCGATAGCAGTGGCAACCTCAGCTGTAGCAACAACTTCTCTTCCAGTTATAAAACCAGTGTCTGCCTCTGTGACAGTCACAGCCTCTCCGGTTATAAAACCAGTCCTTGTCAGTGCGTCGGCGACAGCTTCTCTGCAGACCGTGAAGCCTGTCCCTGCCTCTGCAGTAGCGACAGCATCTCTTCGGCCTGCAGCTTCAGGCCTTGCCACAACGATAGCAACATCAGGGCTGACTGCTATCCAAACTGTCAAGCCAGTCTTCACCTCTGCAGCAGCAACGTCCTCTCTCCAGTCTGCAAAGCCAGTGCTGGTCTCTACAGCGGCATCTTCAGCAGCAACCCCTCTCCAGCCTCTGAAACCAGTCATTGGAACCCCAATCAGTATTAAAATCTCACAGCCAAACTCCATCGTTGCGCAGTCAGTGGGTGCTCAGCAGGTGGTTAAAGTGAAACAGTTGGTAAGATGAATGTCTCTGCTTCTCTGTAACTGCGCTTCTTTTGCTTTCACTCTTACCGTTTTGTCAAGAGGATACCAATTTGGATCTTAGTGGGGGTTTTTTAACATATGAAGCTAGTCTTTCATGAGTTAATCAGTTATGTTTGTCGTAGTTAGGGATGTTGAGCCCTTGCTGAAAAGGTGAATCTAAAGCCAAACTGTAAGCTCGGTATCTTGCAGAACATGCTGACCACCATTCCACCAGACTGAACATCCAGCTTGAGACACGAGGGAATATGAGTCTGCATGCAATGCATGCAACTTGGCTAGGTTGGCATCTGAAAGAAAAGGCAGGAAATGCTTGTGTCAGAAACAGAAATTGCTGATGGGATGCTTATGTTAATTACTATTAGATACCTTGTTAGGGCTGTGCCTCAGCTAGCCGCCAGAGATTTCAGTCTCTAGCTTGGTAGTTCCTACCCTGGATACTTTGCAGGCACAGGTGGCTTGATGGTGTTTAGTGATATGTTAAATGAAATGTACGAACTAGCTCAAGGAGCTTTTCAGAGCAGAGTTCTGACCTCCAAATTTACTAAGACATGTTAATTATGAAGTCATCCAAAAGTGAGCTTTTTCTGTCAGGCCTCATTAGCTAACAAATTCCAGGAGGAATAAATGTCGTCTTAACACATTGCTTTTGAGGGTATTGTTTTAACATTTTTTTTCTTGGCACAGGTTAACTTCTTGCTAATGTTAATGCTAAATACCAACAAACTGTGGATCACAGGTATACCCAAAAGAGCAATGTTGTGAAATACATTAGGTTTGGTTTATGGGTGTTTGAGATACCAAGTAGTATGCTGTCTGACTGGTCTACCTGCAAGTAATGTTCTCAAGTATTTTGAGAGAATAGTCTCCCTTTGGCAGATAAAGAACTCGATTCTTGAATAGGACTTCCTTGTAAAGATTTGTTCCTTAAAAAGAGGGGAAAACATTAGACTCCCTATAAAGCTAGGTGTACTTTCCACAGGTATAGTAGGGCATCTAGTGTGTGAATTTCCTTTGTAGTTCATTTATTGTGTATACTTGATTTAACAATATTCAGACCCCTAAAATGTTTTGCTTTTTTAGTTTTCTTCCTTTCAAAGTGCTTAAGGTGGATGTAATACAAGAATCCTGCATTCTAAATAAAGAGCTTATGCTACCAGGTTTTCACCTTTTTGGACTTGCTTAAAAAGAACAAAGCACTCAACTGTATGGAGGGGGTGGGGGCTCCTTTTTATGAGTGGGTTTGTTTCAAAAACAAACAGTTATCAAGCATATGCATTAACAGTCTTTGACAGCAGTAGCTAAAGCCAAATTGGAGAAGGAGTTGGTACCCTTACTGTCTTTGAGGACTAAATTAGAAATTCCAGCCAGAAGAAAATGAGGGCTTCTTAGGTTGTACAAGGGCTGGAAAGCAGTTTGTTGGCTACACAGCAAGCCATGTAATCCAGGGGAAAGGTTGACCATCTGTACAAATAGACAAGGAAGCTTAACTCTACACTGGGGAGTCAAAACACTTCTTGAATATGATATTGGTGAACTCAAGAAATGACTTCTGCCTCCTCCACTACTGCAGTGTGGCAGCCTATTGCAATTGCTTTTCTTCGCAGTGCCTTGCAAGCATTGAATTGCATACAAAACATGTTTTTATCTTCATTTGGGTAGATCCCAGGCACAGTGATTAAAATACTTGCTCTTCAGAATACCTATTTGATTGTGGTCTTGGATGTAGTTGAAGGACTGAGCTGACCACTTGGCAGCTTAGCCATGTCCAGAGCTTGGTGTTTGTTCAGGCAACCTGTTAGCACAAAGAGTAAGTTAGTAGAAGTGGCTGCATCTTCTAGGGCTTCCCTGGTGCATTTCCTTGAAAGGACAGAGGGTCTGTTTTGTCCCACAAGAAAACAAATCTGGACCTCGCCTCCCTGAACAGAAGGGTCCTGCTGCCAGCTGAAAGGAAGCACATGCCAGCTGTGCAAATCTGTCCATACAATGCTGCCAGCAATTTCTTTCCCTTTCCAGCCCTTAGGGTTGTCTGATGCCATACACTCCCTCTGCATGCCCATTTCTAATTTAGGTCTCTCGTGCTTGAGGAATGTAAAGCAAACTTTCATGTGCCAGCTCCGATGTAACATTGGTGCTGCTTAAGAATGCAGCGCTGCACTATTTTAATATCAAAATTGTGACTGGAGTGATGCAACATGTAACTGTCTTTTCTGTGGCATGATTATCGAAACTCTGGGTGAAAGCTTGTCTTGCTGAAGTATTGCTTTGTCTCTTGTTAAAGCACAATAAATGAAAATTTACATTACCAGCTGCTGGCTTCCAATGGTGAGAAAGCTGCTGTGAGACTACAACTTCATTTTAAGCATAAAGAGCAAGAGTTTTATGGTGTAGTTCCCGCAATTGCCAGTGGGACATGCTCCCTGGACGTTGCTAGTGGTTGAAGCAAGGAGTGAAGTGCTTGTGCTATTCCAGCCACTTGTTCTTAGTGAGTTGTTGTTAGTGTCGAGTCCTCTGAGCTGAGCTTTCTTGAGCAGAGAATCTCCTCTGTTATTTTTCAAGAGGTGTTTTTTTTTTTTTTTTGTTCTGGATGTATATTTTGCATTCAGCTGGTGAGGCTTCCTCCATGAAGCAGTACCACTTGTAGCATGTGATGATACCTTACCATCTCTCCGCTGATCTCTGAACTTTGCTTTATGAATGCAAAACAGGTTCAAGTAAGGCTAATCAAAGTCTCTCTCAGGCAGCTGTCCCTATGCTGTCAGCTGGATGTTGCATTGCATTTTTTTTTACTTAAGAATATTGGTGCTTTTTATTCTGATGTCTCTGTCAACCTACTTAATGGGGCACAAAGGAACAGTCCCTCATCTTTATTACTTCTTGCTGCTAACCTGAAGAAAAGAGCCAATAGCTCTTTCTTACAGATATTATCTATTTTTTAATACTTTTTTCTGGCATTAGATCCTTGTTGAAATTTCTAGGATTGTTGCCCTGTTCCGTTGCTAGTCCCAAGGACTTCCAGCTTCTGTTAGTCTAGCAGCTAGAATAGCAAACACAAAATTAGTTTTACTGCCAACACATCCTTTCTGTTTCTCATTGATGTAGTCTCCTCGGTTACTTGATTTACTTCCCAAACTCCACCTAGGCTGTTGATTTAACACTGCCTCTCTCTGTTCTTTTTGTCTGACGCACTTTCATCTTGAATGCTTATGTTTCCTCCTGTGCTGTTTCAGTGTTTTGCATGGTGAAGATGAAGCATCATTCTCGCTGGTGGTAGGGAGGATCTCTAGGTGCGTGTCAGTGTGGGTGCTGGTGGAGCCTGTGAATAGTTTGTCCAAGCTGGTTGGTGGCTCAGTAATTATCTGAACACATAAATGATGCTCTTAACATTATTTGCAACTTCCAGCATATGGAAGCTGGATCTTTCAGAAAGATCAAACTGCGCTTTGGTAAAAACACATAGAAGCAAATGTTAGTGTCTGTACTACTTCATGAGGAAATGCTGCCTGTGTGAGCCTTGACTCTGTCCACAGTCTGTCCCCGTACTCCCGTGGTTCTTTCCTCTTATGGATCTTACGTTTCTTCTCAAGAACTGTCTGTTCATTGTCTGGTTCTCAGACATCACCTTCAGCTCAGTTATTCTATGTTACTGTTGCTATGCCAAACCATGATGCTATTAATATGGGGGTGGGTGGGGTGTATCTTGACTATTTGATACACAAAGTACCTCTTTTTGTGAATGTGTGATGCTTATGCTGATGATGTTTACTGATGAATCTGAAGTTAGATGACAGAATGAGACAGCCTAATTTCTGAAGCATAATAAATGTCAGTTATTTAATTAAACTTGTGCAGTGTTGCTGTACAAGCACTCTTTAGACTTTCTGAAGTTAGAATAGAAGATGTAGAGGAGAAAAAGTGGTTTCTTGACCATGAAAATTCCTTTGTATTAGCTTTTTGCTGCTAAAAAAAAAAATAGGATTCAATCTGAAGATATTGATGATAATTTGTGCTTTGGTAAAAGCGTATCTTTCTTCTATTTGTAATCAAGAACTCTTCCAAAGGATGTATCAAAAGCTGCAGCCGATATTCTGCTAGCTAGGAGGCTTAGAAATGAGGCTTTTAGGGATGCTGCAATATTATTACTTTTCTTGCATTTTAATAGCTGCCCCTGAAGAGGAAGAATTAGTATTTATGGGCTGTGCCTGTAGGTCTGTGTTGCGATGACATCCTGCTCTCTGGTTTTGTTTCTTTCAAGAGCCTCTTTAAACAAAACTGTCAACCCCCTTCCTTTTTACCCTTCAGCAGTGTACTGATGTCTTTGTGCAGAGGCTCTACTCACTATAGGTCTTGCTAGATGGTACTTCATGCTCCTGCTAACTGATGTGTTCAGTGTACTTTTGCTTAACACTTTGAAACGCAGCATCTCAATTTACAATTGACATTGCGGCTCCAAAAATGCATTAGTAACTTTATAGTGTGTACTCTAATTCTTGACAGGAAAAGGATTTCATGCAAGACTTGTAACTGTTTGTTTTGATGTTCTCTCTTTTTAACTAGGTGTATATGGTACCTACCCTTTTGAACTTACTGTCAGGCAGACTCAATATTCAGTTGTTAGTCTGTTAAGCAAGACTTATGGAGAGGAAAGCCTCTTAGTGTAATGGATTGTGTAATACTCAGTGAAACTTGTCTAATATTGTTATCAATAGAGAGTAGGGGTGAAGTGTCTGTTAGAGCTCACTGAATGAGCTGGAGCTTAAAGCTCACTACTGGTTGTTAAGATTTCTTGTCATGAAGGAAAAAAAAAAAGTGAGGTTTTTCTGAGCATGCTGTTTGCTTTAAAAAGCTAGACATGCGTGCATGCCCAGCAGCACTTCTGGCTAAATGAACATGTTGATACTATTTGCTCCTCTGTATGTTTAGCTCTTCTCACTCTTGATATTGGATATTTCACTTCCAGGTAGTCCAACAACCATCAGGAACCATTGTAAAGCAAGTATCCACACTCCCGCAACCCTCAACACTGACCCTACAGACATCTGCTGAGAAAAGGATGCCGCTGAATACACTTGTTCAAACTAACCAGTTTCCTGCAGGTAAAGTGGAACCTCTTTAATGGAGAAGGCAGAGGACTGCTGAGGTATAGAAATAAGTGCCGGCTGTTGGTAGACTGTAGGAACGTAAGAAGGTAGTTGTCTATTGGGAGCAACCAGCTCTGTGCGATATGTTGAACATCTTTACTGTCTGCTTGGAGTTCTGATGAGAAACTCAGTGCCATGTCTACTTCTGGCACCTGTTAAAAGCATGTCAATCAAACACTTGTACTTGTTAAAATACTGCGAGTAAGCTCCTTGCAGTGAACTTCCTTTAAACCGTGATGCTTTTGAGAGTCTTTTCATCAGACTTTGCTTTTTCCTTCAACAGGTCCAGGGTGATGCATAATGTGAGTTTGTCTCAGCCAGCCAGTTTTCACTAAAACCTTTAACTGGTCAGCATAGAGGAGGATGTTTGCTGAAAGCGTGTAGGGTTTTTGGCCATATAGAACATGTAGAATGTAAGACTCGAGTGTCTGGTTTTCAAATGGACCTAATTGGTTGTTATTGAGTCTGCCAGTAGCCTTTGCTAGAAACATGAACTGATTAAACAGTTATCTTAGCATTTTGCTTTCTACTATGGCATGTTCTTTGTTTTGTTTTAGGTTCCATTCTGAAACAAATTACCCTGCCAGGAAATAAAATTCTGTCGCTTCAAGCATCTCCTGCTCAGAAAGCTAAAATAAAAGAGAATGGAGCAACATCCTTCAGGTAAAAATAAACAATATAAGAAGCTTACTATAGGAAGGAACAAAAGGAACAGACAGCAAGTATAGAGGTGGGAATGGAGCCCAAATAAAAGCAACTTTCTTTAGAAACTTGTTCATGATAGGTGTTTTTCACGTTATAATACTAATTGGCAAGGGGGAACCTAAAAATTTTGACCTCATAGCAGCTCTTAATTATTCTTAATGTAAGAAAACTGTCCTGATGAGAATGGACTTTCATCGTGCTATCACAAGAGTGTAATTATATAAACAGTGTGCATCAATATGTATCAGTTTTTCACTTACAGAGGAGGCATATTGATCTCCATCCTATGAGTACTATTAACTAATCTAAAGCAAAGTTACCTTGTATTAAAAGCTCTCCATAGGATTAAAGCAGATATAACCTCTGTTTTTTACAGATGGCCAGATAGCATTGAACTGTTATTTGGACGGGCTGGTAACTTGTCTAAAGCTCTGTGCTGTATTTCAAAATCTTTCATTAGCTCCTCTTACAAGCTTGTTCCTGTAGAGGTGAAAGTCTTTGACTACACCTATAATTATGGCTTCTGGCATATTCTCTAGGCCTTTAGATTACAAGAGTGCTTAATCAGTTACCAGAACTAAAAGCTTTAACTTTTCAAAAGCAGAAATTACTTTTGTAGCTCTGAAATGTGATGATGGAACAGGGATACAGACTGCTATAAGCATTATTGGTCTTATGACTTTAAGGCAAGCTTGAAGTTGCTCTCCCAAGGATAAAAGCAGACATGTCAACTGGTCAACAGGACAAAGGTGTCTTCTCATCTCTTGAAAGCTACAGCTTTGTGTGCGCTGATATAGACAGAGAGCTGTTGTTGTTTACAGTAACATAGAGTATACAATGAACACTTGAAACACTGGTAGCCAGAAGTTGAAATGAAAAGCTGATGTTAAAGCAATAGCTCTGTTCAGCTGCCTCAAGCTCTTACGAAATATACTTCAGAATATAATTTGGGATGTAATTTGGGTAGTGATGTTTGGGAAAAAAAAATCACTCATAAATATCATAATTAAAACCACAAAAAACTCCTACAAAAAAAAATAGAAACAATTTCTTTTTCTGTGATCTTCCAATTGGAATATATCAACTGTCTTACATGAAAAAGTTTGAATTCTTGACGTTCCTTCCCTGAATTGTTAAATTCTTAGTGTAGGAAAAACTCTGCTTTTATAGTGTGATCCAAGATGGATTTCTGTTCTTGCTTTTGGATTATGATTTTCAAAGTAGCTTAAATCCATGAGAATTAGATTTGAAATCTCGAGCTCACCTTAAATTTTTCTAGTAAGTCTCTTGTCTCTGAAGAATTTATGTCTTTGGATACACCCCTGGTGCTTCTTTATTTGCTGCTATAACCAAACTTTCTGACTTTAAACACTACATAATGAGAATCTTCATATATCTGAACCTGGGCAGCGTGTACCTGAACTTTTGGCTTCCCTCAGTCCGGTATCTGTGTTCTCCGAGCAGGTCTCTCACCACATAGTGTTCATCTGGCCTGGGCAATAGATGTTCCCTGGTAAGCCGTGAAGTGGTTTGCTCTCTTCTGTCCTGACTTTCAGTATTCCCAGCACAGCTATTCTTTGTGACCTGTGATCCATCAACAGCTGATCATGTGTGAGGCAGAGAGAAGCACCACGGCCCCCTTTCAGGTTTTGTGATGAGATTCGTTATGGGCAGAGAGCATGTCTTGTAATTGATGCGGTTATACATGTGACACTTCAAACTGTAGTCTCTCATTGCAGTTTGTCATTGAGCCTGACTCCCTCTGCCATTGTGTGACTAGGTTAGGTTAGGTTTCGAGAATGTAATACTCACTAAGCTGTACTTAATAAGCTGCAATTTGACCTTGTCTGCTCTTTAATAGGCTGTTTTAGGTTGCTTGAGATGAGCAGTAGAAAAAATGGCGATTCACACACACACACACCCCCACACCCGCACACACCCCATTTAAAAAAAAACAAACCTTCTAGAAATTATTTCAGCTAAGCAGGGGCATCACTGGCACTTGATTGCCCCATGGCATGTATTGTAAAGGGCAGTCTGTTTTAAAAGCATCAAGATTTTTATAAACTGCTCTACATACTTCTGTAAAGTATATGTTAGAGCACCCTGGAAAAAATAAGACACATTTGCATCTTCAAATATTTGTTTTGCATCTATTCTATTTAATAGAGTTGTTCTCCAAAGCACATAAAACTCTGACTTGTGCATTTTGTCTGGAAGGTACCAGCAATCTCAACTAGCAGACAAACAGGAGTGAGACAGCAGAGTGGAGAATGTCTGGGCAGCTGCTCCTCCTGTCCCGTGGTGGTGGGGAGCGCTGGTGGTTCTTGCTCAGCTGGAATTGTTCTGTCCCACATAGTTGTCCGTGATGGTGCACGCAGGTTTGGGTTAAGCGTGCCTTTCTAGTTTTCCCTTTGACTGTTGTTTAAAATGGAGTAAATAAAGATGGATTCATAAGAAGAGATGTGTGTTGGTCAAACACCAGAGGGTGCCACAGACTCACTTTTCAGCCAATATGGGCAAATTCATAGATGTGAGGTGCATCTGCATTGCTTGAGCTTCTATTCCAGTGGAATATTCAATGTAAATGTCAAACCTGACTTCATGCAGGGTAATGCTCAGAACTCTGTGTTCTGTTTTTCCCCTTGTCCTGATAAGCTTAAATCACTGGAGACTTATAGCAGCTGGGAGAGTTTTTCTTGTTGATTCTGAATGTGACATGACCAAATGCAAAAAGCTTTAAAGGAAGTGGTGTAGAAGAGGGGCTTTATGGAGGGATTGCTGAAAATGAAAGCCAGTACGTATCCAACAGAAATGTCTGTATGTATAGTCTGGAATATTTTAAATTTATCACTTTAGTAGAATGACTTTTATAGCTTACTTGAAGTACATAATACCTTCCTTAAAATGATTGAGGTTTGTTTGAGCAGCAAGGAAAAAAGAATAGTAAAAAGTACAAACTTAACATGGCTTCTGAAACTTAGATTAATCTTTAGTGAGCACTTCGAAGGAAATGTAACGATAGTTTCTTTGGGTTAAGTAAAATAAGTGCAGCAGTGTTTTCATAGGTGCAAATTAATCTTTCATCAAGGCTAGTGACTCAGTGACTTAATGCAGACTTGTATCCCACAGTGAAGAAGTTAGAATTGGTCTTTAAAAACAGTACAGGTAGAGATGTCTACTTGCATATAAGCTCTTGTATGTGTGTACTCACAAGAGAGACTGTGTGCATGGAAATATTAAAGAAAATAGTAACCTGATAAAGGCTGGTTTTAGAGAACTGAAACTTGTGTATGTAGAAAGGTGGATAGATGTATAGTATAGAAGTTTACTTCCCTCTTGCTTGAGTATTTGGAGTATGTGGCCAGATTAAAAGCTAAAATGACTTACTGAAACTGTGTGCTATACAGTTGTACCTGAGGTGCAAGCATCCTTAGCTGGATTCCATAAACAGCTCTATCAGGGTAATGTCAGGTTCCAGTATCTGCAGCTCTGATAGTTTGTGGTGTATGCTGTTGGTGCTAGTTGTGCTGATTTTGTAATCTCCTTTATCAGCAGGTCCATGGCAGTCACTGCATTTCGGTGCGATTCTTGTCTCTGCCACCAGCAAAGACTTCTCTGTAGTGGTCATTAAGAAGAGGAAACTGGAGTGTACTTAGGAAGATCAGTTAGCACTCAATTAGCATGCAGCAAAGCTTCATTTACACACTTCTTTAAAGATCGGGATCTCTGTTAGGCTGATAAGAGCATGAGTATACGCTTGGAACTGCTCAGTTGCTGGTTGTGAAGGGGTAGGAGGAGGGAAGCTGTTCTGGCAGCAGTGACTCCCTGAACAAATCGCGTAGAAACTCCTAGCCGTGAGGGCACACAAATGAATGGCAGGAGGAGTAGGGGAAGGCTGGACTCCTTTCCTAGGCAGGCTACTCTCTAGAAGTTTGTGGGAGAAGACTTGGGCCATAGAAACCTATTGAAGCCCAAAGGAGAAAATGCAGCTATAGTTTAAGAAAAAATCCCAGTGCTTTCTTGTGTCTTTTGAGTATTGCTCAAACCCAACCCATGTTCTAAGAACTTCAGCTTCTACCTATTGCCAGTCAGAAGACAGCCTCCAAGAGATCCCATTTCACCTAAGAATGGCAAGTTTGAGTAACCCCTTGTTCAAGAGTTATGTAGGCCACGCAGTATTTTCTGAAGATGAACTTTATCAAACCTTGCCAGCGAATACTTTTAGGAGGGGGGTGGTGGTGTGGTTTTGGTTTTTGTTTTCCAAATCAAAAGACCTTCAGACTGAGTGCTTCCACCTGTCTGTATTAATAATGCTGACTTGTGTTCTGGTTCTAAACCCTTGAAGCCACTATTGGGGCCTTTGTCACTCTGTGAAGCAAAAAAGGCTTTCTTTTGATGATCTAAACTTAATTGAAAATAACTTGGGTATTTTCATTGCTAAAGTCTTGCAAAAATTTTCCCATATAAAATTCATTCAGTATTTTAACTAAAATGATCTTCTTTTAAAAAAAAAAAAAAAAAAAAAAAAAAGCTGAGGCACACAGGCTATTTGCTTAACATGAGCTTTGCCATGATTATAGCTAGTCTTAGTTATGTTAGCCCGAAGTATGCCAGACGAGTTTTTCTTTTGAACATGTAGACCAAAGCTGCTACAGCAGAATGCAGCTAACGGAGGGATGTTGAGAACTAGAGCTCAGCCGCTGTTCTTCAGAAGCATAGCGTCCTCCCCGCTACGTACATAAGTACTGTATGGTAGGACTGATTCAAAGGGCAAGGTCTGATTCATTCTGTATACTACTGACAAGGAGAGTTTGTATCTTATTTTTTAAGGGAACGCACTAAAAGAAAAGTGAAGATCAGGTTTGTGCTAATATGCTTGTGCTGTAAGCTTCAGTTCATAGGATAGGCATCTCAGAAAATGGGCTTGTTTATCAGTTCAATGAGTCAGTATTCGACTTTATTCAACTCTTGGTTCTACCTGGTGAATTAGAGTTTTGGAACAAATTTCAGGCTGTAAGAGCAGTGGTGCAGGGTAGGGGGCTTGTGGGGACTTTTAAATCCAGGTTTACCTCAGTCCTTCGTTTCCGAGCTTGCTCAAAATTTCAGTTTCATGTAAAGGATTTGCATGCCTAGCAACTGAGGCATTAGTCAGGCTAAGTTTGAGAGGCACTTCACTGAAGTGTGAAAGCTTTTAGGAGCCACCTGTCCCTGTCCACGCCCATACTAAACATGTACTGTATAGGGGTAGCCTCCAAGATACGTGAATGTGGCTGATAGTTGAGAGGCTTTTTCTTTGTATCCATTCCGAACGAAGCATAAAATGTTGGTTTTCTCTTTAGTAGAGATGAAGATGACATAAATGATGTGACTTCTATGGCTGGGGTCAATCTTAACGAGGAGAATGCGTGCATTTTGGCAACAAACTCTGAGCTCATTGGTACAGTGATCCGCTCTTGTGCAGATGAACCTTTTCTCTCCTCGGAAGTGCTTCAGAAGAAGATCTTGAACATAGGTGAGAACAAAGCGTACATAACAGATATGTATGGATGCAGTATTTCCTTGCCTGTTTCGTTAGCCAGCCTCCAATCTTTGAAGAAGGAGCTGGAACTATTAAGATCTGCCATCTCAATTCATGTGTTTCTACCAAACTATACTGAGTTTTTACTTCCCCTTCTAGGAAACAACTGTTCTCTAAGTTTTTTACATGGAAATAGACTGAAGCACAACCAGAAAAAAGAAACTGATGCCACTTTGAGAGCTGAGCAACTTCATTACTCTTAAAGTTCATGGAATACATAACAACCATAGAGATGCTAGTGCCAAATCAAACACTTAAGCGTGCTTTTCTATTTCTGCAGCTCCAAACTTGATGCATTACACTGACTTGCCTAACAGCTTTTGCATTCCACAGCCTGTTTCAGATATATGTACTCTATTGACCAACATTACAGATCCTTCCCATGTGATTAGGAAGAAGTTTCAAACTGCCAATTTGCACAGGGCAGACCTTTGTTTATGACTCCCTCTATGGAAAAATCTTCATTAATTTTATGCAAAAGAGATGTTAAAGCTGTTTCTATCAGTGAATAATACTGTGGAATGTATGTTGAATGGCTGAAACTAAACTGTAATAGGAAGTTTTTAATGTATGTATCATCTTAGCTGTTAGTTTCTGAGCAAAATAATAACTGTTGCTTAGCAATGTTGTATTATGTCAGAGCAGGGAGCATGCATTTGTATAGCACCACACTGATAGGTACCACTGCCGTCTACAGCAAACTGGATGAATGTTGCTCAACTCCTTGCTCCTGCTCTCTGCCTGGTAGCTTGCCATACTGGAACAGTGAGTTTTAAAGCTGAGCATTCAGGAAAGTCTGCAGTTCATACGTGCAGTCATAATTCTGTCACAGTGGTTTAACTACACGGTAACAAAATAAAGAGCTCTACAAAAACAGAAAGGGAAAGTACTTCTAGAATAATTGTCTGGTTTGTGGTGTGAAGACAGTTCACTGAAAGATGGAAAATACAAGCCTGGCTGTTTCATGAGTGGCATGGTAGCTGTTCCACATTATTAATAATAATTATTCATGTCATAAATGAAAAGTGTTTTGATTGCAAGGAAAGGAATACTGTCAGGGAGTACAGCAATTCAGAAAATGAACACTTCTGCTCTTGAACCGAGCTCTCTTTGGTTTAGGAAGAGGGGTTGGGGGGTGTGTGTGTGTGTGTGGAGGGAGGTCTTGAGGTTTGGGGCGATTTTGTTTTGGCTTTAAGTTGATGTTTCAGTATTCTGATAGTATAGCGGGGAAACTGCTGAGGAAGTGTTGAAAGGTGCTTGAGCAAAATGAGCTTTGCACTCAGCTAAGGTACAGGCCAGTGCTTACTGGCCAAGGTCAAACTGTGGGAACACTTTGATCGTGTCTGGGAAAACATTGTAGATTCTCCCGGTCTTGCAGGATTGTTACTCATTTTCAGTTAGAGTAGCAAAGGCAAATGAAATAGGCGATTAGTTTTCTTTACAGTGTACTGTTTATCTATTCTTAACACTCCACTTGGCAATAAATACTGAAATGGGTTTTGAAGGCGTGCTGTGTATTGCATCATAAAGTATTACAGCCACTGTAAATGCAGTGAGGAGCAAGGAAAAGCGCTTCTGACAGGTACGACGTATGAAGTGTGTGAAACTGCTGCCTGCCTTGCCTACCAGAGAAAAGTTGCTGCTGTCCAGGTGTCTTGACAGAGTTGCGTTGAGTGATCGATGGTGTAAACCACAGGAAGGCTTCTCTGTTGGCAGCCTGCAGCCACAGGAAGGCTGCAGAGGTGATGCCCAGCTCTGGGCATGGGGCTGGGACAGCTTTGCCCGGAGCTGTCGCCAGCCTTGGTTGCAGCTGCTGAAACGCAGAGAGGCAGCGGCAGGCCGAGGGAAAAGGCTGAAGGTGATGGCATGATGACGCTGGCTGGACTTGATCTGTGTTGTCCGAGCTGCTGCCGTGGGATGGTTGGGTCTGTCTGCTCCATGCCAGTCAGTCGAGGCAGGTGAGAGGGTCCTGTGTGCCTGGAGTGCGCTGCAAAAGCCACCCCCACTCATCGACTAAATGTCATGAGTTGTTAACAAGCACGGTGTCAAGCAGGGCAAAATGTAATTCTCTATTTTTTTTAATTACTGGAATTAACAGAATATGGCACTAATTTCTACAGCTACCGCTTCTCCCCCTCCCCGAACATGAAGCTTGATTTGTGTTCTTATTAACTTTGTCCTACAAATGACCTTGCAAGGAGAGTGGTTCTGGAGGCTAAGTGAAACAATGTCTATATTTTCTGAAGCTCCAGGCTAAGTTTTATTAATGTAATGTCTAAGATCTTTGAAGTTGTGACTTTACCAGGAAAATCATAATCTCCAAACCTTTATTCATAATGGGTATGACTTCCAGGGGGAACAGAATACCTGCTGTGCTAATTATTTCAATTATCAGCTACTACTAAAACACGTAATGGATTTTCTCTGCTTCCACAGGTAAAAGGCATGACATTATGGAACTTAACTCTGATGTTGTGAACTTGATCTCCCATGCTACACAGGAGAGATTACGAGGGCTCCTAGAAAAACTAACTGTAATTGCTCAGCACAGAGTATCAACCCACAAGGTAAAGGAAATCATTAAGCAAGTTTTGCACCAAAGTTTTCCTGCTTTGCAGCCTTGAAGGTAAACCTCTTCCAAGTATAGGCACATCATATGCAATATGTGCATTTTCAGTATCTACCAAAGGCTGGTTTTGTTTTAACTGTTTATAGCCTCTAACTATTCCTTACGTTTTCCATTCGACTTGTTGGATGAGCGCTCTTAAAACCCAGCATAAGAGTAAATGCATGCGTTTCTCCTCTTCCACAGAAGTGGTGGCTGTTACACAAAATCTGTCTTGCATGGTAAATGTAAAGCTATTTTTGAATGCTCTTGGTGGTCAGGTTGATTTAGGGGCTTGTGTTTGCTTTATGCATTTACTGTTGGTGGAACTGCAGTAGCGGCTCAGTAAAAAGCCTTGGGAAACTGAATTATTTTATTTTTAGGAAGTGCTCCATG